>NC_063229.1:8128863-8431893 GCF_020740725.1 Corvus hawaiiensis | reverse complement strand
CCCATTCCTGTGGACCCAAGCCGGGATGCCTGCATGGAGAAGAACTTTGATGCTGTCACAGAGATCAATGGGGAGCTGTACTTCTTCAAGGATGGGTGAGTGGCAGCATCCAGCACCTCCTGCCCTGGTGAGGTGGGGTGTCGGGGAGCACAGGGATGTGAGAGACATGGGCTGTGTCAGACTGAGGTGATCAGGACAGCTGATCTTCCCCACCAGGAAATACTGGACCTACTCATCCTTCTGGAAATCGGGCATCCAGGGTGCCTTCTCTGTTGCTGATACCTGGCCTGGCCTCCCAGACACTATCGATGCTGTTTTCCAGGACTTGCTCACCAAGAGGGTCTTCTTCTTTGCCGGTGAGCTCTGTCCCCTCTGCCCTCAGCCCGGTCCCACGGGCAGTGGGAGGAGCCTGGTGAAGCCTGGGAGCCCTCAGGGCTGTCTGACAGCCCCGTTATCTCCCACCGCAGGTCGGCAGTTCTGGGTGTTTTCTGGGAAGAGTGTGCTGGGCCCCCGGGGGATTGAGAAGTTGGGTATAGGGAAGGAAGCCGGCCGCATCTCGGGGGCCCTGCAGCGGGGCCGCGGCAAAGTGCTGCTCTTCAGCGGGGAGAGCTACTGGAGGTGAGCAGGACTGGAGAGCAGCAGCGCCTGCCCGAGCCCCTGGCAAGGGACTGGGAGGGGGGTTCCCAGCAGCCCTGAGCACGGCTCTGCTCTCCCACAGGCTGGATGTGAAGGTCCAGAGGGTGGACAAGGGCTACCCCCGTGCCACCGACGATGTCTTCACTGGCGTCCCCCTTGATGCACGCAACGTGTTCCTCTACCAAGGTGAGTGGACCCTGGTGGGTGGGTGCTGTGTGTTCAGGCCTGGGCTACCTGAGCCTCTCGTGGCATTACTCCAGTTCCTGGCCTGGGATGCTCGGGTGTGTGGGGAATGGCCCCGGGACAGGACATGCCATCAGCCCCAGTGGGTGCTTGTGGTGGAGCTGGCAGGGCACCAGCAGGGTGCAGGGTGCCATATGCCTGTGCTGCTTGAGCAGCCACCGGGATGGGTCTTTGGCCAAACTCCTGCTGACCCTCCATTCCCTCTGCCCCTCTCCTTGCCCAGGCAAGTATCACTTCTGCCGGGGCAGCTTCTACTGGAGGATGACACCGCGCTACCAGGTGGACCGAGTGGGCTACGTCAAGTATGACATCCTGCAGTGTCCCCAGCACTGAAGGCCTGACCAGCCACCGTCTTTGCCAGTGCTGCTCCCTGCCCACTGCTCCCAACCTGCGGGCTCCTGTCTCATAGGCTGACCCCTGGGAGCCTTGTGGCTGTGGGTAGCCCCAGATGAGGTCACCATCTTCCTGGAAGAAAGGGGTAGGGGGTCCTGGGGTCACCCCCTGGGAGCTGCCCAGCCTGGGGAGCCCCAGCTGGGGAGAAGGACTCTTGCCACTGCTGGCATTTTGCCACCCCTGCCAGCGCCAGCTCCACTGCACAGAGGTGTTTGCCTGGTGCAAACCGCACATGGATTTGGGACAAATTTGTCTTTTTCCTGAGCCAACGATGCCAGGTCAGGCTGAGCCCCACTGGGAGCTGGCGCCTGGGGACACGCCAGGGCGGGATGTGGGGCTCTGCCTACTCCTGCCCACTGCCCACTCTGCCAACCACCCCCTCTGCCAATTGCCTGCCCATTTGTAATAAAGACAATTCTTTGGACATAGCCTCGAGTGCTCTATCAGCTATTGGGGCCATGGTTTGGAGAACTTCCATATGCTGGGGACATCATCCTCCCCCCGTCCAGGGTTGCCAGCACCAGTTGGGAAGGGGGCACTGGATGAGGGGCTGTCACCAAGTCCCCCTTTGCTAAGGACTCTGGACCCTGCAGGGACACAGTCCAACGGGGGAGGATGTCCCTTGGTCCCAACGTTGTCCACCACCAGCCCTATGCCAGGCGCAGCACCACCCCTTCCCGATCCCCCGATCTCCCCAGCCCTGGCTTCACATAATCCTCCACCCACTGCCCTCCCCTGCCCTCCGACTTTGCACCGCGATGAGGAGCGGGCAGTTGTCACCGCGTGTGACCGGGACACAGCGTGTGACCGGACTCCCCACTGCAGCCGAGACCTCGCCGCGGGCTGGCCCCGCATTTTCTCCCGGCCCCGGCCTGTCCCTGCGTGGCCACAGAGCCCGGCGGCAGGGCCAGGGCCGGGATCGTGCCCGGGGATGCCCGGGTCTGCGGCAGGGTGGGGCGGCCGCAGCTCCGGGGCTGTAATTAGCTGTAATTAGCGGCCACGGCTCCGGACAGGGCGGGGGCAAAACGCGGCCCCAACCCCTCCCGTCCCGTTGAGGCACGGTCCCAGCCCCCCCAGTTCGGCGGCGGCTGCGGGACCGACCGGGCGCGGCGGAGCGGTCCCGTCCCGTCGAGTCGAGCCGGGCCGGGCCGAACGGAGCCGACCGGAGCGGGGCCGAGCCGATCCACTCGGACTGGAGCCAGCCCTGCGGCCGCGGGGGCGGCGCGGCGGGCGGTGCCGCGGGCACTAGGACCCCGGTCAGCGCCCGGCGGGGCCGCGCTCAGCGACCGCCGGGGCCGGAGCCACTTGTGGCGACGACGGGGCCATGAGCGGGCGGTTCACCGTCACCGGCGGCGGGGGTGAGCGCCGGGGGCAAGGGGGGCCCGGGGGGGCTCCGGAGGCGGGATACGGGCCGCGACGAAGATCCGCGGGGCAGGACAGGGTCCGCAGGGAGGGCCCGCAGGGAGGGTCCGTGGGGAGGGTCCGCGGGGAGGGCCGGGCCGTCGGAGCACCGCGGGGGGTGCGGAGCCACGGTCGGTCTGGCCCCTCGGAGGCGATGCAGACCCCCGGAGTAGGGATGGCACGGAGCTGCGGGATCCGGGAGATGAGAGGTGCAGATCAGGGAGTGGGGCTCAGCTGCCCGGGCAGGACCCCTTGTCCCAGACTCTTCCCTGGGGCCACCTCCGCTCCTCAGGGAGCTCCAGTGTTCCGTCCCCATCCCGGGGGCTGTTGGAGCGAGGCCCTGCTGCTGCCGTACCGGCAGCGGGATGGAGCGGGGTTACGGCTGTGGGTGCGAGGTCCCATACTGCTACCCAGGGAGCCGTGGTGGAGGGTGGCTGCTGCCGGGCCGGGGCAAGGGTGTGGGGAGGGCAGGCTGTGGCCAGCCTGCGGAGGCAGCAGTGCCCACTGGGCTGCCATGGGCACAGGCGCTGGAGCCGGCAGCCATCGCCTCGTGGTGCCCAGGGGACGTGGCGGTGGAGCTTTGCTGTCACCAGAGCCGTATCGATCCCAGAAAACCGGCCGACGGCGGCACCGTGCTGCTGGAGCTGTGACCTTGCACCCTCGGCGAAGGGCGCGGGTAGGAGGCGCGAGCAGCCGGACGGACACCACGACACCCAGGCTGGGCTGTGCCTCCCTCAGTGGGCTCTGGCCTTTGGGGCCCTGTCGAGGATCACGCTGTCGTGGGTGATGTAGGGCTGGATCTGGTGGCGAGGGGATGCAGGGCCACTTGTCACTCTGTGGCAGCTGGGCCAACTGGGCCTGGCCTGTGGGCTGTGTTGGGGCAGAGTGGACAGTGATGAGCCAGGGCTGTGGCTGAATTCTGGGGCCCTCCAGGAACAGCTTCTCAGTTTGGCAGCCAGTCTTCTGGTGGGGGTCTGCGGGGAGCTGGGGTGGGCATGCCGAGAGGCCATGGTGGTAGCAAGGGACACATCCTTCCATCTGAGCTGTGACCTTGTGCCCTCCCAGAGGACAGCCAGTGGCTGGTCCTGCTGGAGGTGCCCTGTCTCATGGGGTGGTCACGGCCATGGCAGGGTCTGTACTTAGGGATTGGCAGCGTTCAGGGATTCCTCACAACCCACATTGCTCCACAGCACGGGGACTGTGGATGCTGCCTCGCGGGGAGATGGATGGGAGGGGGCTGGCAGCTGCAGGACTGTCAGGGGCTGCACATGGCAGGCGGGAGCTCTGGACAGCGGTGGTTCCGGGAAGGACTCGGCCCTGGGCGAGCGCTCGGTGCTGCTGGCCGCATGTCAGTGTCGCGCGTGGGGCACAGAGTGACGGAGATCCTGGGGACCTGGGAACGAGAGCCGCAGCCGGCCGTGCTGCCAGTGCCGGCGCGGTGTCGGAACCCCGGGCCAGCTGGAAGGCCCCTGCTCGTCTGTGAGCTGGTGCCGTGCTCAGGCCACCTTGTGGCTCCCGGGGCCGCCCTTTAGGAAGGCCCTGCCCGGGAGCGGCCCCAGGCGGGTGGTGCTGAGGAGGGATCTCAGCCCCTGGGCGGGGGCGGCGGAGGCAAGGGACCGCCCGGTGCCGGGCAGGGCAGGGTACGGTTAGCACGCCGCCTCGGGGGCCTCGGGGCCGGGCGGAGGTCACTGCTGGAGTACGGCCGGATCCGGGGCTTGGCCGGGAAATGGAGCCCGTGCGGGCGGCGGCGGGGGCGGACAGGGCTGCGCGGGGTCTTGGCGAGGTCTGTGCGGGGTCCGTGCGGGCGGCGGCGGGGGCGGACAGGGCTGCGCGGGGCCCGGGCGCCGCCAGGGGGCGATAACGGGCCGGGCCGGCTCCGGTGGGGGTGTGCCCCGCCCGGCCCCGCCCGGCCCCGCCCCCGGGACTCGCCGGTGCCGCTGTCCCGCGGGGACCGGGTCCCGCCGCGAGCGCAACGCGGGCCGGACCCCGCGGGACCGGGGATCGATGTGCTCCATCTGGGACCCACCGTGGGGCCGGGTCCCCCCCGGGGAGGTGCACGTGGGACTGCTCCCCCCGTGCCCGGTGTGCTGCCCGTGGGGCAGCCGCCGCTGCCCGAGAGGGCACCGGGTCATCCCCGCGGCGGAACCCTTTCTGTGTCCCGAGCGGTCGGGCTCGGCAGCAGTAGCCATGGCAACCAACCAGTTAAGGAGCCTCGCTCGTTGCCGTGGAAACCGGTCCCGGTGTCACCCTTGCCACGACTCCCGGTGCTGAGGGGGTTCAGCTGCTCTCTCGGCCCCCCTGGGGGCTGTGGGGTCATGGGTCTGTGGCCATAAGCCATGGACATGGCTCTGTGGGGCAGTTGTGTGAGGCTGACCCCGGGTGTGAGGTGAGACCCTGAAGGGGGTAGGGTAGAGTAGGGACCCCACCAGCCCCGGCTGCACCCCCATGCAGGGGCCCTGCCCAGAGGGGCCACGATACAAGGGTGGGAGCAGGGCCCCCACTTGAAGCACCGTGCACAGAGGGGTACATGTGAGGGACAGGGGCTGCTAAGGAGGCTCCCCCAGACCCCCATCTCCCCCAGCCCCCTCACAGGCACCCAGGTTTGTGGTAGACTGGGTGCCCTTGGGGTATTATTACGAGTGCCAAGGGTCTGCACCATGTAGAGGCCGATGATATGGGGGTTGGGATGCTACCACGGGGCTGGAGCAGCCGAAACCCCATCTGCTGCCTGCAGCAGCTTCCCAAGGAGTCTCCATGCCACTGAACCCACCACAGGTGCTTTGGTGGGGTGCCAGAGTGGACATCCTTGCACAGGCTGTGGGGTTGAGTGAGGAGTGCCATGTGGGGCACAGGACACTCCACTGCCTCCTCAGCTGATCCTGAACCCAAACCCTCCTGGCAGCAGCTGGCAAGTGGCCATGCAGCTGCTCCATGGCCGTCACTGGGCCCTCTGGCCCTGGCTCAGAAGCGGCTGCCTGGTGTCCCCGGGGTACTGAGACTGGCACAGGGCTGCTTGGGGGGTGTCGCCTGGAGCGGGGCCTGGTGGAAGGAGGCTGCTTCTGCCGCTGATCCCTGTGCCAGGCTGCCCAGCCGCCCACTGCTGTGGCCCTGCTGCTGGCAAGACATCTGGGCAAGGGCAGCTGGGGACGCCGCGCCAGCTGCATGCTGTGCTGGGTTTGTGTGACGCAGGAGCTCACAGCCTTGCCCCATGGCCTCTGCCAGCCCTGCCCCACTGCTGCCCTTCTGCTCTCGGCCTCAGGCAGCTTCAGTGGCTCCTGTGCTCCCCTCCCAGCCCTATGGGACACTGTACCTCCCTCCATGTCCTGTCCCACTGCTGGAGCTGGTGTCAAGTGCCAGCTGGTGCCCATATCAGCTCTGGGCTCTGCTTTTGTCCCATGCTGGAGGCAGGGCCCTGACCTGTCTGGATGGGGAAGAACAAGACCACTCCATCCTGCCAAGGTGCTACAGGATGTGTTGCCCCTGGGTTCATGGGGCTGTCAGGGCAGATTGGTGAGGGTACACTGTGATGGACCCCCCACACACACACAACATTTATCTGGCATCACTGCCCTTCTGCCCTGCTGCACCTCCATCCTCTTGGGGTCTCTCCCACCCCAGCTCTTCTCCCTGGGAGCTGCTTGTCCTCATGCCCTCAAGCCCTGAGCGCAGGGTGTCCCATCCTGGCAGGATGCAGATGGACAGGCTGCTGACAGTGCCCAGGGATCACAGCAGGGAGTGCAGTGTGCTGACCGGCATCTCCACAGCACAGCCGCCCTCACTGCCTGAGCGGCACGATGCCAGGCTGCCCGCTCCCTGCCCTCAGGAGGTTTCCCAGTGACTCCAGCACGTGTCTCACTCCTGGGAGGTTTGACCGCTGCTGGTAATAGGACAGGCAAGAGCTGTGTGGCCAGCAGCCAGGATTCTGGCCCTGGGAATGTCTGTGAGAATGGCTCCCCACACCCAGGCTCTATGCAGAGGGGTCTGGGGCATTCTCGGGAGCCTCTGCAGGGGTACAGGACACTTTGCAGGGATGCTTCTTGGCTTGGCTGCTCTCCGTCGTCATTCCTGGGCAGCCTCTTGCAGTTAAGTGGGGCACTGATGCTCTGCCTGGCCTAGTGCCAGGACCCTGCCTGCTACTCGGACTCAGGGGCCACTTGCAGTTGATTCCCCACTCCACAGCCAGGGAAAAGCATCTCTCTTCCTCTTTCCCCATGCCCTTGTGCTGCCTGCAGCAGGACTGCAAGCAATGCAAGGGCATGGATGATGCCCATACCATGTCAGACCTCTCTCCTTTCGACACACTACACCAGATACCTCACTCCTGGGCATTTGGGCCAGGGTTAAGGTCAGTGTTCTGCTGGGAGATCAAGTCCCCTCAGTCTTCTCTGCCTCAGAGACACCCTCAGTTTGTCCCCCTATGCTGGTGGGACCCTGCGCACAGGCTAAGCCAATGCAGTCTTGATAGCGTAGCCCCCTGTGCTGCCGTCAAATCCCAACCCCTGAAATGGAGCCATAATCCAGGGATTAGGGGATTAGTGGTCTTTCACGTGCTCCCTCCCCCGCATCTGTTTTAGTAGGAAAATCCCTCTTGTGCCGAGCCCATGCTCTGTGGCCTCCTGCAAAAAAACACCCTCTGGTGCTTGGCACTCACCATGGCTGGCTGGACCCCAGCCCACTGCCCTTCTGCCCAGCCACAGCCTCCTTAGGGGGGTCGGGGAGGTCCTCTGCTAACCCCCCAGCCCCACACGGGATGGTGGGGTTTTGTCCAGCACATCCTGTATGCAGCCCCTTCCTTCCAGTTACAACCCTTGGGAGTGGGCCAGCCCCTTGCCCCAGCACTGGCTCCTGCTCAGGGCTGAGGGATGCAGGTGTGAGGGGTTGGTGCTGCTGCAGCTGGACAGGGGCAGCCCCATGTGGTGACTGCCACACAGCGTCCTGGGTGGGGAGCTGCCCACCCTGAACTGCCCACCCTGAACTGCCCATCCTCCCTGCAGCCATCCTGTGCCACTTGCCACGGAGCTGGGGCTGTGCTGCTGCAGCTCCCCAGGGATGCCAGGTCCCGGGGTCCTGGCTGCAGCCATAGGGCAGGGATCAGTTCTGCCTGCTGGGCTGGGGTGAGGGGTCTGAGCCTCTCTCCTGGCAGCGGGGTCAGGCCGGGGAGCATCCGCGCTGCAGAGCAGCTGGCTCCGCACCAGGAGAAAGTAAACAATTAATTACAGCCGTCAAGAAGTAACGGAGGCCAGCGGGCTGTCATGATCTCAGCCTGTGCCGGAGGAGATGCCGGGAGCTGCAGCCAGCTCTGGCTGGGGGATCCTCCCGGATTAAGTGCATGAGAGAACAGGGGGCTGCAAGCAGCCCTGCAGGGTCCTTCAACAACCCCAGTTGGAGAATGGCATGTGCCCCTGGCCCTGTGGGTGATAGCTGCAAGAGCTGGGGCCTCCATAGGCGGCACAGGGCCTGGGGGTTTTGGCCCCATTGCAACCCTTCTCCAGGTCTGAGAAGGTTGTTACGGGTGTGATCCTGGTCCCCTGGGCACCAGGGGAGGTTACATCAAGCCTACTCCCCTCTGCAGGCAGCATTCTCTGTGCTGCAGGTCAGCTAGGCAGAGCAGGGTCAATCACCTCTGCCGTCCCCCCAGCCCCACTGTGGGGTGGTCTGGACGTCCACCCCTCCACGGGTGCCCTGGATAGTCCTGGTGCTGGGGCAGGGGTCTCCACCCACGGCCGGGACCCCGACACCCGCAGAGGGGTCCCCTGCATGACGTGGTGCTGCGCACCCGGGAGCCGCCCCCACCCGGGAGCCGCCCGTCGCGGGGCAGGGGCCACCTGGACAGGGGCTGCCTTGATCCCGGGCCTCAGCCACCTCTGGGGATGCGTCGGTCCCGCAGGCACAGGTTCTGCCCCACTGTACACCCCGAGTGTGTTCCCGGTCCCGAGGCTGCGCCGGGGTCCGGTGCGGGAGCCGGTGTGAGGTGCGGGGGCTGGCGACGGATGCGCGGCCGGTGCGGAGTGCGGGGGCTGGAGGCGGGGTTCGGGGCCGGGGCGGGTGCGGGGTCGGTGCGGTTGCGGGGCCGTCCCGTCCCGTCCCGCCCGCGCCAGCCGGGCCCGCAGCGCTGCCCTAGTTCCCCCCCACGCCTGGCGCAGCCGGGAGGCGGCCCCGCTCTGCTCGCTCGTCTTTGTGCCCCCCCGCGCCGCCGCGTCCCCCCTCCCTGCCGCGGCGGGGGCAATGCCTCCCGCATACGTGATGAAGCGGGCGGCCGGGCTGGGCTCCGCCGGCAGCAGCCGTGAGCCGTGAGCCCGGGCGCCTCCGCACTGCAGCCCCCTCCCACCGGCGCGGGGGGCGGCGCGGGGACGCGGCTGCTGCGGAGCGAGAGCTCCAGCTCCGGCGGCAGCGAGCGGCCGCGGCACCGGCGCCATGCTGAACAACCTGACCGACTGCGAGGACGGCGACGGCGGCGCCAGCCAAGGTGAGGCACCGGCATCGGCACCGACGAGCGGGACAGCGGGACAGCCCGGGGCGGCCGCCCCCGCCGGGCCGGGGATCGGCGGCGGCGCGGGGCAGAAGCGGCGCGGAGCCGGGGGCCACGAGGGATGGGGGTGTCCTGCCGCGGGGCAGGCGGGCGGCACCGGCACCGGCACCGGCCGCGACGGCGGCTCTCGGCCCGCGGCCCCGCGGGGCTGCGGCGGGCGGTGCGGGGATGCTCCCGCTCCCGGCGCCTCCGCTCAGCCCCGGCAGCACTCCCGCCGCTGCGGCAGCCTCGGGAAGCGGCGGTGCGGTCGAGCCGTGCGGGGCTCACCGAGGAGCCTCCTCCCGGGCGGGGGCTGCTTGCTGTGCTCCGAGCGACCCTGTGGGGCCGGCCCCGCCGCTTCCCGGACAGCCCCCGCCAGTCGCCGCACCGGTCCCTCTCCCGCCCGCCCAGGACCCCCCGCAAGGGTCCCCGCGCCCAGCTGCCGGCCCCCCACCCCTGCCTCCCGCATCTCCGCTGCAGCCCCCCCAGCCCTCCCTGCTGCCGCCCCCCATCTCCGGCTGCCGCCCCCCCATCTCTCCATATCGCCTCTCTCACCCCCGCTGCCCTCCCCCCCATTCCCCTCCTCTGCCGCCCCCCCATCTCCGGCAGCCGCCCCCCCATCCCGGGCAGCCGCCCCCTGCTCCCTTCTCCCCTCCCGCCCCCCCGTCCCTGACCCCCGCCCCCCGGGGCCGCCGCCGCTGTCCACCGTGCTGAAGTGGCCGCCCGGGCCCTGCTCCGGGGCCGCAGGAGCCGTTCGTCCCGGGGCCGAGCCCAGCCGACCCGAAGCGAGCCCAGCTGAGCCAAAGCGAACCCTGTCGTGCCGAGTCGAGCCGGTCCGGTCCGGCCCAGTCCGTGCCGCGCCGCGCCGTGCCTCGTCCCGCTGCAGCCCTGGCGCAGCCCCGGCGCAGGGCCGCTGTCCGCCGCGGGCGAGGGGCCGCTCGGCCCCGCAGCAGCCCTGTCACTGCTGGCGCTTCGGCCTCAGCCCCTCCCGGCACCCGGCACTGCCAAGCTGTGTGAGGGTCCCCGTTCCCCCCGGGGCCACGTCCAGCACCAGGCAACCAGGTAGCACAGGCCCCGTTCTTGTGGGTGTTCCTGTCGGGTATAGGGATGGGCTGCAGCCAGGGCGATACAATGTGTGCCCAGAAGGACTTGCTCTGCCCCTCTGACCCTCCCAGACCCCGCGAAGTCCCTTCTCCAGGCCCCCTTGTGGGGTCTTCCAAAGCCCCAGCCGGGAGCACATGGCTGGCTATGGCAGCGATTGTCCCGACTGCCCACAGTGGGGCTCTGGGTACAGCCAGAGACAGGCTCTGTGTATTCCTCTGCTCTTCCGACCCCAGGCTGTTTATTTTCTTGTTTATTTGCGGCTCTGCTCAAGGTCAGGGCTGGCAGGAGACTTTTGGGGGCACCTTGCTGGGCTGGGGTTGTCGCACTGGCCCCCGGCCGTGCCCTTCCCTCGGCACTTGCCCTCCTCTTGCCCTCTGCAGCACCAGGATCTCTCCCACTCACCGATTTCCATCGCAGCAGTGCCGGCGGCGTGGCAGCAGGCGGTTCTGCCATGCTGGGGTCTGGCAGGAGGGCTGGACACAGTGCCACTACAGATGGACCAGGCAGACTGTCCCTGGAGCTGAGCCTGGCGAGATGGTGCCCTGTGGGACAGCGGGTGAAGGGCTGGAGGAACCAGGGGCCTGGGTGGCTTGGGGGAGCAGGGATTGTCTGTAGGAGGGGGCTCATTAGAACTCCCCACACCCGTGACAAGGGTGGTTGCGGTGAGGGGGATGGGTTGTCCCCCCATGCCGAGGGTCAGCTGAACTCCCATCACGAGGTCTGTCTTCAGGGACCACGGAAAATCCAGTGGGTGGCAAAGCTGTTGCATGCCAGTGGGCCCCCTCCGCATGTCCTGGCTGCTCCAGTGCTGGCTGTCCAGCAACTTGCCGAGCCCAGCACAACCACTGAAGCCCTGGGTGCCACTTAGGCCTTATTTGTCAGAAAGGTCAGCAGTGTCTCCACTCAAGTCGTGCTCTGGACAGTATGCACGAGCCTCATGACAACGGCTGGAAGGGCTCCAGCCCCAGCAACCCAGCGGGGGCTGGACCAGCACAGACCCTCTGGGGAGATGCTGGGAGCGGGGTGCAGGCAGGGCTGCTGCCTGCAGTGTCCGGGCTGGCAGCTTGCACTGCTCTGGTTGGGGTGTTGGGATGTCAGCCGCAGCCCCACTGCAGGGTGCCATGCCGACACCCAGCCCGGGGGCACCCGGATGCCTGGGGAGAGCAGATACAGGGCCAGGAGCTTTGCTGGAACTTGTGTCCACGGCCATTTCCAAGACAGGGCTTGGACTGTCGGAGAATCTGGGAAGCTGTTTAAATGCAGCCAGCCAAAACGCCTGTGCTGGAAATCCTGCGCTGCAGGGCCGGCTGATCAAAGGGAGGATAATCCCGGGTTTAGGAAGGAAGAGGATAGGTCTGAAGTAGCAGTTGGTCCAATTTGGGTCAGGCAGTGAAGGAATCCAGCCCAAAAGGCCACTGAGTGTGCTTGCTGGCTGGAGGGGGAAAGCGCAGCCCTGGGATGGGGGGAGCATCCCACTCCACCATCCCACCCCTGACCCCCACTCCCGACCCCCACCCCCTGCTCCCCTGCCACACTGCAGCTGGAGCCGGCTCTGCATGACACTGCCAGCACGAGCCAGCACTGCTCTGATGATCAGTGGTCTCTGCCTCAGTGAGGCTGCAAGGGCTGTGTGGCCCCTCCAAAGGTCGCCCTCCCCAGGGCAGCTGTCAGACACCCTTGCGCAGGGTAGAAGGAAGCCGGGTGAGCGCAGAGATGTCACTGCCATAAGAATACCTTGGCCATCCCCATCTGCCTTAGGCGCCCCAGGCCAACAGCCCAGGGCCAGGCAGTGGGTGTACAGCCAAGTCCCCTTGATAGCCGGAGGTGACAGAACAGCAGCGTGGCCTCCTTGGCCAGCAGCTCCTGCAAAACGGCAGCAGCTGGGGACATCAGCCAGGGCCACGTGCTCGCCCATGTGCTCGCTGGGTTGCTGGGGTCACCCTGGGGTGCCCCTTGCCGCAGGCAGAGCCCCGAGAGTCCAGGTGTCCTGTGGCAAAAGTCAAGGTGTCCTGTGTACCTCCAGGGGAGCCCCAGGGCACCCCTAGTGCCATGAGCAGCCATCGAATCGCTGCTGCTCCAGGGCTGCGGGGACCGGAGTCGGGGGTGGCACAGGGGATTCCGGAGCTGCCAGCAGCCCTGTGCAGGAGCACAGACGGAGGCACGGAGAGCTGTGAGGTTGGGGCTACCCCCGCCACGGCCCCCCTCAACCACTGCACCTCCTGGCCAGTGCCGCAGCCCTAGTGCCCGATGTTCCTGGCTGGGGCTCGCTGTGCTCTGGATGCTGCGGAGGGGACGGGCCGGCCGTGGTCGGGCAGGACCTGCTAGCGACCCCGGCAGCAGTTCTGGTTAATTAGCCCGTGGGGGGTGGCTGCTGGGGCTCCCCCAGCCAGTGCTCAGTGCCCTGTGCCGTGTAAAGCGATTAGGGAGGATTTGGGATAAGGGACATGACGCTTCCCAACCCAATTTAGGGCTAAGTAAAAGGCCATTAGAAGATCAAATTGTGGATGGCGCTTCTGTCCGAGCGCTGCCCTGGGGGGGCTCCGAGGGTGCAGTGACAGTCCTTTGGCGCTGCCGAGTTGGCTCTGGGCTGCCCCGGGCAGGCAGGTTGGTGGAAGCCCTGCTGAGAGTGGGGCTGCGCGATGCCCGCGGCGGGGCTGCGGGTTCCTGCCAGCGATCCCGCCGCCAGCCCTTCCAGCCGCCGCAGCAAATTAAAAGGCCGATTCATGTTGAGCGATCCCTGGGGAGGGGGGCGGCCGAGCGCCGGGATCGAAGCCTGGCACGGCTCGGCTCTGCTCCGCTCACAACTGTCTCTCCCGGCTGGGCCGCTGGCCTTGGTGCTGCTAGCCCCGTCCAGCGCTCCGGCCCCGCTCTGCTCTGTCCTGGCTGCGCTGGGGGAGCGGGTCAGGGGCATGTGGCAGGGCAGGGGGAGGCCCATGGGCGTTGGTGGGACTGGCAATGTCCCACGTGTCCCCAGGGCCAGGAGGCAGCACCCCCTTTGTGCCGCCGGGCAGGACTGGCCGTGGCGGTGGCAGGTGAGGGACGGGTGCATTGCTCCTGCCCGCCCTGCTTGCCCTCCCTGCCCCTGCCTGCCCTGCCTGCCCCTTCCTTCAGACCACGGGTCTGAGGCTGCTACCGAGGAGAGGCTGCACCAGCCCCGCTGCGGCAAAATGGTCTCCGTCAGGAGCAGGAGCAGAAGCGGGAGCGCTTTGTCACCTGGGACCCTGCGCCCTCGTGATTAACTCCTTCCAGTCTGTGGGGCTGGAGCGACGTGGGAGGCTGAGGGTCTCCCCGAGCCGTGCTGCATCCTCATGTTCACCAGCCCGGGGCCTCTCCCAGTGCTCTTCCTCGCAGCAGCATCACCAGGCGAGGGGCTCCTGCGCCACGGGCCAGCCCCAGCAGCCTGGGTGATGTCAGAACGGGCCGCGGCCCCGGCGTGAGGAGCGCTGGCCAGAGGTGGGGGTGGAGGGACTGCGAGCTGTGGGTGCTGTTGTGGTGCCATGGGTTGGAGCGTGGGCACCCCAGGGTGCTGCTGGCGCCTGTCATATGGAGCCGAGCAGGGCCAGTCCCGTGGGGTTGTGGTGGGCTGGGGCCGGGGGTCCGGCCGCGCCATCCATCAGGCTCCGTGGGGCGCGAGTGCCATGTGGGGCCAGCGTCCGGCTGCCTCCGCCGTTACATAAGAGCGGGAGCTGAGGCGGCCGTGGCTCGCCGTTGCCATGGAAACCTGCACGGTGATGTCGTCGGCTGGGTACCAGGCGGTGAGACGAGGCCCCCGCGGGCTCCGTTCTCCCGGAGGGGTCCCAGAGCCTTGCCACGTTTTGAGCACGTCTCCCTGCCAAACTGCCCGTGTCCCCCGATGCCACCCAGCCCTAAGGGGGTGGTGGGCTCCAGCCACCCCTGCTCCTGCTCCCTTGTGTCGCCACACTGGGGATGGCCACAGCATCAGCCTGGAGGGTGTCCTGTCAGTGTGGTGGACATTTCACATCAATGTGGTCCCCAGAGCTGGTGCAGGTGGGCAGGAGCTGTGGCAAATGGGTGGGTGCCAGCCCACACCACTGCTGTTACCTAATGAGAGCAGGATTCTTTGGGGCTTTAGATCAAACACAGAGCAAGGAACACATGAGGTCCGTGTTGAGACCTGTTGTGGGAGATACAGGGCAGGGCACATGCCGGTGGTGTAACCTGGGGTCCAAGGGGACTTTGGAGTGAAGCTCCTGGGATGTGTGGGCTAGGGTGTCCCAGTGCCACTGCCATGGCCATTCCTGCACAGGGGGAACCTGTGAACTGTGCCTTGGTGTTTGGCTGTGCCCTTAGGGACAGTGCTGCCCTGCTGCCCCGCTGCCCCATGCTGGAGGAGCCATGGGATGGTGGGAGTTGGGGGCAGCCTGCAGGTCAGTGTCACCTGTAGCACTTGAGACTTCACCTCCTGGTCAGCCAGGAGTACCATGTCTGCCAGGGAATTGCAGATGGTGAATCACCACTGCACGCGGGCTTCCAGGATCCCAAATATGAGTCAACTGCCAGGAGAATAGTGGCCTTCAAAGGACCAGGATGCTCCAAATGGTCGCAGGGTCTGTCTTGGGGGTGCCACCATGAGTGGGTGACTACACTGCTAGGGCACCATCCCTCTGCCCCGGGGCACTCATCGGCTCCATGCTGAAGGATGGTGGAGGGGGCAGTTCTCTCCCTGCCCCCAAAGTGTGGAGCTGGTCTGTGACCCTGCCCATGTGGGCAGCCTGCCCAGCGGTGCGGTGGCTAATGGCAGTGTGACTGCTCTGGCTGCAGGGCCGTGGTGGTGGGATGGGTGTGTGGCAGGGAGCCTCTCTCCGCCCACTGAGGGCTGGGGACTAGCCCAGGTTTCCCTGTGCCATGGGTGCCATTGCCCCCTCAGCTGCTCTGCCCAGCACTGTGTCCTTTGGCTCCTGGCCCCCATGCTCTGGTCCCCCTCTGCTCTGGGCCCTCTCTTGGAGCTGTGCTGCTCCGGCAGCACCATCCTCACTGCTGCTCCATTTCCAGCTTGATTTATTTCTGCTGCTCTGCAGCTCAGCTGTTTTCATCGCTATTAAGCATCTCCAGGTTTCTTCTGCACTAGGTCATTAATGCAGTGAGTGGCTGTGGCCCCTGTCCTGGTAGTTCTGTGGGCCCTGCACTGCTGTGGGTGGCTCCACTGCCCCAGGCATCACCTGCCCTCAGTGGTGTCACCTCCGGATGCCTTCCCACCCTGTGGCCCCCACTCCTGTGGTTTGTGTCTGGGAGCAGAACCAGACACCTGGCCACTTGCCCCACTCCCCGGCATTGTGCCGGGACCATCCCCTCTGCGCTGGTGCTGAGCAGCCATCCAGATCCTGCCCCTGCAGATGCAGCGCTGAGGGCAGTCCCAGTGCGCTCACCCGTGGGCACCCCGTGCCGTGAGTTATTGCTGCCAGCCATCCCGCTGGAGGGTTCCCCTGGATCCACTCCGCTCGCCTCACTGTGTGGATGTGCTCTGGTGGGTCCATACGTCAGCACAGCTGGGCAGGACAGCGTGTGGCTCCTGGGGACGGCAGCCCCTGCAGGTGTGAGGTGTGGGAGGTGATGCTGGTGGCTGGGATGCCGGCCTGCCATTGCCTGTGCTGGGACTGGGCATGAACATGGTGCCCACAGCTCCGGCAGCTCTCCTGCAGGAGCCACGGGCAGCCATGACCCCTCACAGTGGTGAGCCTGTGGGATGGGCAGGGCAGGGCTGCCTGACTGACTCAGTGGTGTCTCCACAGGTGATGGCAATCCCAAGGAGAGCAGCCCCTTCATCAACAGCACGGACCTGGAGAAGGGCAAGGAATATGATGGCAAGAACATGGCCCTCTTTGAGGTAGGGCAGGCAGGCAGTGGGGCAGGGGGAGGGGGCTGAGCTGGGCAGCTGTCCCATACAGCCGACCTGCACCCCGGGCACTGGGACATGCCAGAGCCCCAGGCTAGGGTTGCCACACTGCCAAAGCCATTCCTGGAGGGGCAGGCAGTGGGGTAGCATCTGGTGAGGTCTCCTGGGGTTGGCTAGGGTCCCAAGAGACTGTCCTCATGACTCGGGCTCTGCTCTCCACAGGAGGAGATGGACACAAGCCCTATGGTCTCGTCTCTGCTGAGTGGACTGGCCAATTACACCAACCTGCCACAGGGCAGCCGGGAGCATGAGGAGGCTGAGAACAATGATGGAGGCAAGAAAAAGCCCGTGCAGGTGAGGACTTAGGAGGGAACTAACCCTCCCTCTCCAGCCCTTGCCTGCGTAGTGCCAGGCCACAGACTACCCTGGGAACAGGGGACTCCTTGGCCTCAGCCAGGGGCAGTTTCACCCTGGGTTCCTGGCTGCTTTGCAGGAGGAGTGGGACCTGTTGCTCCCCTGCCAGCCAGGCCCCTGAGCCCTAGTAACTGCTGTTCCCTCAACAGGCCCCACGGATGGGCACCTTCATGGGTGTCTACCTGCCCTGCCTCCAGAACATCTTTGGGGTCATCCTCTTCCTGCGTCTCACCTGGGTGGTGGGGATCGCTGGCATCATGGAGTCATTCTGCATGGTCTTCCTCTGCTGCTCCTGTGTGAGTTTTGGAGCCAGATGAGCCTTCACCAGCCTTGCCCATGGCCTGGGGGTCACCAGTCTGGCTGGCTGGACTATGGAGAGGTGCACTAGCTGCCAGCCCACCATGCCCTGCCCCAGCTTCTGCCCCTGCCCTAGCTCCTGCCCCACTTAGAGCAAGGAGAAGCCTTCAGCTTCCCAAAGGAATCAGCACTGGAATGGGGCTCAAATGGTGACCCAGATTATAGCTGCCATGTAGGGGGATGTGCTGGGGGTCCCCTGCTCTGGCACCACACTGTGCTGCAGAGAGCCACCTCACCAGGACAGTCACCCCAGGGCAGAGGTTGGGAAGGCTGGTCTTGCCCAGTGTCCTGGGCAGCCTGAGCCCCCTGCTCCCCCCCCCGCCCCCGCGCAGTACTGCCAGCCTCTCCAAGGGGCTCAGCCCTCTCAGCTGTGCTGCCAGCCAACAGCCCTGCCTGCCCACCCACCCACCCATACATCTATCCATCCGTCCTCCCTGGGCATCCCTGCCCCGTGGCACATCTCAGTGTGGCCCCAGGGAGCCCCATGTCCTAGCATGGCCCCAGCTCTCCCTTCCACTCCCCTGTCCCTCTGCCCAGCTCCGCCGGGTGCCCACACTGTGTTTCTTCCTGCAGACGATGCTGACGGCCATTTCCATGAGTGCAATCGCTACCAACGGTGTGGTGCCAGGTAGAGCCAAGCCCGCGTCGATGCGTGTGCCACGTGTGCGGGCAGCTGGTCCCTGCCGGGTGGGGTGCCTGCAGGGGCTTTTCCCAGGCTTTTCCCCGGGGCCGCCAGCCGCTCCCCAGCCTTCTGCCACCAGCCCGCGCGGGATCCCCACGGCCCGGGGGAGCGAGTGCTGGAGCCGCCACCCGTCCCCAAAGCCGCGAGGTGCAGATGGCAGCGAGAGCCGCCAGCCGCGGCTCCTCCCTCCGCCAGACTGGAGAGGCCGCGGGGAGCCGGGAGACGCACGGAAGGAGGATGGGAGCGGGGCACGCTGGGTGCCACGGGCTGGGTGGCGGGGTGGGCTCTGCCACCGCCGGACACAGGGATGCTGCTGTGTGTGGGCTCTGCCCCCCGGGAGGCACCACGGGCTCTGGCCGATGGGTGCCCCGGCTGCCTCCCCCAGAACACGCCAGCCCTGCAGAGCCCTGGGGAGCCGTGAGCTGCGCCAGGCTGGGCACGGCACTGACAGCTCAACACGGGGTGTAATTAAAGCTATTTATCATCCTGCTGCCGCAGCGGGACCATCGATCCTGGCAGCCCTGCTCTAAGGGCTCCTCTGGGAGGATGGAGCAGGGCATGGTCCCTGGGGCTACAGCTCCTGTCTGGTGTCCAGGGAACACCTGTGCCATTGGCCATTGCACCTGGCTGCAGGGCTCCTGGGGAATGACTCTGCCAGTGTGGTCACTCCTGCTGCTCTGCATCTTGCTCAATGCTGGAGCAGGGCCTATGGCTATCCTGGCTCCAGTCTGCCCTATGGGATACCTGGCAGGGCTGAGGGTGTCACTGGGGTCTGGCTGGGACCCACTTTTGCTCTCTCTGACAGCGGGTGGCTCCTACTACATGATCTCACGCTCCCTGGGACCTGAGTTTGGTGGGGCCGTGGGACTCTGCTTCTACCTGGGCACCACCTTTGCTGGTGCCATGTACATCCTGGGCACCATCGAAATCCTGCTGGTAGGTACCTAGTCCTTGCCTTGTGCAGTGCCAAGGGCTCAGGTCCTGGCAGGGCAGGGGGTCTGAGGACCCTTCCTTGGGGTCCCCTCTGCAGGCTGTTAGCCAGGCAGTGATGCTACAACTCTTTCCCAGGCCTACATCTTCCCGGCCATGGCCATCTTCAAGGCAGAGGACGCCAGCGGGGAGGCGGCTGCGATGCTCAACAACATGCGTGTGTACGGCACCTGTGTGCTCACCTGCATGGCCACCGTTGTGTTCGTGGGTGTCAAGTATGTCAACAAATTTGCCCTGGTCTTCCTGGGCTGTGTCATCCTCTCCATCCTCGCCATCTATGCTGGTGTCATCAAATCGGCCTTCGACCCGCCAAGCTTCCCGTGAGTACGGGGTCCTGCAGGGATGCAGCAGGGCCGGGGCGTGCAGATGCGCAGCTGAGTGCCTGTGTCCCCCCAGGATCTGCCTCCTGGGCAACAGAACCCTCTCACGCCATGGCTTTGACCTCTGCACCAAGATGGTGATGGAGGGGAACGAGACAGTTGGCTCCAAGCTCTGGGAGCTTTTCTGCACCTCCCGCTTCCTCAATGCCACCTGCGACGAGTACTTCAGCATGAACAACGTCACTGAGATCGAGGGCATCCCCGGCGCTGCCAGCGGCCTCATCCAAGGTGAGCACAGGCAGACAGAGGCATGAGAACATGGGCATGGGCATGAAGGCATGGGACTGGAAGCATGGAGAAGGAAGTGCAGGGGAGCTGTGGTGGGGCAGTGGCCCTGCCTGCTGGGCAGCTCTGCCAGCAGGGCTGGTGGAGGTGTGCTGTGGGAGGCTGCCCTGAGCAGGATTCCTCAGCCATGCCAGGTGTTGTGGGGGCAAACAGTGCTGGGTCCAGGTGAGAGGGCATGTGGGTGATCCTTGCTGGGGGCTGCTCTGCCCCTGAGGCAGAGTGAGCTGTGCTCATGCTGTGCCAGGCAGTGGGACCAACTCCTGCACTGGGTGACAGAGCAGGGCACTGCAGCCACCCGCACGCAGCCTGTGTCAGCCAACGGGGTGGCTCAGAATGATGCCCAAAGGCTGGGGATGAATAAATCCTCCCTCTGCTTCCTCTTGGCCTTTGGAAAGGCTGGTATTGATCTGAGGTTTTGAGAGAAGCGATCACCCCTCGGGGCCACTTAGCTGCTGTGGCTACAGCCCTGCTGGGAGAATGGCCAGGACCGCAGAAAGATGCGTGAATTTGCTGGGAGGAGCCACTTGTGACCCGTTTTTCCGGAGATGCTGGTACATCTGCCAGGTGCACACGCTCAGCAGTGGGTGGCAGAGGCTGATGCTGTGTGCCACATTCAGAGGGTGTTTGCAGACCCCCATGCCAGAGTGATTGTTGGGACTCAGGAGAGCAGCAGAGCCACAAGCAGGATCAGTCCTTCCTGGTGGCTGTGAGGCTGCCCCAGCCATCCTGCCCTGGTGTCTGCATGGACACAGGCATGGGAGCTCAGACTTGGCTAAGCACGTGGTGCTCAGGGCTGCAGCTGTGACTGTGGTTAGTGGAGTGCAGTTGTAGGGGATTTGGGAGCCTCCCGATGGTATCCCATGCTGAGGTCTTTTGGGCCAGATAATGAGTTCCTGGCTGCTGGGTGGAACCTGCTCCTGCTGGCAATGGTACTGCTGGGGACGGGGTGCAGACCCCCACCCATCCAGCTGGTCTCTCTCAGGGCAACAGGCAGCAAACACTCCTGCATTGGGGGCATTGGGACAGAGCCAGGACCCCACTCTGGGCTGGCTAGTGGTGAGGGTGACTGGGCGAGCAGCATCTTGAGATCGGTGGCACAGTTTAGCCCTGACAGAGATGACTGGACCTTGCTGTGCCCCAGGTGAGGGATCTCCCTGTGGGGACAAACACAGCTTTCTGGGAGGATGAGACAGGCAAGGCCAGTAGGGTTGCCAGCCTCATCTGTCACCTGTGAGTAGCCATGAAGGGGGCTCAGTGCCGGGGGCTGAGGGCTGGTGCCTGCAGGCCCCTTTGCCCCTCTCAGCAGCCCCCTGGCAGTGACATGCCAAGGGCAGTTGCCTCTGCCCGCCCTGCCCGGTGCTGGCTGCTCTCCACTGCTCCAGTTTCTGCTCGTGATCTGCAGCCAAGGCAGCACACGGAGGGACACTAAACCTGTTACATCAGCCCCGCACTCATAATCCCATCAAAAACATTATCAAGTTACTTTGACACGATCCACCTCCCTTAAACCTGTGTTGATCAGCATTAATTATATTACCCTCTTAATTATTTGCTACTGCAATCCCATGTCAGCTGCTGCAGTATGTTGTGGGGACACTGCCAGCAGCAGCACGGACCTGCTCTGGTTGCCCACCTGCACTGCCATCCTCACCCTCTGGATGCCCATGGTCCTCTCTGCTGGCTGAGCCGGCTGCTCAGTGAGGCCGGGGAAGGGGAGGGAGAGCCAGACCC
Organism: Corvus hawaiiensis; assembly: GCF_020740725.1. Taxonomy (NCBI): domain Eukaryota; kingdom Metazoa; phylum Chordata; class Aves; order Passeriformes; family Corvidae; genus Corvus; species Corvus hawaiiensis. Next base: position 8,410,915 of record NC_063229.1, on the reverse strand, counting down.
GCCCCCCGGCTCCATCCCTGTGGGATGGGGATGCTGTGCTGGGTATGGGGGCTTGTGGGCATCTCATGCCGGTGGCACTGCCCGCCCTTCTCCCTCCTCACAGAGAACCTCTGGAGCTCATACCTGACCAAGGGCGTGATCGTGGAGAAGCGAGGGCTGCCCTCAGTGAGCTCCCCCGACACCCCAGTGGACATGGACCAGCCCTACGTCTTCAGCGACATGACGTCCTACTTCACCCTGCTCGTCGGCATCTACTTCCCCTCAGTCACAGGTGGGAGTCGCCGCCGGCCCCGCTCCGTGCCGCGGGCACACCGGGCACGTGCCGCCGGGCGTGCTCGGCGGAGCCCCACACGTGTGCCACCCCCGCGGTGGGTGCGGCGGTGACAGCGGCGTCGCGGGGGCGGCTGGTCGCCATCGCCTCCCACGCAGCCGCCCGCGCTCCAGATCTGACGGTGCCGCCCGGTGCGCGCTGACGTCCCGCCGCTTGGGTATTTTTAGCTCTCCGGGGGCAGAGGAGCCCCCCCGCCCCAGTCCCGCTGCGGAACCGAGCGGGGCGTAGCCTCCGGGGCTCCCCTGCAGCTCCGCCGGGGCCAAGGCCGGCGGGATCGCCCCCCGGTCTGCCCCGGGCATGGCGAGCTCTGGAGGGTCCCGCGCTGCGGGGTCCCCGGCAGCCGCTCAGCCTCCGCTGCGCTCCCTCCCGCTGCCCATTCAGCAGCAGGTCCCGGTTTCTGCAGGACGCCTGTCCCCCGCTGCCGGGGGCGGTGGGGTCCTGCCTCGGCTGCTGCTGCGGCCGGAGCACGGGTCATCCCTCGGGCTGTGTTGAACCCGCCGGTGCAGCCGTGTCCCTGCGTGACCTCCTGCCCTCCCAGAGCAGCGTCGGGGCTGGACCCTGTCCCTACCCCTGCGGCAGCCACCGTCCCTGCTTGAGCTAATTAAGGGCTAATGAGACACGGCACTTGAGAGCTTTTGAGCCTAATCCTTGAGTGGCCTCAGACTGCGGTTTGGGGTAGGCGGGGCAGTGCTGGGGGGATGAAAAGAGCAGGCTGGGGGCCCCACGCCGCAGCAGCACCTTCTCCACTACCCATCATGTCTGCTTCCTATCCTGGCGCACACCGAGCCGTGCCCTGCTGTGCCCAGGGCTCATACGGTGCCTGGCATGAGGTTTATCTGGGACGGGGATGAGCTGTAGCTCTGCTCCCCCTGACACCATCCCCTCTTTCCCCAGGCATCATGGCTGGCTCCAACCGCTCTGGAGACCTGCGGGATGCCCAGAAGTCCATCCCCACGGGCACCATCCTGGCCATTGCCACCACCTCTGCGGTCTGTATCCTTCAGGGCTTGCCTGAGCCTGGGCTGTGGGGCTGAGGGCGGGTGGGCTCGCTCTGCAGGGCTGATCTGCTTGGGTGCTTCACTGGGCTGGGACAGGGTCCCAGCACCCCACTGGCTGGGCAGGCAGGACGCTGCATCCTCCTGGCTCTCCTTGACCACCTGGCAGATATCAGCTCTGTTGTCCTCTTTGGAGCATGCATCGAGGGGGTTGTCCTGCGTGACAAGTGAGTGTCCCAAGGATATGTGGGGCATGGGGAGAGTCTGGCAGCCCCCTGGAACAGGCTGGGGCAGGGCAGCCCCAGGGGCAGGCAGAGGTCTGGGGAAGGCTGCAACCAGGACACACTGGGCAGACAGGGTGGCACTGGAGGGTTCATGGGTGTCACTGGGCAGGGGGGCCTGGAGCTTGTAACAGGCACTGAGGGCTTGTGTGCACCCTGACCGTCCACGTTTTGCTGCATTCCTCCTGCTCCGACACTGCAGGCAGCCACTTGTTTGTCAACAGGCAGGGCTGCCTGTGCTCCTGCCTATCTGGGGCAGCCCTGCTCACCGCACGTGGCAGGTGACACTTCTGGGTCGCCAGCACCAACACAAACAGGATCCAACTGCATGCATCATCACTGCCCTCCTGGCACATGGACGAGGAGTCCTGTCCCACACCTGTCCTTGTCCATGCTTACGGGTACAGGGATGAGGACAGACCCCTGGCAACCTCTGACTCTGCTCCCTTGCTCACCCCCAGGGGGGCGGGCCCTTCCCCGGTTGTGTCACATCCCCCCAAAGTGGTGTCGTGTTGGGGGGCTGGGTTGTGCCACTGTGGTGCTGGTGCTTTCGGGGCTCAGTCATGGGACGGAACCGCAGGTGATGCTGATGCCCTGCAGGTTTGGTGAGGCCGTCAACGGGAACCTGGTGGTTGGCACCCTGGCATGGCCATCCCCGTGGGTCATTGTCATCGGTTCGTTCTTCTCCACCTGTGGGGCTGGGTTGCAGAGTCTCACCGGAGCCCCCCGCCTCCTGCAAGCCATCTCCAGGGACGGGATCGTACCCTTCCTCAGGGTAGGTGTACCCCGAGTCCGGTGCTGCCGCACCCTGAGAGCCCACTGTGGCTGCAGATGCCACCAGCACGAGTGACCGGTGGGAACCCACGCTACCTCCTCCCGGCACCGATGCTGCCGGAGCAGCCCCGCTTCCCTGCCCTCATCCCGCCGGCACCGGCGCGGCGGTGGGCGGCCGTGGTGGCTCTGGCTGCGGTATCGGTGGGAGGAGAGTGTCGGGAAAGGTCAGGATCCCCTCCCCCCCCCGCTGCCGTGCCGCTTCATATTTTATCTGCTCTCTGAAGACGCGTTCCCACAACCTCATCTCTCCGAATCCAACCCGACAGCTCCCCCCAGGGAAGAGCGGGCTAATTTTATCCTCCCTCTTTCTCCTTGCCAGCCCCAGCCCGAGCTCTCTCACTCGCTCCGCCCGCACCCTCTAATGCGTCCGGACACGCGCCCCCGGCCCCCTCTCCGGACCCCCCCCGCGTCCCCACAGCCGCAGGAGGGGCCACTCTCCCCCGGCAGCCTGTCCGTCCCAGGCACAGGGTGCCCGACTCTGCGCTGGCTGTGGCCAGGCTGTGAGCTGGGGCTGGTCCCTGGTAGGGGTACAGGGGCTGCTGCGCTGGGTGTGGGGACAGCGACGGGATCTGCCGGGAATGGGACTGTACTGTCAGCAGGAGCCAGTCCTGCTAGCCCTGGGACTGCTGCCCTGGCAGGATCCAGCATGGGACATGTGCCAGCTCATGGCACCCGGTGTTCCCAGTCCCTGTTCCCGCCAGGGCTGGGTATACGGGAGGGTCCAGTCTCATCGGGCTGCACTAAGTACCCTTGCCCAGGGCTACAGGGCACTGCGGAGCCTGACACGCCCTTCTCCCCCCATTTCCAGGTCTTCGGCCACGGCAAAGCCAACGGGGAGCCGACATGGGCCCTGCTGCTCACAGCCTGCATCTGCGAGATCGGGATCCTGATCGCCTCCCTGGACGAGGTGGCTCCCATCCTCTCCATGTAGGCAGCGTGCTGTCAACCCGCACCTTCACAAGCAGCGGGTGGCGTGTGTGGGTTTCTGCTCCTCAGGGGGGACACACCTGCTGCCCTGGGCCCTCTCTGGGAAGAGGGAGGCCCTGCGGGGACTCTGGGGTCCCGTCCTGGCCAGCACTGAGACTTGGTTACTCTGTGACACTGCTTCTCTGTCCATCAGCAGGGCCCGCTCCAGCACTGGCCACCCCAGGGCCAGGAGGTGTGGAGACCTCAGTTCCTCACAGTGCACCCACTCAGCCTCCTATTCTCTTCTGCAGGTTCTTCCTCATGTGCTACATGTTTGTCAACCTGGCGTGTGCGGTGCAAACGCTGCTGCGGACGCCCAACTGGCGGCCCCGCTTCCGCTACTACCACTGGTGAGCCGGCTGGGATGGGGCAGGAGAGGGACGCCCCAGGACACCCTGGTGTGGGGACCCCAGGGCACGCTGACAGCTCTGTGCTCTCTGCAGGACCCTGTCCTTCCTGGGCATGAGCCTGTGCCTGGCGCTGATGTTCATCTGCTCCTGGTACTACGCACTGGTGGCCATGCTGATTGCTGGCCTCATCTACAAATACATCGAGTACCGCGGGTAAGGGAGGCCGTGGCACCGCAGGTCCTGGCCAGCCCCCCATGGCCACATGGCCTCTCAGTGTGGCTTCTCAGCTCCCTGAGGCTGCTTGTCCCAGGATGCTCCAGGGTGCCAGTGTGGTGCTCTACGGCCAGAGCCATGGGCATCCCTTATGTGCTGCTGGTTCCTGCAGGGCAGAGAAGGAGTGGGGTGATGGGATCCGGGGCCTGTCCCTGAGTGCAGCCCGCTACGCCCTGCTGCGGTTGGAGGAAGGGCCCCCGCACACCAAGAACTGGAGGTGAGGCTGGGCAGGGAGATGGGGATCTGAGGGTGCTGGGGCAGGGACCAGCTGGATGTGGGCACTGACTGCAGGACCCTCCTTCTAGGCCGCAGCTGCTGGTCCTGGTCCGCGGGGATCAGGAGCAGAATGTGGTGCACCCGCAGCTCCTGTCCTTCACATCACAGCTCAAGGCTGGGAAGGGCCTCACTATCGTGGCCTCTGTGTTAGAAGGGACCTTCCTGGACAACCACCCTCAGGCGCAGAGGGCGGAGGAGGTGAGACCTGCCTGCACCGAGATGGGCTGTGCCAGCAGCAGGTGCTCCTGGTCCCCAGGTGCCCAGGGTTGTGTCTGCCCCATGGCCAGGGCTGGTGGCCCCAAACGGCCCAGAGAGCTTCTGAGTGGCATCAGGCAGAGCCTGAGGACTCCATGCTTCACTGGTGCTCAGAGCACTGCAGGGACCTCTGGACCCCTCCTCCTCTCCAAGATACCAGAGATCCTGGCACCAGCCAAGCAGTGGTCCCAGTCCTGGCCAGCTGTTGCAGGACTTGGCACAGCGTGGCACATCACAGCACAGCATGGTGCCCACCCAGGGGCTGCTGTGCTGCTGGGCTGAGCGGACTCCACAGCCCCGACCCTCCCCATGGTCTCTGTGGCCCTGGTGCCAGGCAGGGTGGGAGAGGAGCCTTTCCCTGCCAGAGTGAGAGCACTCCCCACCCCCCGCACCCGCGGGGCGGCACATTAATGAGATTAAACCCTCGGAAGCAAACAGTTTCTCTCCCATGCAGACATGTTATAATTTCTCTGAGTAAATAACTCTAATTGCTGCTCCACCGCCCGTCAGAGCCCTGGCACAAGAACACCCTCCACTCTTCACGGTACAGAGCCGTGTGCCAGCTCTGTGCACCACTGGGTATCACCCCTCTGGCCCAGAGCCACCAGCCTGCCACGGGGCATGGAGACCCAGGCACCCTGCCAGGACCTGCACCCCACAGCCTGCACTTCACAGCCCTGTACCCCATACTCTGCACCCCGCATTCTGCACCCTGTACCCTACATACACCCTGCACCCTGCACCTCATCTGGCCTGGGTTGGGCCACTGCTGGGCCTGGCAGCTGCTGTGCCCATGATCCGTGCCCGTCCTCGAGGCCCTGGGATCTCTGACTTCCCTCTCCCTTGCAGTCCATCCGACGCCTGATGGAAGCGGAGAAGGTGAAGGGCTTTTGTCAGGTGGTGATCTCCTCTAACCTGCGGGATGGCATGTCCCACCTCATCCAGTCCAGCGGGCTGGGGGGGCTGCAGCACAACACAGTGCTGGTGGGCTGGCCCCGCAGCTGGCGCCAGAAGGAGGACCACCAGACCTGGAGGAACTTCATTGGTAGGCACCGTGGAGGGTGGGTGCTGCTGGGCTTGGAGGGCTGCAAGCTGCCCTGGCTGACGTGGCCCTTCCCCTCCCAGAGTTGGTGCGAGAGACCACAGCTGGGCACCTGGCCTTGCTGGTGGCCAAGAATGTTGCCATGTTTCCGGGCAACCAGGAGCGGTTTTCGGAGGGCCACATCGATGTCTGGTGGATTGTCCATGACGGGGGGATGCTGATGCTGCTGCCCTTCCTCCTGCGGCAGCACAAGGTAGGCTGGGCCCTGCAGTGCGGGGCTGGGGCTTGGGCTGCGGCCGTCCCTGTCGAGCCATGCCCAAACTACCCCCTCCCTTGCAGGTGTGGCGTAAATGCAAGATGCGCATCTTCACGGTGGCACAGATGGATGACAACAGCATCCAGATGAAGAAAGACCTGACCACGTTCCTGTACCACCTGCGCATCACCGCAGAGGTGGAGGTGGTGGAGATGGTGAGTACTGGGACGGGGCACGTGCAGCAGTCAGGGATGCTGTGCATGGGAGAGCCAGACAGACCTTGACATGGGGGACACAGCACCACGGAGGGACACAGCACCACGGGGATATGCTGGGATGTGCTGGGCCATGCTGGGAGCAGTCAGTACAGTTTACCCTGCCCCAAATTTCTCCTGTTTCCCCCACAGCATGAGAGTGACATCTCTGCCTACACCTATGAGAAGACACTGGTGATGGAGCAGCGTTCCCAGATCCTCAAACAAATGCACCTCACCAAGAATGAGCGGGAGCGGGAGGTGAGCCTGCAGGACAGGCTGGGTGGGCTCTGACCCCTGTGGTGGCTCTGATGTGAACTGAGCTGCCCTGCAGCTCTGTGTGCTTGTCCTGCTGGAGAGCTGGGCTTCAGGCTAGGCTCTGCCCAGCCAAGCCCTCTTGTGCCCCACTCCCTTGGCTGACCCCTCCCACACAGATCCAGAGCATCACGGATGAGTCCCGTGGTTCCATCCGGCGCAAGAACCCGGCCAACACGCGCCTGCGCCTGAACGTCCCCGAGGAACAGGCTGCTGATGGCGAGGAGAAGCCGGAGGAGGAGGTGAGGAGTTGTACCAAGACAGGGTCAGGGAGGTAACTGGCCCCAGGCCCTGCCCACCATTCCCCTCTTCTGCCTGCAGGTCCAACTAATCCACGACAAGAATGCCACCACCTTCTCCAGCAGCTCCCAGTCCCCTGGTGATGAGGTGGAGGCAGCCCCTGAGAAGGTGCATCTCACCTGGACCAAGGAGAAGTCTGTTGCTGAGAAGAACAAGAGCAAGAGCCCCGTCAGCCCTGAGGGCATCAAGGACTTCTTCAACATGAAGCCGTACGGCCCCCTATGCTGCCACGTTCTCCCACCCATGCCCTGTGTCCCTGGCTACCCCTGCCTGCCCCAGCCAGGAGGGTGCAGGCAGGGCCTTGGCAGCACCAGCTTGATCCTTGCCCTGAGGAGTGGTCAGGCAGCCTGGGCACTCTGAGTGTGCCCTTGCAGAGGGGCTGGGGGCAACTGGGGAGGGCTTCCTGTGCAGAACTGTGCTGGCAAGGGATGGGTGCCCACGCTGGGTGTGCTGCAGGGAGTGGGGGTGCACACCTGGTGTTCACCACCTTTCTCTCTCTCTCTCTCTCTCTCTCTTTCTCTCTCCGACCCCATCATGCTCCTGGCAGGGAGTGGGAGAACCTGTAAGTCTGGGTTTGGCTGGGTGCCGGGGCTGGAGTGGAGGGAGCTGGGTTGTGCTCATGGGGCAGTGTGATGGGAGCCGTCGGAGTTGCCCCCATGCAGGAGGGCGGCTCAGTGAGCTGTGACAGCTGCAGTGCCAGACAGTTCACCCGAGCAGGCTGTGGTTGCCAGCTCCATGCACTGCCCGCACCACACGCTCCTCGTCTGCCCTGTTATGCTGCCAGCAGCTCCCTGTGAGCCTGGGCTCAGGCACCCACGGTGACACTAATGCCAACTGCTCCTGCTCGCTCCCACGTGGCCTGGCCCTGAGCAGACGTAGTTGCTACTGCCTGTGGGCACTTTGTGTGGCCCTGCATCTCATGGCCACTGGTGCAGGCTCAGAGTCACCAGCGCTGTGCCTGGCAAAGTTTGCTGCACCCCAAGTTTGTGCTGCAGCCCAGACTGGACTGCTCTAGGGCAGGAGGCCAGGGTGCCCTGTTGCCCCTTGGGCCTGGTGTGGGGCTGGAGGCCAACTGTGCCCATCCCGTGCCCACACGTGCTGTCACCCACAGGAACCAGTCCAACGTGCGAAGGATGCACACAGCTGTGAAGCTCAATGAGGTGATTGTGAAGAAGTCCCAGGATGCCAAGCTGGTCCTGCTGAACATGCCAGGGCCTCCCCGTAACCGGAAAGGGGATGAGAACTGTATCCTTCCTATGGGGCCGTTCGTCAAAACCCCTCTATGCCAGGGGGACCAGGGTCCACATCTTCCCCAAAACTGGTGGGTCTTTTAGGTGAATGCCAAGAGGCACAGGTCTAGTTCCTGAGGTTGGACCCCCCCACACCTCCTGCTCCTGGCCGGGTCCAGCAGTTGTCATTCACACCAGCCTGCCCCTCTGGCACCTGGTGGGGCCACATGACATTGCACCTACACCCATGAGTGCAATGGCACATGACGGGGGCCCGGGCAGAGGTCTGTGGGGCTCAGCCACCTGCTGGCTCAGCCACCATCCCCATCGCACAGCATCAGCATGGGTGGGGTCCCCTGGCCCCTTGGCTTGGGACTGCCCCACCAGCTCCTGGCTCTGGTGTGGAGGTGTCAGTGCTGCAGGCTCAGCTGGGGCTGCGAAGGTATGGCACAGGGCTGTCCCCATGTTCCAGTGTGGAGTTTGTCCTCCTTGACAGCTGTGCAGACATGGAGTTCCTGGAGGTGCTGACGGAGCATCTGGACCGAGTGCTCCTGGTGCGTGGTGGGGGCCGGGAGGTCATCACCATCTACTCCTGAAAGATGGCGCGAGAGAGGTTTGTCTGCACACTGAGAGCCCCGCCACCCCTTTGCATCGTGCTCCCGGAGGGGAGGAGGGAAGGCCGGATGGCAGCCGGTGCGCAGAACCTTCACCTGGCTTTGGCCGTGCCCCTGATCTCTCCATTCGAACTGCAGCACCAGATCTTCCGGGAGCATCCAGCACCAGAGCAGCTGTTCCTCATTGCAACACCACAGCACTGCTGTCCTTGTTTATATATAAATATATACAGTGAACCGCGGACTGAGCACCAGAGCTCGGCGCTGCCGCCACCGCCCGCCCTGGCACGGCCAGCCCCGCCGCCAGCCCCAGCACTGCCGCTGGAACGCCTGGCCGGGCAGGAGGGCGGCTGTGCCGAGACGGACCTTGGCCCCACCGTGCTGCTACTCCTGCACAGACTCGGCTGGATGCGCCTGTGCCCCGTGCCCGCCGCCTGCGCCGTGCCTCCCTGCGAGGCGCTGGGAGAAGAGAGAGGCCCCCGTCACCCTCCCCTCGCCGGACGCTCCTCTCCCCACATCCAGCAGCGCCCGAGGCTGCCTCCCACGGCGCTGCACCCCTGCTGCCCCTCACCGCCATGGACCCGGACAGCCCCACCTCGCCGCTGCCTCGGCACCGTCGTCTCTGGAGGCTGCTGAGCTTGTGGAGATGCAGCACGATGGTTTGGAGGAGGCAGAGGGTGGGGGGCGGCTGTGAGGGGTCAGGTGCTGGAGCACAGCAAGGCCGTGAGAGCAAGAGCCCTGACCTAGGGTGGTTGCGGGTGTTCCCTGTCCTCCCTGCCTGACTCCAGGCTCTCTCTTCCCTCACGCTCTCCAGGTGCACCAGTCGCGGTGCGGAGCTGCGGTGTCGGGAGCCGCGCAGCGGCCCTGCCACGCGCAGCGTGAGCCGGGGCTTCTCTCGGCGGCTGGAGCCGCATGGGTGCTGGGGACCCCCGAGGCACCAGTGCCTGCTCCTGCCTGGCACAGGGGTGTCCCGGACCCCCACCCTGCTCCCCCGCCGCACTAAACTGGGGGCTCTCAGGGCCCGGCACCAGCCAGCCCGGCTGGCCCCAGCGCCTGCACATATGTCTGGGTCCCCCCCGTGCCCCGCTGCGCTCCCTGCTGCTCCCCAGGGCTTCGCTGCTAACCCAGCCCTGGCCCCGGCTCCAGGCAGTCGCAGATGCTGCCGGGGGCTGTAGGACAGTCTGGATCTGTGTGTATTTTTAACATATGCAAAGGCTGTTTGCTAATCTGACCAGCAAGACCTCACAGTGAGGTGGGGGCTGTAGGGGTCCTACCGCCCCCCGGCATCATGACACTCTCTGACCCGGCTGGCCAGGGCAGCCCAGGCACCAGCCACACCACAGCCGTCAGCCCCCGCGCAGGCAGCAGAGCCCCCGGGGCAGATCAAACACCTCTTATCTTTGGCAGCAGCTGCAGGGTCGCCCCCGCCGCCGTTTCCCAGCCCCTCCCCCCCCCCCCCCCCCCCCCAAGCATCTCTCATAGAAGAGAAACTGAGGCGCTTTTAACAAATGTGAACGGTTCCAGGAACCACGCAGGAAGCGGTGCGAGGGCAGCAGGGTGCCGCTGGCGCCCGCCCCAGCCCCATGTACATAGTGTACATAATACAGTACGTGTATTTTTAAAGTGATCATATTTATGTTAATAGAACCAGATGAAGTCTATATATAGAGATCTATATCTATTCTGAGAGATGCAGGGCTCTGCTAGCACCAGGCCGCAGGGACGGGGAGCTGAGCCGGGCTGCTCCTGCACAAACCAGGAGCCCATCCGTTGCACCAAGTGCTCCAGAGCGGTGGTGGAGGCTGCAGCCTTCCCCGGCCACCAGCAGCCCCTGGGAAAGGGCCAGGTCGCAGGTTCATTCTCTTCTCAATTTAGCTTATTAAGAGTTTTCAGGGAAAAGAAGTCACAGACTTTTCTGAACTTGTTTCACAGCAGATTTGAGCTTCCACTCAAAGTGCAGCCTGCTAAGAGTTGCCCTCTCCTGGCAGCGCTGGCAGCTTTGTGCCAGCCTGGGCCCTGGAGCAGCACTTTGTTCCCGGCCAGAGCTGAGCCCTTGTGCTGAAGCACTCGCCCCCTCTGCCCCTCCAGACGCTCCCCAGTGCTGCTCTGCACTGCAGGAGGCGCAGAGGGAGCTGGTGCTGCTACAGCATCCCCGCGGGTGTCCATCCAGGCAGCAGCTGCCTCCTGCCTGGCATGGGCAGCCCTGACTGGTCCCAGCTCCTTGCCCACCTGACTCCCTGCCAACCTTGACTCCTGCCTCCCTGAGAACAGGAAACCCCTCCCTGGCACCAGCCACTCCAGCCCGTGCTCCCTTTCAGAGCACCTCTACTCCAGGTCCAGGCCAAAGCTATTTGGGGATGCTTGGATAAAAAGCAGTGGGTTTTTTGATGTTGGATTTTTTTTGCTATAAGATACTACTTGGACACACTCCTAGACCAAAACCAAGCCCCAGCTGCACATCTGTGCCTGCTCATACCTTGCTCCTACATTTCCATCACTCCCGAAGTGCCTCCCTTCTCTCCAGAGCAGTCCCAGTCACAGCCAGACTTTCTGCCAGGGTAGCTGCCTGTGTGGCTGCTGGTCTGTGTCACAGATGCTGCTGTGGAAGCTGGTCCCACAGGCATGGGGAGCTCAGCATTTACATGGGGACTGTCAGGCTGAGCTGAGATCTGGCTTCAGCACAGGAGCTCAGGGCTGACGAATTGTGCAGATGCACAGGGCAGCACTCTCCAGTCCTGCTGCTGCCTCAGCAGCCTGGGAGCTGTGGGAAGAGCAGGTAGGGGTCTGCAAGTGAAAAGTTCCTTTAGTTTTGGGAAGGGCAGCCCATGGGAACCAGGATTTGCCAGTGTCTAGCTGCTCTGCCCCTTGGAGCTGGCCCTATACCACCACACACAAGCTGAGGGGCTGTTTCCAGCCTCCCAAAATTATTTGAGGCACTTCAGCAGCAGCGGGGGAGGCACAGCAGCCTGCCCACACAGCTCATGTGTTAGCACCATGTTGTTGGGCCTCGAGCACTTGCCAGCTGCTCTGCCTCTTCACAAGATGCCACTTGCTCCCTGCAGTCACCCTCTAATTGCAGCTTGGCTGCTGCCCCCTGTGCTGCTGGGCCTGAGGCAGAGAGCGTGGTCCCCTCCTGCCCTGGCACATGGCGCAGGGCAGAGGGCAGAGGCAGGTTATACACAGCCTCTGCCGAGGCTGCAGACAGCAGCCACCCTTGCAGCATCAGGGAGAGGCTCCTCCGTTGGCCGCAGGTACAGGGCAGCCAGGAATGACGTTTGCAGAGCAGTGGTGAGAGCAGCCAGGGCACACTTCTGACAGGTTTGCTTCATCCCCCCAGCATCACCAGTGGATCCCGTTCCCCTCAGCACCACTTCCACCCTGACGGCAAAGGCATGGTCCCAGCTCTCCCAGGGAGCAGGAAGGCCATTCCTTTCCATCACTACTGCTGAAAAAAGGCGTTCCCCTTCCCCATCCTTCAGCAAGAGCAGGGGCACAGCTCTGGACAGTCAGGGCTGCTCCACACCCCTGCCAGGCAGTTTGGCTGTGGCAAGACAGGAGCTGGTTTCCACAGCGTGTCCCCTCGCCGTCGGCGGGAGAGGGCCAGTTTTAGCAGACAGCACTGCATGTTAGTTTACAAACCCAGCCCTGCACGTTTGGCCTCTGTGAGCGTTCAGTTTCCCCATGGAGCACCCTTCTGCTGCTCCACCGTGGTGAAGACAGTGTCCTCCTCTGGTAGACATGCAAGTTCCTCCTTGGCACATGTGCAGACACGGTCCGGTTTTTGTTCCAGACAGGAAGGTCTTGACCCCCCAGTTTGTTTTACAGGCAGGCTGCTGCTGGAGCAGCACTGAGCAGCACAACCCATGGGAGGGTGGGCTGGAGTGTGGCCACAGCAGGCAGGGAAAGTTCGGCCAGCACACAGTGCTGGTGGCCTGTGCTCCAGTCCCTGCTGCAGGAGGGCCAAGCAGCCCTGGCCCCTGTGAGTGGCAGTGGGCAGCTCAGGTCACTGTGGCCACCACGCAGCACAGACAGCAAGCCACAGGGCAGCAGAGACAGGAGGCACAGGCAGTGTCCAGCCTGGACGGGTGCTGGTCTGTGGCTGGACGAGAGGAAGGACAAGAGACTGCACAAGGGCAAGAGTTGCACTAGAAGAGTCAAGACCCTCCTCTGTGTAGCAGGACTAAAAACTAGCAGAAAGACCGAAAGGTCTGAGATTTGCTGGTTACAACACTTTCTGTGCTACATGTGCAATATATTTGTTATGAATGTTATCACGAAGTCGGTTCATTCAATACTCTTTTAATCACTGTAGCTAGATGTTCTCTGTCCATTCAAGTGACTTTTATTCGAGTGCAATATTTCAATAGACATGTAGTGACCTAGAATGCTTTGTGTTTTAGAGAATCTGTGTGCAGAGCAATGCAATTAAGTTTAAAACCTTGTAAATAAAACAGGTTGCAAACCAAAAAAAAAAAACCCTATTAGGCTTGCATTTAATTTCTGTGTGTGTTTCAGTGTTGTGCATTAGGCCGCCTCGGTGCAGACCCCGTGTTCTCTGTGCAGGTGTTCATGGAGGAGTGGCTCCTCAGCTGTTGAATGCTCCCTGTTACTGCTTTACTGCTTTACCTGTATTCATTTTTCTAGACTCCTGTCTGCACAAAATGCAATAAATGATTTTATTACACCCTTCACTACTTGCACGGGGACTTTTCACTTGCTTCCAGGTCTTCACAGCTACTTTGCACCATTTCCATAACACGTCCTAACTCTGACAGGGTGCAGATTGCAGAGGAAGCAAAGCACAAGGAGAGGAACAGCCTCTCCGAAGGGATGCAGTTCCCACATTTCACCTCACAAAGATTTCCGGTCACCCCAGCAAAAGTGTTCTACCTGGCTGCAGGATTGTAGAGGTGGAGAAAGGGATCTAACAGGAGGAGAGACAGCAGACAGACACTGCTGTCCAGACTCTGGCTGTGGGATGATGGCAGCATGGAGCCATGGGATGCCAGTGCTGGAAGGCACAGGGACTTGCAGCCCTGACCTCACGCTGGCTGTGGCACTGATCCGGACCTGTCCCTCCCACCACGTGTCACCAGAGAGGTTCTGGACCCCTCACATTGGCCATGCCACACCACAACTCCCGGCCTGAGACTACCCCAGTGCTGTACAAGAGTCAGGACCTGTGAGGTCCACACACATTCTGCTCAGCATCCAGTGTGGAGCTTCCAGCACAGCTTATCCAGGAGAGGAGATTAGCAGCAAACACAGTGGAATGATGTATTCTGGAAGTACTAAAGTGTCAAAAAATGCAACAAGTAATTTTTCTGGCCTTTTATTAGAAAGTAATGTCCTCTTGTTAACAGCACAGAGATAAAAGAAATGCTACAACACAAACAACCTGGGACAAACAATGTCCTCTGCTTCAATCCACTGCTTTCTTAGTGTCTCTTGGTTCCCTGCAGGAAGCCCACAGACTCCAAGAAGGCCATGACAGGGAGGACCACACAGTTAAGTGATGTTTTGTGTTCTGGTATCAAAGTATGTTCCCAGTTAAAAACACGGGGAGGAATCACTGCCTGATTTACACTCCACTGTCTGCTGCAGCTACTAAAGTGTTGAAAAAACATTTAAAATTATGGTATCAAATCTTGGCACTGCCTCTCCTCCTCAGATGGACCGAACATCCATCAACAGCAATGAGATGTCTGATAGAGCAGCACTGCCCCCAATACCTGGTGACAGGTATTCCCAGAGAGAGCCAGCAGCACATCAGCATGGCTGCAACTAAGCTACACTAACAACCGTGCCAAAGATTGTAAGAAAAGGAAATTTACACGCCAAATTTACCAGCTTGATCTTAACAGTGATTACTCAGGGTAGGAAAATTGACAGACCATTTGAAAACTCTGCCTTGGCTGGCAGTTCTTGCGTTGCAGATGTGTGCTCAGCCCACAGCTGCCAGTCTCTGTGAGTGGGCTGAGGTGAGGAACACCAGCCTCCCTGCCTGGACAGGGCAGGCCAGCTGCGGATGGACCGCACAGTCCTGGTTACTGAGGAGTGGTCAGGCATGTGCTTCATGATTTTGGCTGCCAGCACTACCACTGGACTTCCCAAATGGTTTATATGCCATTAAAAGAAGGGGGGGAAAAAAAAAAAAAAGGAATCCAAAGAAAAATAGTGCCCATTCCACAGTGGTGGGTGTCTAAGGCCCATCAGTATGCTGCTCTGTTCAGTCCCCTAATTCCTCAAAACCGACAATCCAAAACTACACTGAGACCAATCACTGAGCCCAGACTGCACCTCAATGGGAAGGTGCACCAGGTGCTGGGAGTAAGGAAAATGCAGCAGGATCAATAACTGTGGCAGCTTCTGGGATGGGACAAGACAACCAATGATCCAACACAGTTCAGCACATCGTGCTGTGGAGAAAACTGAGCATTCTGCTCCAAACATTGCTAACCAGACGAAGGAGAGGGAGGGCAGCGCCAGCAACCGTTGGCAGCAATGCTGCAGGGGGTACGCTCTCGCCAGAGTGGAGAGGACATGCATATCCAGGGCATCTGTCCCGGGTCAAGGATGGGAGACTCCTTAAACAGCTATAAGTATGGAATGGCAAAGGGAAGGGGAATGGGTCCAACAGCTCAGCTCTAATAGTGTCGCTGGTAGGCACCCATCGGTTGCTGGGCTGAGGACCCCGTTCGCCCCTGGGCCACGGTTTGGCTCACAAGGTGGGAGAGTGCAGGACCACTCTGGATAAGGGTGTCCAAGGCTTTCTGTACACTGGGGTTGTCAAAGTTGATACCAGAAGACACCGGCCTTTGGGCAGGCACATTGCCAGGCGCAGGGAGGCGGGTTTGGTGCTGACCAAAGAGCGGCTGAGGTTGTGGAGGAGCCCCAGGTCTCGGACCTGCGTTTCTTGAAGGGCCCGGGAGAGCAGGAATCTGCGTGTTTGGAGTCTGCAATCTCTGCTGAGGCTGGTTTAAATTTCCAGCATTCATCTGTGCTGGCCGGGGCTGCCCGCCGGCCAAGTTACCAAAGTTCTGGTTGGGAGTGCTGCCCGAAGAGCCTGCAGAGGCTGTGGGACCACTGTTTGCCACGGCAGCTGCTGCCACCGCTGCTGCCCCACTGTTGAAGAGACTGAGGATTTTCGCTTGAAGCTCCTGTTGAGGAGTAGAAGAGGACACTGGAACAGAGGGAGTAGAGACCAGAGGCTGTGAACTCTGATGAGCCTGAGAACTTGGAAGGTTGGACTGACTACCCAGTGATGATCCTGAAGGTGCCCCCAAAGGCTGTCTTGACATGGGTGCTGGGAAAGAAAGGAAAGAAGGTTAAAGCCCTGCAAATGCCCTTGAAGGGACATCTGAAGAAAACTAATGAAACAGCTCCCAAAGACACAACGTAAGTGAACATCCACCCTCAGACTGGAGCTGCACCGCTCTGGGAACCCAAACCACTCTGCAGAACTGAGTGTAGCAGCCCAACCAGTTATGGCAGTCCTGCTGTTGCCCTGAGAGAATCCAGTATAAAAGGTCTTCCACATGAAAACTCTTCCACATGAAATTGTCTCATGACATGCAAGGACATGTCCATCTCAGTAAAATGAGGTGCTGTATGAGGATATTATGCTTCCAAACTCCTCTGCAGTCCCAGGACTCTTTTCCTGTCCCAGTCCTGAGGGCCACAAACCACATGATAAACCCTGTCTGCGACTGAGGCACTCACCCTGCAGAGGTTCAGTGCTGCCCCGCAGCAACCGTTCCTTCCGGTCTCTCAGGTAATTAATGACTTTATCCATCTCTTCAGCAGTCACATAGCGATTGTCTGCCAGCAGGTTCAAGAGAGTTTGGATCCCGGGAGGGTGACCTCCTCTGACACCCTCCTCCATGGGGGGTGGGCGCTCCCGCTCCTGCAGAACAGCTTCGTCTGCCATCTTGGCAGCCTGCCGGGCGATCTCCTCCCGCTCCTTCTCCCGGGACTCTGTCTTGTAGCGCTCGTAATTTCTTGCCACCAGCACCATGGCATCAGCCTGGGGCATGTTGCGGTGTTCTGCATGAAGGAAGAAATGTTCTGAGTGACCCAAAGTGACCCTGACAGAGGTGCTGTTCCTCCCACCTGCCAGCACAGCCCAGTTAGCAGCAGGAACTGCTCGGGGAGTGTGTGTGCAGGCACATGGGAACAGTTACATTTCCAAAGCCAACAGAAGGCCCACGGCTATCACCCAGCAAGGCCAGCCATTCCTTCCACAGCTGAGGGCTCTAAGCAGTCATCCCATCAGCCCAGAAATGTCTTTCTTGTCTCTCACCAGTTAAAAGGAAAGCAGCTCCCTCTACCTCTCACATAAATCCTCGGTGCTCCAAGATGAGACGGTCCCAGTCATTTTACTGCTAAACACTTGGACAGATCCAAAACTTGCCCTCTGAAGGCTGTATGCTTCCCAGAAAAGGACAGCCATGGGAATACTTTTGTTTCTGTACTGCCAGTGCCTTAACATCTCATGTGCACATGTAGCTGTGGAGGGAGCAGCACTGGCTCAGTGTCACATGGTGCTCACATTCACCACTCTGAGGCAATAAGCAGCAATCAAATTCTTCTGTGATACAATGAGTAATGAGCAATTCCAGTGGTGAGTTCTGAGGTCCTTATTTCCACCTCCCAAAGCACACACATAAACATTCACCTGAACATAGATTTAAACTGGGAAATCAAAAGAGCCTTTACCTTCCCAAAAGTGCCCAAAGCTCTGGGCAGGGTCTTTTTTACAGATGCAGAACAACAAATCCTGCAAGCCTTTTCCTCCTAACAGGAAACTTGGGTTCATTTTAACATTAGGCTTTGTACAAGTTGTGAAGCACTTCCCTGAAACAAACATGCAGGCAAAGGTGGCCACGAGCGGTTGAAGTGAGCATATTTAATCTCTGGAATGAGCTGTGGATGAGCTAATGACTGAGGTTCCCATCAGGTCTGATACACTGGCAGATCCAGTGATGAAAAGAAGCTTTGGCCTCCCGCCAAAGGTTTAACAGGTGTTAAAGCAAAAGAGTTAAGAGTTAAAACTAAAGGCAGTGGGAAGCCTGGTGACAGTGTGTGTGAGCTGTGTGTCTGCAGGAAATGAGGGAACTCTCCTATCACATCTGCATCTGATGTTAAAAAGCCCGGCTTCTCCAGTCAGTGAGCACACACCAAACACTGACTGTGCACTCAGACATTTCCTCTTCCAGATGAACTCACAGAACATTACTTGGGAACACAGCAAGGGAGAAACAACCTTTGAAAGCTCAGCTGTCATCAAACCAGTCACCTGTGTTGACAGATTACATGAGCAGGCCTATGACGAGAGCAACAGCTGCTTTCCCCAATCACATTCTGACAAGGCATTTTTAGTACCTACACCCACCCTCATGCAACAACTAAGTCACACCCTGCGGCGATGCAGAGTGATGTGACAAGTGTAAAGGTGCTAAGAAGGTGGAGCCTGTATACTCAAACACTCTGTAGGTTCTATTTTTTCATAACTCTTCCCAGTTTCATTATCAAATCTCCACCTTTACCAAATCCTTATCAAATCACATTTGATTTTAAAACCTGTCCTTTCATTTGTCACATTCCCAACAGGCTCCTTCTGAGAGCAACAAGTGGTAGAGTGAGTTGGGCTGGTATTACTGAGATCTCCCAGAGCAGCGCAGCCCTGGGGTCCATGACTTGCCCTGAGATGCAAAGGCTGGCAGTTTTAGGAACCAAGAACACAGCCGAGATTCCCTCTTGGCAGGAATTAGACATTCCTTTTGACAAGGGGCAAATAGAGTATTACGGAAGCTTGTAAATAATGATATTCACATTTATGACATGGTGTCAAGTCATTAATAACTGCTTATGTGACAGCAAGGATGAACTTTGTCCTGTGTGGTTCTGCCGGAAAGAAAGGTTCAGAATGACCACACAGTTCCCAGCCTACTGAGACCTCAGTACCTTGTGGGGTGCCAAACATGATGTTAACAGTGCAAGAACGGTGAACTTGATGCTGCTGGGTGATGACAATGGCAAAAGGAGACCCTCCTCTGCTCACATCGTCCAGGGCTTGCGTCAGTGACATCTCTGTGTTGAGGAAGATCAGGTCCACTACCATGCCCAGATCCCGCACCTTCCGCCCCACTGACTCCGCGTACTCCCTACCACAAAGCAAAGCCAGCAGTTTAACAAGTCAGTCACATACAGAAACAGAAACCTTGGCACTTGCATCCTTTCCACTGTCTCAGATTTGCTTTTCTGATTACTTGCCCAGCTTCATGGTGTTTACCAGGACAGTACTAAAGCAATCCCATTATAGCAATATAAAAGCCCTTATTCTGATCTGAATCAGTCATTTCAGTTCAGCTGAAATAAATTACAAATCAAGCCTTAGCTTAGCTGAGAAACACTGTTTGTAAAGAGATTTACACTATTACAAATTTGTTTACACATAAATGTGCTTCAACTGAATTCATCAGGGGAAGAAATTTACACCAGAAGAGGTCCAAGGGGTACAGAGCAGAGGAGCCCACCTAGGGAACTCATTTACTCCTGCTTTGTTCAGTATCACATGTGCCTCATTCCTTATTGGCCTGCTCTTTTCTACTAGCTGCTTTCTGCTCTAACCCACTGCCAACACAGCATCTCTGGATCCACTGCTCCTGTACACCCTGCTACAGACTTCCCCTTCCAAGCACAAACCACAGCTCACAAGGCTGAGTTTAAATTACCAAGGGTTTTTTTAAGCTTACTGTACTTAGAACCAAACCTGCAATACTGACTGCACAAAAAGCCTGAGGAATTCAGTCTGTGTGCACCCACACCTCAAGAAAGAGGGTAATTTTATTGTCTTTGGAGGCAAAGTCTGTAAGAGACCAAAACTGTCCCCTCTTCAACCATCTTTTTAAGAGCTTCCAAGTAAAATGATTGTATCTAAGGCATTCAGGAGTCATCTTTCAACAGGTGTATAGCAGGTGATATCAGTCAATACCCAAGATTTATGAGCAGGCTCCAACTCTTAAGGCTTGTAGCTGTTACAACCAAATGATTCTTGGGACATTAAGCTGATCCTCTGACACAAAAAAGTTCTTCTTGTGTCAAGCACAATAACTTGCGGTCTATTAGAATATTTTCCAAAGACTTTTAGCCACCAGGGGATAAAGGATCTAAAATTTCCTCTCAAGATTTGTTCCAACAGGTAATCAACTCCATCAGAAGTTTATTTCTAGTTTCACTGCTTCTGCTGTTC
The DNA here is from genome assembly GCF_020740725.1 of Corvus hawaiiensis. Taxonomy (NCBI): domain Eukaryota; kingdom Metazoa; phylum Chordata; class Aves; order Passeriformes; family Corvidae; genus Corvus; species Corvus hawaiiensis. The sequence goes on along the minus strand of NC_063229.1, from coordinate 8,391,090 downwards.
CCATTTCCTGCTCCGTTTTCTACCAGCAGATGAGGCAAGCGCCAGCTGTCTCTTTCTGCCCCACATGTACAGCAAAGTAAAGAAAAGCAACTCCTGATATTTTCCCTGAAGGGTGAAGGAGACAGCTTTAACATCCCCCCTGACAAACATTTTCCCCAGATTACAAGCCATATCTGTGATTTATTGACATTATTTCCTTTCTTTAGCATATTTAATTGTAAAGATACAGACATCAGACTGGTGACATTGTTACAGCCCTCTACTACTGTGCCAGGTGTACCTCCTGTTCCCAAAAGAGTGCCTGCCCCGTTAACTCATTAAGTGCTCAGCCAGCCATGTGAGATCACCCTGGTTACTACTTATACCTACTTTCGATTCCGTCCACAACTGCCTTCAGCAGTGATTTTGTATTTCTTGCACATTGGACTAATGACAATGACTGGTGTCTGGCCTAGGAAACAATCTGGCAGGAACTCTGAACAAACACCCCCCAATCCACCCTGACCCCTGCTCTGTACTGTCAACTGGTTGGCACATATTCCTAAGTTCCATATCATGCTATCCAGGAAAAAGTAAGTACAGGCCCCTACAACCAGTTGAAATCGTAGGCTTATATGGACAGTACATATAAAAGTATCGGAGAAGGTATAGTGATAGATTACAAGGCAGAAATACAAGCAAAGCACAAGATACATTTCCTCATCTCATCAACATATGTACCCAGAAGAAAAACGGGAGAGGTAGCTTTCTGGGGACTCTAAAGCCACTCTCTTCAAGAGCAACCTCTAAGACAAAGAGCCTCAAGGCAGGACTAAGTTTAAATCCATTCTCTTCTACCATGCAATAATAAAACTGATTATAACTATTTTCTTACTTTGTCTGTTTATTCACCACTATCACAGAACAATCCACGGGTCTCTCTGCATCAAAACGTCTCTTGATTTCCTCATAGTACTGACGGTACAGCTCCTCCCGGCGCCGCTCCTCGCGCTTCAGGCGGTCTGAAATGAGCCGCAGGGACACAAGGAGTGACACCCTTCAGACCTGCTCAGAGCACCAGAGCACCACAACCGTAGCACTCCTGCACCCTCCCTTTGAAGCGGTACAGGTACTCACCCTCTGGCTCCTTGTAGCGGTCATAGTAGGAGTCGTCCTTGCGCCGATAGTAGTCCTCGAGGCGCAGGTAACGGTCGTAAGATTCGTCTCGTCTGCAACATTCAGAAGCAGCACAGAGTTTCCTCCAGCACCATCTCAGGCAGCGACTTTGGCCAACGCATCACACACAGACCTCCCCCAAGTTTAATTTCTGAGGTACCCATCCGCTCCCCACAGGGCACGAAGCAGCACCCAACTGTCCCCAGCCAGGGTGATTTGCTTAAACACCTGACACCTCAAACAATTGCGGCAGAAATGCCATAAAAACATCATTTTGGCAAATAGGATCCTGCAGAGTTTACCTGTACAGAGGGTCCCGAGAATCTCTCATATCCCGTGGATCCCTCACATCTCGTGCATTTCTCATATCCCGCGGATCCCTGTATCGATCATACAGTGGCTCCCGTGGGTCACGAAGATCTCTAACATCACGTGGGTCCCTCAAGTCCCTTGGATCCCTGATATCCCGTGGGTCTCGCAGGTCCCGTGGGTCCCTGTGGTCTCTGGTATCACGCATGTCTCTAGCTCGAATGTCTCGAGCATCTCTGGCATCTCGCCCGTTCCTGCCATCCCTGCCATCTCTGGGGTCTCTCCGTGGGCTCCCCCGAAGAGGGGAGCGGTCGCGCCTGGCATCTCGGCCATCCCCGTAGGCATATTGCTCTCTGAGGAAAACACCAGGGAAATTCCATTAGCCTGCTAACAACACGAGTACAGTTACCCCTAGATCTCTTACCTGAGGTGCCAAAGCGACCTTTCACAGCAGCTGTATCCTCCCTCCTATCCCACAACAACAAAAATTGATCAAAAGTCATATTTTTGAAGCAGTCTGGAGAAGGTTCTTAATTCTAATATTCAGCACAGCCAAACAAGACCCAGAAAGCTCCTTAATGGAGCATCACTAAGTGTAGAGCACCTGTGGATGAAGTGAACGGGCACTTCAGAAACCATCATTTCAAGGCCTCTGACCTCCAACATCAGCCATAGCTCATCTATCAATCATGTCTGGCAAATTCTTTGAGAGAATTTAAGGTGATGTAGGCTAATACCCACAAATATGTGATAGCCAGGAGTGTTCAAGGGATCCATTAAATTCACTCATCAATGACAGCAGAACACTTGAAGTAACATTATTGGCACAGGATTAAAAAAGGAGTAGCTTATGAGCAAAGCCATTGCAGGTTCCATGTTGTGGTTGGGTTTGTGCTGCTGACAGAAAGTAAAGACAGGTATAGCCTTGTCCTGGACTTGAGGGATAATTTCTGTAGAAAGCCAGTCTTGTGTTTATAATGGCCCATGTTAAGAAGATACTAAACCCAACCAGCACCACATCCGCAGTGGCCACAAAAGGCTTCTCTGTTGGTTCTGAATGATCCATCTCATTCAGACTTTGTATTGCAGTCTTGAGAGGGAAGGAAGAATAATGCTCCAGTCTTCATCTTTTCCCAAAGTAGTAGGGTTTTTTCCAGGTTGCATTCTGTTTTCCAGAGAAGACCATAACTTCACTGCAGTCAAAACCAAACATTAAAAAAAATCTTGCAGAGAAACTACAGAGCTCCATGTGTTTGGACTGGTTTTGCCCCAATATATTGACAACCATCAGGAAAAAAACTCCAGCTTTTAAAATCTTTTTATTTCCCATACTTGACATGACTTTTACAGTCCTCAAACAGCCTAATCTAATTTATGAAAGATAAGCAGAACCTAAGTCTGCATCCACTGCAGTGCAGTCACATAGTGATCACGTGGAGAGAATGAGGTGGATGAGCCCAAGTTTGGTGTCAGGCAGAGCAACAGGAATGAGACGGAAGAGCAGAGTCTGTGCAAGGATTCTGGTGTCAGACACCCAGCTGTGCTAGGAACACCTAAGAGTGCTGGCATCCTCTGTTGGCATGTCAGGTACAAAGCAGGTTTTGGGAGAAATTAAGAGATGCCACCAAGAGCACACACAGGCTCCTCCTCAAAGTGACATACTGAATTTGCAGACAACCAGGTGTAAACTCCTTCAGCCTCCTGGACATATAAATCCACTTTTTGTTTGTGACCTGCATCGAAACCACATCCTGTGAGAGACACATCATAGCCCCCTTCCCCCAAAACCTACAATGAACAATGGCAGAAGCTCAGGGGAAACTTCTGACTTGCTCTAATGGATATTGAATCACTGAACTTTCCATAGCTGTGAGACCATTTAGCAAAACAACCAGATGCAGGGGAATTGTTTGGCATATGACATTTATTCCAGCTGGAGCGGGGGTGACCAGAACAGGCCACATTCATTATCCGCAGAGACAAATAGATCCAGAATGAACAACGCACAACTGCGACAGAAGTAGAGATGTGGCACAGGTACCCTCGGCTCTTGTGCCTGCATGGCTTCCCTGCTCAAAGGAGATGGCAGCACAAAGGAAAAGCTTCCACCTTCTTCTTCCACACCTCAGTCACCATGGTCTGACTCCTGCAGCATCAGCACCACCACCTGCATCTGCTGGGGACTCGGCCCTGCTGGCCCAGCACTGCTGCATGCGGTGCAGCGTGGGGCTCCGCAGCACTGGCACTGGCAGCTGTTGTTCCCAGGCCACAGTGTGGTCCAGAGTCCATCGTCCACAGCCATGCCCAGGACTTGATGACTGTGACCCCATTGCCGCCTGTGCCCACAGTGCTGCTTGGGACCTGGTGCTAACCACATGGGATGTCCACAGTGTATGCAGTGCCAGCTGAAATCCAGTGCCTATCACAGCAGCACCAAAGCCTTCGGATGCTGTCCGGTCCACAACCTGGGGTTCACAGCACCACGGCTCATGCACCTCCAGTGCTCCTTAGGACTGTGGCACAGGCACCTGCTCTTGCACACAGCCAGGATGGCACAGGTTGCAATGCCCATGGCATCAGTGCCTGCTGTTTGTCCCTCTGCAGTGTGGTCCGAGGACCAACGCTCATTGTACAGACGCCTGCCCCTCACCCCTGCAGTATTGGTGGCACTGAGGCCAAAGATGTGCCATCAGTGCCTACTGCTCACATACTCCCAGGGTACTCCCACCAGCATCGAGCACATCCCAGGCCCAAGACTTGCTACATCTGCCACAGGAATCCCAGCACTTCCTGGGCCTGATGCCCACACACTGGTCTCTGCAAGCACATTTGGCCCTGTGTAGGGTAAGTGCAGCATGTAGAAGTCCTAGATGGTGCCAAGAATTGCAGCTACTCCTTCTCCGGGCTTTTTTTTTTTTTTTTTTTGTGTAGATGTCTTGCTAGTTGCACTTTTTTCTCATTTTTGGTAATTTAACAGGTCAAGTTAGTAAAGCACACCAGACATGTGGGACCTTGATTACCTTCAAGTCCAACAAGCACCATGGCTTTTCATGGAAAGCTTTACAGCAGAGGCACACAGGGTGGATGCCATGTACCAAGCTACACTGGAGCATGTATTTGTGTGCTTCCTAGTGATGCTGTGGAAAGGAAACTGAAGTCATCTTCCTGTGACAGGCCAATCCATACCTTCTCCCCTTGCCTGTGGCTGCCCACACAGAGGAGGTGAAGGAGCTGAACATGCTGTGCCCACTGAGGGGTGGGAAGCCAGAAGCTGGAGGGGACATCAGTGACTGCACAAAGTGGGCTGGCTCCAGGCACTGATAACACAACCACATGGGCAGACAGGACCGTGCAAGAGGCGTTTGCTCTGTCTTGTGTGTCGCTCAAGTGATCTTTTCCAGTCTCATCGCAGCATTGGAAGCTTTCAACATCAGAAGAGGCAAGACCCCAAAATTCTCTGCAGCAGAGCACTGCAAACGCTGCAGCCCCTTTGCATTCTCTAGATATGCCTCGGCTTCTCTGATCCTTGGAGGCAGGAGCAAACATCAAGTGTATTCTTCCTCCCAAGTCTCTTACAGCCTGTGCTGCAAAACCAAATGCAGGGCTGCAGTAACGGCAGCAGACACAAGAGTTTCCCTCGTGCCTCCCAAGGTGCCAGAGCCAAAAGGGCTCTCAGAAGTGGAGTGGCCACTTTCCTGCTGGAGCATCACCGTTTGACTGGGGAAGTGGCAGTAGGGAAGAGACACAGACATTTAGCACAGGCCGCTGGGCTCATGCCCTGAAGGCCTGAATTCCTAGTATAACTCACTGCTTCCAGGTACTTTACCTTCGTGTCGGACTGGACCTTGATGAAGCCTTATTCATATTTCTTCTTTCCACTGCTTTATTAATATCTGTAAAGAATAATCAACCCATCTGTTCAATGCTATGAAACAAAAAAAAGATCATCAGCACAATTCAAATGAAAGCAACTTAAGCTCAACAACATCCAGATGGTGCAAGGAAATCCATTCAGCAGAGAGACATTGTCACTTTGACAATTTTTTATTAAGTTTAGATAGTACAACATAATGAAAATTTCATGGATTTCTCTGACTTCAAAATAGGGTGGACATCTTGGGTGAAGTTTTAACCCTGCATGTTCAGGCCTACATCCAGACTCTTTCTTCCGTAAGAGAATCTCTTTCTTCTGCAGTCTATGAGCAAGCAGAAAGCGACTCATGGACTCTAGGAGAAAAAGCAGAGTCTGAAAACCTCCGAGAAAGGAATGATGGCCAGCACAGTCTTAAGATCACAGCCAGTCCTGTTCAGCGGAGCATGCTGGTACCCTTGTCAGAAATAATCCAAGGGTTCTCAAAGGGACACGTGCAACTGCCTTCCAAGGGACTGCTGCAGTGTTACGGTGCACAGCCCCCACCACTGACAAACGGATCCGGGAGCCTGGAACACAGGCTCCTTATGAAGTCAACATGGTGCATTCAAAACACCATTGTTAATGTGATGCAAACTGAGGCAACAGATCAGAAATTTGAAAATTGGTTGGCTTCTGAGCATCTCCGTGAAAAACACCATGAAGGGAAACACCAAGAAGTAAGAGAGCTGAAGAAACAGAATCTTGTCCTCAACCAGCAAAAGTGAAGTTGCCCAGAACTGTCAGGGACCCCCACTGTTCTCAAAGCCTCCCATGACAACTGACTGGAGATTAAATAATGCACTGGAGGGGGGCAAGAGCAAACAGATAAGTGACTTTGGACATTTTACTGAGAACCTTCTAAGGAAAAGAACCCAAACCTAGGCTGTATCTGCTCCCCCAGAATCTATCAACAATTAACATTTCTGATGACTTATTTGCATTAACTACTTTCAAAGCTCTTGCAGGAGAATATAAACATGCCATGATGTCTTTAGGCACACTCAGTCTTAGTATCTTCTGTAACATCCCAAACTATCCTTCATTATTTTCAAGATTAAAATTGTAATTAAAGGATCAGGTCTAATTTTTGTTCTTGATGTCAATCAAGCAGCATGTTGCCTCTCTGTGGGGGCAGAGAAGCAAGTACAATCTGAACATTACCTACAACTGCAGCATAACACCACTCACAGGACCCCAGAGCATCTCTCCAGGATCACACACAGCTGCAGGGTCTACTGTTACAAACTACATCTGAAGGACATTTATTCTTGAAATGGTTTTGCTACTAAAGATACGAAAACACTTCTGTGCATTTGTGGAAATACTTGTATAATGCTACACTGGATTTAAACCCTCCCAAAACTTTTTACCTTATTGTGTTATTAACGATTATGTTTACTACTAAGGCAGCATAACTGAAGTAACTGTTCTCTTTGCATTTATTTTTTAGTTGATAATTTTTCCTCTTAAAGTCAAGTGTTATCTTTAAGCAAGACACTAGCTGCTTTCTTTGGTTTAAGATTATTTTTATTTTCTGTTTTAAGATGCCATTGAAGAAACCTATTATGATTTTTACACTTAGTATCATACATTTCTTTCAAATTAAAAATGTATTTAAATCTGCACAAAAATATTTTTCTAGAAGAAAAAAAAAATTTGACAGGGATCCTTCTCTTGTGCAAAATAACACATTTAGTAACATTTTATTTAATGCCAACAGCATTTACAAGTTAAGTATTTGAACACTGACAAAACTTCGGGAAAAAAAAGCCCAAATAAAAAGTCTTCTGTCCTGTAGGATTTTGAGATGACAGAGCCACTGTAATCACACAGTTTAACCTTCTGAACAAACACAGGTGACGGGAACTTCTGGAATCACAATCCTATCTCAAGTGCAGCAGTGGCACTGAACTAGTGCTTATCTTTTAGCAAAACATCCAATTCCAATTTAAAAGTCTTCAGAGCACAGAAACCACCACAGATCCAATAAATTACTCCAGAAGCCAATTACTCTGCTGTTAGAGAAAAGACTTTATTCACATTTAAGGCATTGTCACACCTGTTCCTACTACACTAAAACTCCCTGATCTCCAGGTCTGTCTGTAACACACAGATCACATCACTCCTTTCTCTTGAGGTTTTTACTAGGGCTCATTCTTTAATTCTAAACCTCTGTCAGGTTTTTCCAAGGCTTTTCCAATTCAGCATTATCCTTTTTGAATCAGGCATACCAAAACTGAGCACTCTTCCAGCAGCAAAATCCCACAGGTACCAAAGCCTCCCTACTTGCACACCTGTGTTTAGCACAGCCAAGGATGACCAAAGCACTCTGGCTGGGTGCAGACCTTCCCTGTCAGCTTCACTTAAAGCTCAGGTCTGTCTGCATCCAGGATAGGAAGTCCAGGTCCCTTCACCATCAATGAGTCAATCATCACTATTTCATCCTCTTTTTAAAACATGTTTTTTTCTCCAAGTCACTTATAAAAGCACTGTATGGCCAGGACTCAGTTTTTCTAGACCACCACTCAAAGCACCGAGAAATTCCATCTATCTTACATCTACTCCATTCTAGATTCTAAATCCATTTAACTCTGTTGTTTTCAACCGTTCTTGTTTCTTATCAAATCAAACACCTTACAGCAATCTGTACATCAACACTGCTGCTTCCAGCCCTTGAGCTTGCAGTACTATAACAGTAACTAAGACAGGATTTATTTTGATGGACATTAGTCAATTGCCTTCTCACCAGTGTCAGGTGAAAGAATCCCTTTGTTCCCAGGCACTGATGCCAGGCTCATCCCATTTACCCTGCCTATTGGCTCACCTGCAGCACTCTACTAGCTACCTGGAAACTCCCTAGTTTTCCAAGGCTTGTGGAAAAACACCAGTAACAGACTAGGCAGGTCAGCATTTCACTGAGCCTTACTGATGTTAATTCTTTTGAGAGATCTAGTTTTGGTAGCTGCAGTTTTACCCTTTTTGGTTTTGCTAATGAAATGGAAATTATATTAAATACACCTCCTGCCTCTCCAAAAACAGACAGCAGAAACATTAACTGGTCTTCTCCAGTTAGAAATTTTATCATTGCCAGTCAGTTACCCTTAGCTTCTAAAACAGCCAAAGTTGTTCCTATTTAAGCCTCTACACTTGGATAATGCTGGACATCATTTCTTCTTGTATCCTTCTACCCTTCTTGTCTATTTGCCTTCATTTCCATCTTCAGGCTCTTATTTGTTACTGTACATACACCTTCCCACAGGTTACTATTTATTCCTCCTGTCATTCTTTTTAAAGTCAAACTGTTTTTCTTCAAATTATCATAGGCTTACTTTGAAAGTAATTTTTTTCCTTGCATTTAAAATATTACTCGTGGATTTCTAACCATTCATTTCCGTTTAAGTCTGCTCCCAGCACATTTAGCAGAATTATCTTCATCTTTATGAAAATTTCCTTTTTAAAGCACCCAGTATTTATAGCACTGCTTAAAGGCTGGCTCCACTTGTGCAAAAATCCCAGCTAAGTTTACTTAGCCAACTAGCTGCTAAGTGCTGTGACCAATTCCTTTGAGTATGTCAAGATGAAGCCCAGTTTTGGTTTACAAACGTTATTAAACTCTGCGCTGGAGGTTTCAATGATCCCTTTTCAAGGCTTACTTGTTGCACAGTTTCTTACACAGGCTAACAGAGCTTTCCAAATACTAGCACATAAAAACTCAGGGTAAGACCCAGGCAGCAAGGTGAACCACACTGCAGGTGAAGCACACAGCAGGAACTCAGGAGGCAAATACATACTGAGTAAGGTGATCGAGACTAAGGCCAGACAAGTGTCACATTGTGACCTTTCCAGAGGGCTTTAAAACAACAGCACTCTTTCTCCCGAACGCATGCTGGGGTCAGGAGAGCGCGGAGCAGTTTTCCTTACCTAATCTATACCCTTTATAAAGGCGACCCTTCTCACCGTCCAGAGCGGCCTGGACATCTTCTAGACGGTCATACTGCACGAACCCATAGCCATGGTACATGCTGAGGGCTGCAAGAGTTAACAGCAGGGCAAGACCGGTTACAACCACAGACAGTGCTGACCCACACCCGGCCATCGCTAACCCCACCAGCTGTGCTCTACCCAGAAACCACTATGCAAGCTTCCTGGGAAAATCAAATCCACCAGGATCAAAATGCAGAGCTCAAAGACTCTGATCAAGTTCCTTCTGACAAGGCAGTGACCAAAATACAGCCCAGGAAGTGACCAAGATTTAATTAAGAGGCTATGGAGTCACTTGAAAGAGTACTGTGACATCACACTGAGAGCTAAAAGCTAAAACATAGCTCATATATCTGCATTACGTTTGAGCTGTACTGAAGGAATCACTTTTCCAGAGAAAATGCAGGCAGAGAAAATTATCATTAAAAGGTCACTATTTAGGAACAACATTGGTCACTCCTCTCATCATCATCAAATAGCATTTGACAAGCATGAAGCAATATTTCTCACTGAAATCCCTGCCACAAAAAGGCATAAGATAATATACTAACCCCTGATTTTGCCATATTTTGAAAATATCTCTTCCATTTCTTCACGAGTCATGTGGTCTGTGGGCAAATTGCCGACAAAAAGTCTTCTCTCTAAATCCTGAGGATTGGTGCTGTTAGTGAAGTCGCTCTGTTTGATGCTATTGCTCTTGCGTCCTCGAGCCATTTTGCTTTCGTTCCAAATGCAACTCTTCGCAAAAAAAAAAAATGGCCATGCATATAATTTCAATCCATGACATTAAAATTAAACTGGAACAAGATTAAACTTAACAGCTTTGCAGACTAGAAGCCAACTGGGTCTGCTTGACGCAAACTTCACTCCAGAGAAATCTTAATACGAGGGACACAGAGGTCAGGCAAAAACACTCACTGCAGCATTTTGGTCGAGCTTTTCTGTAATACTGAAAGGTAGCAAACCTAATTCTTTTGCAAATAGGTTTTAATGGTTTAACTCCAAACTAAGATACAAATAAAACTAATTTTCCACTAAAATGCCTTAACTTTAAGCTTTTCAACACACCCATTGTTGTCACATCTAGTTCTTCAATCCACTGATAAGAAGTGTTGAAATTTATGCAATATTTTAACAAGCAGAAAGGAAACACTCATTGCAACATTGCATAACAGCACCCAAATATTCCAGGAGGGCTTGGAATGAGGCATCAGGAAATACTGCTGAAATACTCCCAAGTGACCATACCTGGATCACTTCACTACATGTGAAATCTCAGCTTTCCAATCCCAGAAAGCACAGTTTCTCATCTGCATCTCTATTAGACAGCATATCCTTGTCCCCATGGAGATGTCAGCTCCCACAGCAGGCGGGTCCATAGCTGGGAATTTAACCACCCCCAGGTAAATGCTGCACCCTTCCCCACCTTCCCCATGCAGCAAAAGCACATTCCCTTAGCCCACACCCCTGCACACAGCTGGAGCAGTCAGCCACATTCACTGCACAAACTCACCCAAACAAGTAAAAAAAAAAACCACCCCAGCAAACAAAAAATAACATAACACTGCCAAAGCTAACAAAAACCACCATCCCTGTGATTCTGACTCTCTGGTTTAAAATTCACCATTAGACAAAGCTTAAAGAAATTAATAACACTGAAACTTTCAAGGTGAACTTAAAAGTTTGAAAACTATTTAATAAAGTTGTTCTGCTTCCTAAACATTCATCTACAGGAATGCGGGATGGGATTTTCTGTTTGTAACATGCAAGAAGCCTGCAAAAAGAAAGATGATGAAATTGAGTGTATCAACAGAAACTTTTCCTTTTAATCATGCAATGCCTACAACCAACACACTCCCTAACAGTACCCGAGAGTACATACAATTTAAAAGCAATCTCTAAATAAATAAATGTCAAAAAAGATAAGACGGCTCTATATAAATACTTTTGCAACACTTAACTGGCATGAAAAATAAATCTACTCCAGATTTGAGACATAAAATGTATTTATTTATCCTTTAAAGATCAATCAACTTCACATTTGTATCACTCTTACCCCTTTTTAGGAAACCCTGTGGAGATGGGAGGCAGAGAACACTTCCCTATCTAATGAACTTTTTAAAATTAACTGCCAGAACTGGAGTGAGGAAAAAACCCAACACCCAAACCAAAATCCAACAAAATTAATCTCCTTTATCATATTTGCCCCAATCCCCCTGCAAGTTTGTCCGCATACATACACAGAGTTTCATCTTCCCCGTGAGAAGTACCAAGAAAACCAAAATTTTTTACATGGAAGCAGTGGACTTCTATTCCACTACTGCAGCTCAAGTTCTCATCAGTCGAGGGTGGAGAAGCTTTCAAAATTCCCTCAAAATGATAAAGTGGCAATAAAACATGGAAGGTGCAATCTAGACCAAGTTCCCATTCGGAGCAGGATGCAGTGGTCATGGCTTTCTCCAGTCTGACTCCAAGCACCACCAGGGAGAGAGATGGGAACACAGAGCCCCTGTGCAGGTTGTCTCCAGATGCCACAGACACACACAGCAAACAGGTGTCAAACAGGCCTGTAACTGCTGGTAGGACACCTCACTTTCAGTATAAAAAGATGTAAGAAATTCCCTTTTGTTTTCCTGAGGGGTGGGGATAGCTGGGGGTGTCTGAGAAAGAGGCTGCAAGAACTTGCCACATTAAGAAAAACAGAGCGTTATTTTCCCACTTCTAAACAATCAGTAAATCCCAAACAGAGGAGTTACTCCAGAACTCTCATCTAAGATCATTCACTGCCTCTTACCATTTTCCACTAGGCAGATTACATAGTTAAGGGCTATTTAGCGATCATAAGACCAGTGCGATATTGAAACTAATGTGCCACAAGCGAAACACAAGTCTCCAAGAAGTTCGGGGGCAAAACAGAAACAGCCGGCACCGAGAGCCGAACAGCCAGCACGGAAGGCAGAAGTGCCAAGGAGTTTCCCCCGGAGCAGACACGCGCCCTCCCGAAAGCCGGGAGGGTCCTCCTGGGGCAGCGCTGGCACCGCTCGTCCGGCACCCCGTACCTGGGCAGACGCGGTGCCGCCCACACGGTAACCCGGAGAGCGCCTCCGCCTTCCTCCCGCCGGCAGAACGCGCCCCGCGCCGCCCTTGCCCCGGGCCCCCGCTCACCCCGGGCAGCTCCTGGCGCAGCGGGGAGGGACCCCCGGGCGGGAGCTTCGTCGGCGGCCGCCGCTCCCACCCGTGCTTCCCCCACCTCCGCCCGGGCCTGGGCGCTGCCAGCGCCGCTCAACCCGCGCACCGGCTACTCCGGGGGTGCGGAGCAGCCCCACCGAGCCCCACCGAATCCCGGTGGTCCCGCGCTGCCCGGACGCGAGGCGGAGGCGCGGCCCGCCCGCAGGCCGCGAGGCACGCCCGGCCCAGCCCCAGCCGAGGGCCGGGAGGGACCGGGCCCTCCGCGGGGCTCGCTGCCGTAAGCCTCTCACGTGGGCGCTCCGCGTACCGGGGCCGCGGACCCGCAGACTCACCGCCGGTCCCGGCCCGGACCCGGTGCCCCGTCAGGCCGCCGCCGCCAGGACAAAGGCGCCACCCGCCGCTACCGCACGGCGCCGTCGCAAAGAGGAGGAGGGGGGAGAACAGTCGCTATGGCGACGTACCGCACTTTACGGTGCGGCAGCGTACCGCCATGCCTGCCGAGGCAAAGGCCACTTGCCCTGGTTCCCGGCACGCCCCACGGTACGGCACCGCAAGGCAGGCCGGGAGTTGTAGTGCCGAAGGGGCCGGGCGGCCGCTGGGTGGCGCTATCGGACCTCACGCGGGGGAGGCGGCGGGATCGGGGACGGGATCGGGGACGGGATCGGGATCGGGATCGGGATCAGAGTGGGATCGGGACTGGGGTCGGGATCGGCATCAGACTGCTGTTGGGACCGGAGTCGAGGTCGGGATCAGACCGGGACCGGACATGTGTCAGGATCAGGACCGGGGTGGGGATCAGACCGGGACAGGGACCGGAATCGGGGTCGGGATCAGACTGGGACCCGGGTAGGGGTATGGAGCAGCCCAGACCGGGGCAGCGATTGGGATCAGACCTTGACGGGGACCGGAGTTTGGATCAGTACCGGCATCGGGATCAGACCGGACCCGGGGCCAGGGCCAGGACCGGAGTGCCCCTGCCCCGTTCAAGGGGCGGTGTCCCCGTGCTGCGCCGCCAGCCCCGGAGCCGCCCCGAGCAGCAGCTGTCCCGATACGCTGCCCCGCTCTCCGAGTGGCGGGACCGGGGGCTCTCGTAGGGGCTCCCGCCTGAGCAGCTCCTGCCGACCGGGAGGACCGGGCCCCCGCTGCCTCCCGGGAGCAAGAGGCGCTCACAGCCCGTGGCCACAGGAGACCCTGCTCAGGCAGTGCCCGGCGCCGCGGGGATTTCCCAGGCCGGGCCCGCGGGACTCGGGCCCAGAAATCCCCTTCCCGCCGCGGCCGCCCCCTCTGCCCTCGAGATTCCCCAGGGACCCTTCGTGCTCCCGAGTGAGTCAGTTCTGGGAAGTGACATTGGGCTGGGGAATCCAGAGCACTGGGTTCCCAATTCTCGCTGCCCGCGGGGAGCACGCTGCCCTTCTCTCCGCGAGCAGCTGTGACCTGGCGATGGCCGATTGTGGCCACCAGCCTCCGGCTGGGGCCGAGGCCGTGGCCGTGACCGTGACCATGAGCGGGGAGGCGGCTGCTGCCGTGTGTCCTCTCAGGCATGGCGGCAGTGTGGGCACTATGTGGCCGCGGAGGATGGGGCGGCAGTGCCATAAGTGACCGGGGTACCGAGGGGTGCTGAGGAACCACCGTTCGCTGCCCAGCCACCGCAATGCCAAGGGGAGTCCAGGGAACGTCTCCGGAGCAGGCAGGGATCCTGGAAATTCCCTGGGGGTTACTGGGAACCTCTCTGGGGAACTGAGACAGAGGTACAGCCAGGCCTCAGCACTGTTGCCCCTTCCCCCTTCAGGGCTGGCGTGTTTGCGGGGACACTCCGCAGAGGCCAGGGCTCGTGGCGGCTGTGGGGGCTCTCCAGGGTTGCAGCCAGAGGGGCTCTCCAGGGCGACAGCTCAGGGACTCTTAAAGGCTAAAAAAAAAAAAAAAAAAGCCCTCTCTTAGCTGCTGTCGGAAAGAAGAAGTGAAACCTGGAGCTCCTGCTGGGGTCTGCACGGGCGCTTCCCTCCCCGCGGACCGCGGCCAACCCCTCTCCCTGCTCTCCGGGGTCCCGGCTGGGGCAGCGCCTGCCCGCAGGCGGGCGGGCAGCGCGGGGCTCGGGGGGGCCGGCGGGGAGCTGTCCCCAGCCGGGGCCGGCGGGGAAGCCCCGGGGCGGGCGGCCCGACGCCCCTTCCTGGGCGGGAACGGACCGAGGCGTTCTTAGGAGGGCGGCGGCGGCGGCCGGGGCGCAGAGAAATGAACCGGCTGGGGCTTTTGGGACTGCTCTGCGCGGCGCTGCTGGGCGTGAGTGGGGCCGGGATCGGGCCATGGATTGGGAGCGGGACAGGGGCAGAGGCTGAGGGGATCCCTCCATCCCCGTGTCTGTGTGCCGCCGGGCTTTCCGGGAAGGAGCACGGTCCGGCCGCTCCGGCCCGTCCCCTCGGCGCAGCCGTCCCCCTCCGGGGAGCCCCGGGGCTGTGCGCGGGTGGCGTTGACGGGACCCGGCAGCGATGCCCGGTCGGGTCCCTCGGTCCGGTCTCCCGGGACCCCGCCAGGGCGGAGGAGCTATCTGGACTGCCCGGTATCTCCAGGTCTTCTACCCACGCGCTTTCGCTTTCCACCGATGGCGCGGGCCCGGCAGCCCAGCCGCGCCCTGCGCTGGCCCGGGGGTCCCCACGGGCAGGGACGGGCAGCGGCGAGCCCCGGGGCCCTCGGCCGGGACCCTCAGTCGGGCGGATGTCGGCAGCCGGTTCTAGTGCCTCTTTCACTTCTCTTCGGTTCCATTGGGGCGGGTGTGACGGCTGGGACGGCCCCGCGGCCTCAGCGCTGTCTCCGAGCCGGGGCTGCTCGAGGTGCCCACGGGGCTGGGCAGCGCCCGGCCGTGCTGGCTGCTCGTCCATAGCACCCTCGGCCCGGGCCTTTCTTCCCCGCTCTCTGCCGGAGCCCCCGTCCCCCTCCCCAGGATGGCCAGGCTCGGGCGGATCTGCCAGGAGCTGCCGGGCTACTGCGGGTGGGCGGCGAGGGGCTGGCTCTGTGAGAGGAACGGTGCTCCGGGTGCCCTCCTGCATCCTGTCTGGCCCGAGAGCTCATTCCCTGCCTCCTTTTTACCCTTCCCTGTGCAGCTAGTCCCCTGCCAGGAGGAGCAAGGGCAGGCTCTGGCAAAGCTTGCATAGGTAATGCGCTTGGCTGGGGCTTTCCTGTGCCTCAGGGATGATGTGTCAGCCTTGGGAAGGGGCTGCCAGTGCTCTGGGCGTGAAATCGTGGTGAACGCTGCTCCCTCTGTGTGAGGCTGCAGTACTGTTGGCAGGGGCACAGGGTGATGTGCAATCACCTTATGGTAGGAAATCTGGGGAAATGTGGAGCAACTCTACCAGAATCACTGCCACCCCACTTCAAAGACAGCAGTGATGGCATCAGGCAGCGTGGGTGGCTGCTGTGGTCTGTGGTTAGTGGAGGTGTGGGAATAGTGGTGTGAGGAAGCCCTCACCTCAGGGTGCAGGCTAGTCTGTGGAAGCGTGGTGGTGTGGGACCGTTGGATATGAATTGACAGGTCTTATTTCTTCCAGTGCTGGGAGCCTGGTGATGCCTTAACATGCTTTGATAAGCAGTATATGTACAAGGGCAGATGCTGCAACCGGTGTCAGCCAGGTATGGAAACCCTTTCCTGGGGGCCTCATAGCTGGGCTGTGCCAGGACCTACTGCCTGGCCACAGCGGGGCAAGCTCTGCTCGGTGTGACTGAGCCCCTCCACCCCATTGACAGCAATGCTGACAGCTTCACCTCCCTGTGTCATCTCAGAGCAACTGGGACCTTGTGGGTGCTCTAGGACACCCCCTGGACCTCACCAAATGTGCCACAGCTCTCTTGGGACTGTTTGTGCTCTTGCAGCTGCAGGATCCCATGGCAAAGGCAGCTTTGCAGGGAGAGTGCTGCCACTGGCAGTAGCAAATTGTGATGGTGTTTGCCACCTCCTGCTGTCACTGTCAGGTCATCTCCCAGTCCCTGAAGTGCTGGAGTGGCCCCACAGCCCTCCCTCCCTTGCAATGTTTGTAGTCATCAGGCAAGCTGGCTCCTTCAGCCTTGGATACCATGCAGAATGCTGCAGCAATGCTGGCATCTACAGCTGCCAGCATTCCCCTGTCCTGCTGGCAGAGGTGCTGTCTGGAGAGAGGGAAAGCCCCCTTGCCCCTTCCTCACCAGCCTCTATTGCAGGGAAAAAGCTGGTCTCTGAGTGCAATAAAACAGAAGACTCTGTCTGTGCCCCCTGTGGGAGCGGGCACTATCAGCCGAGCTGGACCAAGGAGAAGCACTGTGCTCCTCATGATACCTGTGAAGGCAGTAAGTGCTCCCTGTGCCCGCTGACCCCAACCTGTGGGGACTGGGGGGGGGGGACTGGCTTCCCTGCCCAGTGTCTCAGCTCGCCCATGTTCCCTCTGCCCAGATGCTGGCCTCATTGTGAAGATGCAAGGAAATGCAACACACAACACGGTGTGCCAGTGCCGGGCCGGCATGCACTGCTCTGACATCAGCTGCCAGACCTGTGTGGAGAACCAGCCTTGCCAGCTTGGCTCTGGCTTCGTGGCAGGTAAGTCTGACAAGGTGTTCCCACTCAACAGGACTGATGCCCTGTCAGCACCAACCTCAGGGCATGGGGGCTCCCCGTGGCATGGTGCCCCCTGGCAGGGCTTTGGGAGAGCCGTGCTGTTGCCACAGGGTGTGCTGCACACCTTTCCTCTGCAGCCCCTTGCCCCCTCAGGCCCTCACGCCCCACAGCCTCTACTGACCTTCCTGTCACCTCTGCTCCTCTTCAGCCAAGGCCATGAACCGGATGTCATCCCCCTGTGAACCCTGTGCAGAAGGCACCTTCTCCAATGTCTCTTCTAAAACCGAGCCGTGCTATCCCTGGACAAGGTATTGTCTGAGTACGCGTCCTTCCGCCAGCCCCAGTGAGCACATCCTCTGCTGCCAGTTTCCTTGGTGGCCTTGGGGACTGGACAGCCGGGCTGGCCTCTGAGGGATACAGCATCTGGCTGGCATAGGGCCAGAGTGAGAGAAACAGGGCTAGGAGCATGGTGAGGTCCAGGGCAGCATTGTCTGAGGTCGAGGCAGACATCCAGGCACTTGTGTCTGTCCCTCAGTTTGAGCACAGACTGCTTGTCCCTTCAGGGGTGTCCATGTTGTCATCCATGCTGGAAGCAAGGGATCAGGATCTATGGGGATGCCCCATGCCCTGTTCAGGTTCTCCCTCCCAGTGCTCTCTGTAGCTGTAGTCATCAGCCAAAGCATAAGCCCTCTCCATGGGGAGTTTTGCTTTGAGGATGCCATGAACTGGCAGGTCATCCCTGTCTTTAGAAAGCTGCTTGAGGGTTAATTGCAGTTCCTGGTAGAAACATGAGCCTTATTTCCAAGCTGAATTAGTCTTGCTTCAGCTGCCAGCCATTGGATTTCACTTTGCTTTTATCCATGCCCAGAAATTACTTCCCCACAGAGCCACTTGTAGCCTATCTGAGCTTTTCTGTCATAGCTACAGTGCTCAAGCCCTGGGGGCTTCCCTGACTGGGCAGGTCTGCTCCCTCCTGTGCCTTGTCCCTAAACTTGTTCCCATCCTCAGCAGTTTCAGCAACTTCAGGCCAAGCTCCTGGGTTGGTATCCTGCTGTGTTCCTGCTGTCTGCATCATTCTGTGTCAGTGGGGGTCCCCCTGCTCACCCTGCTGGAGCTCAGCGGGCTCAGAGCAGGATGTGTTTTGGGGCAGCTTGGGTGCCTGCCCAGCCCCAACTATTCCCTGAACTCGGGTTACTGCTGTGGTTACATGGTCTTGTTCTTCCCTGCAGTTGTGAGGAAAAGGGGCTGGTGGTGAAGGTGAAAGGGACGAACTCCTCGGATGTGATCTGCGGTAAGTGCCTGGTGCCCAGGGCTGATCCGGTGCAAAGCAGAGACCCCCCAGGGCTCCAGCTCCTGCAGCACTCAGAAAAGCTGGCCTGGTCCGTGGTGTCTTTGGGAGAGGAAGGTCTGAGTGCGTGGCCTGTGTGATGCCTTCGTGTCCCTCCGTCTCTATGAGGGATCCCTGTGGGGCTGGAACAGAGCACTCTGTGTTGTGCTGGGTGTCCCGTGGGTGCCTCACTGACCCCATCTTCTCCCACAGAGTCGAGCAGGCGCTCCTCGCTGTCAGTGCTGATCCCCATCACGGCTGCAGTCTTCACGTGCCTCCTGGGTGTCTGCATCTACTGCCTGGTCCACACAGGTGAGGGGCTAAAGCGCAGGAAGTGCTGACTTGGCTGAGGGAGGGAGAACCTTGGCCAGAGGGGCCGTAAAGGCCTGAGGGGCTGAGCCAGGGAGGACAGCAGCAGCTCTGCTGGGAGTGGGGAAGCCCCTCTGGGGACATCACCAGGAAAGGGTTCACTGAGCCCTGCTCTGTCTTTGGGAGCAGGTGTGTTGGCACTGCTGCAAGCCCAAGCTGGGTCAGCTCTTGGGGGAGAGTGCTGGTGCCCCACGAGTCCATTCTAGCTCCCACTGTTAGCCCCAACCTGTCAGCAGCAGCAGGCATAATGTGAGCTGCAGGACCTGTGCAGCAGCACCAGCCCTGGTTCTGACCCCAGGAAGCTCCCTGCAGGGCAGGAGCACTTGCCCCTGAACATTGCCTTCTCTGTCCCTCTTTCCATCCAGATTCCAGGCGACGGGTGCCAAACGAGGTGAGTCTACGAGAGCCCCCTCCAGCAGTGGGTTGGGTGGGTTGGGATCCCTCCAGGGCACAGCTGGGGATGTGCCAGCAGCAGAGCAGGGGCTGTGGCTTTGCAATGCAGGAGGGGTGGGGGCTGAACTAGGCTGCCTGGTTGGGGCAGGACAAGGGCTGGGGCAACCCAAGGGTGCTGCTGGCAAGTGCTGAGCATTTGGGAGGGACCCATACTCTGGCCTACACAGGAGTGTAGCAGGAACCTGTGGAAAGACATGGGTGCTGAGCGGGGGGATGTAGCTGCTTGCCCCTGACCCCTGCCCCTGTGCAGATAGAGGCTGGGGAGCCCGGAGAGAACCCAGATACCCCGCAGCCCACGGAGCAGGATGAGAATGTCTTGCCTGTGCAGGAGACCCTACTCAGGTGCCAGCCTGTGGCCCAGGAAGATGGCAAGGAGAGCCGCATCTCAGAGCAGGAGATGCTGTGAAGGCACAGGGCACTGCCTCCAACAGGAGCACAGACTGAGGACAGCACCATCTCCTCTGTCCCCTCTCCAGCTGGGGAGGAAATCTGGCATCTGGCCTGCCTGCAAATGACGTGATGCTGCAGTGGACCATGGCACAACCACCCCATGGGAATACCACCACAACTCCTGGTCTGGTCACCTGCACAGGGCTGCTCTGGTGGAGCAAGGCTTGGCTGCCCGCATGGGGACATGCAACAGAACCCCATCCTGCTTCCTGCCCAGGTGCTGCAATGGAGCCCAGCTGCTCAGTGGCTGCTCGCCTGCTGAGCCCTGGCAGAACCTGGTGCATCCCCTGGCCACAGCAGTGTCACTGCTGACAGGAAGACTCCAGCACAGAGCCCAGTCTCCCTGAGTGCTGGAGAAGCCAGGGGTGGGAAAGGGAGGGCTGCTGGTGTGAGACCACCACGGCAGAGCTCAGTCACCTGTCTGAGGCGCTGTGGAAGCGTTGCCTGTGCTGGAGCAGGGCCCGGTGCTTGCACCCGGATAGGGCACCCCGTCCCGGCCCCGGCCCCCCATGCCGCCCAGCGCTGCCGGGCTCCGTGGGACGAGCAAAGGCAGGACCGGCGGGCCCACGGCTCTGCTGTGGGGCAGGGGCCGGGGATGGCGGCGGCGGGGCCGGAGCGCAGACACCGGCGTGCGGCGGCCGGGAGATGGTGCTGCGGGACCGGCGCGGGCTGCGCGGGGCGGGACCGGCACCGCCCGCCCCCGCCCCGTCCCGTCCCGCGTAGGCTCCGGGTGGGCACGGGGGGCCCTGCCCAAGGGGTTGCCCAGCGCGGGGCCCCCTCCCGCGGTTCCCCCACACACCCACCCGTACGTGCGGGAGCGGCCGCGCTCCTTCACCCTCCACCCACGCTGGCGAAACCCTGTGATTAAACGTGATTGATTATCTGGCCCCTGTGCGTGAGCAGCCCTGAGCCCCCGGTGCCCCCGGGACCGGCGCTCCCAGCTCTGATGTTCCGGGAAGGATGCTTTGGGAATGGGCGGGTGCTCCCAAGGCAGAGGCTCCCATCGGAGGAGGGAGGGAAGGGCCGCTACCAGCTATGCTGACCCCCACCGTGGCCCCAAGCCCTCCCCAGCACACCCTCTCTGGGCCCGTTCCCGTGCATGCGCGTCCCCTGTGGCTGCCCTCACTGACCCCCACAGCAGGAGCTGCCCCCAGCACAGCCGTGCCCTCCCCGTGTCCCACGCCAGAGGAGATGGAAGATGTGGGCAGGGCTGCCTGCAGCACGTAGCTCCATGCCCCGCACCTCTGGGCCTCTGCTCTGGCAGTAAAACGCACAGGTGGGGTCCATCCCACTGCAGGGCAGCGCTGCGGGGTGCTGGGGTGTAGCAGTGGAGTCACCACTCGCTCCAAAGCACTGGTGTGGGGCTGCAGTGGCACTGAGCTCACTGCAGACTTCAGGTACTGGGAGCAGCCTCAGCCTGTGACCCACCACTACCTGAACACAGGCAGCATGGCATGAGAAAGGCTATAAATCCCAGAGCAGGAGCAGCTGGAGCATGGAGCAACTTTGCCTGTACAGGCAGTGGCACATTATTTAATGCTCCTCTTAAAACCTAATGTTAGGTTTAATAAGGGAGATAAAAACATGGCAGCAGCTTTCCCTCCTCTCAGGGCTTGGTGCTCCCAGCAGTGCTGGTGGGATGGTCCCAGGCTGGGCAGCATTCCCTTGGCACCAGCCCAGAGAACACCCAGTTCTGGGGACAGATGTGATCCCACTCCAGCTGGAGAAGGCTGGTTGTTATGTGGGCCACAGATGCAAAGTCTTTGGCCCCAAACATTAAGCCTTTGGCCCCAAACATTAAGCCTTTAGCCCCAGATGGTTTCCAAAGGACTGTCTCTCCAAGATGGCAGGCTGATCTCTCTGGGGCCATGTCCCCACTTCCCCCAAGGCTGACCCTTCCCTGCTGGCACACAGCATGTGCAGTGCCTGCTCCCGTGTGTCACACATGTACCATCTCATTAGCGCGTCTGTCCCCCAAAGTGAGAAGGGAGAATGTGTGAGGCCTAATTGAATGTAACTAATTATTCACTCTGCAAATGCTCTGTTTAAATGGGATTGTGAGGGACAGAATTACTCATTCTGAAAAGGGGAGAGAAAGAGAGAAAGACAGAGATAAAACAAATAGAGGCGGATGCTGGAGCTGCAGCTCGCTCTCCCTCTCCAGAATACCAATTACCGGATGAAGTGATTGTATAAATCTTTACCGAGTGAACGGACTGTACTAGTCACTTACTCCTGTCCTCTTATTATGAGGAAGCAGTGAAAAATCATCCCGCTCTCCAGTTAAGGGTTCCCAGTCGCTGTCTTGGGCAATATCTCACCAGCTGGAGAGCTCACCCTGGGGCTTTCCCAGGGTGGAGGTCGCATTGAGACAGGGCCGAGCACTTGGCAGGAGCCCATACCCCTCCTTCACCCCCAGTGCTGGGGAGGAGCAGTGGCTGTGCATGCGCTGGGAAGGTGCAGGACTTCTGCCCCAGGAGGAGCCAAGCAATGCCATGCAGCACCCTGGAACATGGGGAGACGTGGGCTGGTCAAGGGCCCCAGTGTCACACATGTGACAGGTCACCTAGGGACCCCAATGCCTGGTGCAGTAGCACTCCAGGTCTTGAGCCCTCAGCTTCCTTGTTCTTCCCTTCTGTGGGTCCAGCCCTGCCAGGGCCCTGATCTCCTCCACTGGCTCCTGCAGTGCTCACTGAACAGGGAGAACATGGTGCTTCCCAGCCTCTTCCCACGCTGCAGTCAATGTTTCTCACTCAAGGTGTCTCTGCTCCACTGGTTGCCGAAATGCACTCATTTGCAGTGACCTCCATCACTCTTGCCTGCCACGTCTTTTAATCCCAGATCCCTCCAAACACTCACATTTCTGTTCTCGGTAGTGGTGTGGGATGGGAGAGGAGGTCCTGGCCATGCGGAACAGGGAAAGCTGACAGAGTCTGCCTGCACCCTGCCATCAGTGGGGAGCACCCACACCCTGGGTGAGGACGAGGTGGTGAGGACCCATACTCCCTGCAGGCAACCCTGGACCCCTGTCACCACAAGGGATCCAGCACACCAGGGGCTGGTTTACAGGGACAAAGACCACCTGGTCTCCATATCCTGCAGCCAGAAAGAGAGGCACCCTGGGGCCCTGCAGGTGCTATTCCAGAGAAGCCACTGGAGTTGTGTGGTGGATTCACTGGGGGAAAAGAGGCTGGGCACAAGTCAGTGAGGAGAGGGTAAAACTTCCAGTCTGTCCTGCCTTGTCCTGGTTAGGGATTTGAAACTCGTTGCCAGCAGCGAGTTTCCATGCACTGGAGATGTGCGTGTGGGTGTGAGGGAGAGATAACATCATCATCATCATAACAAATGCAGTTGTGCAGCTCCATTCTCTGCTTATTGGCTTTCTTCTCTTTATCTATAAATAATTGCGGGGACACAATAGACTTTTAAGTCTGCCAAAGAGTTTGTCTCCCTCCAGCAACTGTATTGCTACAGTGCTGCCACCTTATCTGCTTGTAGAAAGATGAGGGTGGGAAAAATATTTACTGTCAGGGATATTTGTCATCTGCAAATTACCTCTGCCTACAGTTTGCAGCAGGGATGGGACTGATGGCACCGATCTGTACTGTGGGAGTGTGAGCACAGGGAGTCTCCACACTGCCCCAGACCCACCTGAGCCTCATCCCATTAGCTGGTGGGGCGGGCAGCAGCGAGCCAGGAAATCCACTGTGCGTGCAAAGCCATGCCACAGGGATGAGGGATACAGCTGATGATGCTGAACAAGGGGCCCAGCAAGTGGCTTGACACAGAGGATCACCTTGATGGGACTGGGACATTAGGCTCAGAGGTTTGCCAAGTTTCCAGCCCCTCCCCAAGCAGAGGCCTGCACCCACAGGCTGTGCAGCAGCCCCCAGCACAGCAGCCTCAGGCACTGACCACCGTGAGAGCCCCAGGCCTCACTGTTCTCCTGCAAAGGCCAAAAGTGCTGGACACTCCACCACTCTCTGAGTACCCAACATCACTGCCAGCCTCACTCTGCCTGCTGCTGCCAGCCCCACCAGGCTCACTCGCTGCTGGAATTCCTCACATCTTGCAGCCCAGAGGCCTTTGCACAGCACTTATCACTGCAGTATCCAAGAACTGATCTAATTGATGTGACACCAATTATTCCTGTATCACTAAATGCAGAATTAATGCATCTGTGTGTACAAACCTCCTAGACCCTGACCATGAAATTATGACTTTGACATGAAAGGAGATAGAGCCGGGAGCACCATCTCTCATCTGAGCCCTCATTATTGCAGCTCTGGCCAGCCCTGCTGAGACACCTCCCTGATGGCCACACGGACTACGCAGGATCCCTGCATCATCCAGCTGGCTGCATGAAGAGCTGGGGCTTTTGGCTCTTTGCAGACTGGGCTGCAGCCATGGTGGTCCCACACAGCCATGCCAACCCAGGCAGCACCAGCCCAGAAGTGAGTGCTGGCAGAGCTGCCATGGCTATTGTGACAGCCAGCCCAGCAAGCTGCGTGCTCTGCAGGGCAGTGCAAAGCCATTTCTGGGCTGCTCAGCACAGCCTCTGCAGACTGAAAAGCTCTTGGCTTGGGCATGGACTGGTACTGGGAAAAGCCATGCATTGCACTTGAAATTTTACTGTGAAATTAGGCTTTGCCTGGACATGCAGGGCTTGGCACAAGCAGAAGTTTGTATTTTGTAAATTGCTTTCTACAATCAATTAAAGAAAAGAGATGGCTGTGGCCAGAGGTGGCACGCGAGATGGCTCCAGGTTGGGGCTGGTTTGGGAGCCCTGCCGTACAGCTCCGGGAGCAGTCCCAGCCCCAAGGGAGCAGCCTCAGAATGGGGAGATAGCGGGGCTGGGCAGAGCTCACCTGTTGGAAAAGGACGTGGGCAGCTGTGAGGGGGAAAGATGGCCCCCATCAGGGGCTGCTGCCCCTGTGCCCACACTGCCCACTGGGGTGAAGGGCTTCTTGCTGTCCCACTGCTAGATGCCTGCTTGCCTTGGCACCCCGCTTGTAGCCATGGTCACTGCCACACACCCCAGCTTGGGATGCACCAGCCACCATCAGAACTGTGTCCCACCACTGCTCCACATGCCCTCCTTGTGCCTCTGGCATGTCCCACAGCAGGGGTTTGTGAGGCATGGCCCCACAGTGTTCAGCACATGGCAGCTGCCCCAGGCCGCACACCATGGTGCCAGCACTGCTCCAGGACAGCAGAACAGAGCGGTACCATGTGAGCTGGGGGTGGAGTGAGGCACAGCCAACATGGCAAAGCTCTGGTACCCTTCTCCATCACATTTGGGGACAGCATGGTGAGCACAGTGCGTCAGGCTGCTCGGATGGCGAAGGGCTTGCCCTGGTTCTGGTTTGCTCAATGTTTTCATTAAGGACCTGGATGATGGAATAGAGAAAGTGCTTATTAAATTTGCAGATGACACGAAGCTGGGAGGGACTACAAGTATCTTGGAGGACAGGATTAGAATTCAAAATGATCTTGACAAATTGGAGAAATGGACTGGAAAAAATAGGATGAAATTCAACAGGGACAAGTGCAAGGCAGTACGCCGAGCAGGGGAACAATCAGCTGTGCAAACACAAGCAGGGCCAGTGGCATGGAGCCCAGCCGGGCATGAGGCCACCCAGGCACGGGGCAGGCACGGGGCAGGCACGGGGCAGGCACAGGGCAGGCAGGAGGCATGCTGTCTGCTCACTCTGAGCTGGGGGAGTACGGCCATGAGGAAGCAGGAGGAATGGATGGAGGGAATGACAGAAACCTCTGTTGGCCCCAAGCACAGACTGACCCCTTGGAGCTGTGCCATTGCCTCCCCTGCAGTCCCACACACCCCTCCCACCTGGCCAGGAGCTACAGTGAGATCCAGCAGCATCAGCCCCTGTACACTTCAGGTGTGTGGCTGAGCAGAGGTTCCCTGCTAGGCTTCTCCATCCCCTGCCTTTTCCAGCTCAGAGCCCGGGCACACACTGCCCTGTGACGCCCCAGGGAGATGCCCCTATGCCAGCTCCAAAAGATGCTCAGCCTTTCCTACAGAGCACCACTGAGGCAGATCCCCAGGTGCTGGCACAGCTTAGCACCAGGGGCCAAACCACCATCACATGTGCAGGAAGCTTTGCTCCAAAGGCACTTCCCACGCCTGGGGCTCAGCTGGAGGTCTGGCCGCAGCCCCCTGCCCCACAGCACACACCCCTGCAGAGATCCCCTGGAGCCCTCCAGCCGCCTTCCCTTCGCTCCGGCAATTAGAGCTCCAGCCAGCCCCCTCCGAGCCTGTGCAAACACAGAGGCTCATTTAAATAAATTAAGAAGACATAATAAATCAAAGGGAAATGAGGGGCTGTGCCTGGGGGCAGGGGAGTCACTCGAGTTTAATTACATTGGCAAGCCTCTTGCAGCAAAAGCACAGCAAGTCCCAGATGTGTCAAGCACAGATGTGCAGGAATGTGCAGAGCTTGGTGGCAGGGCTGGTGGCACCACCCTGGCGCCTGTGCCCGGCACAGCACCGGCACAGCACCGGTTCCAGTGAGTCAGGAAGTGAGGCACGTGCTGGCAGAGATGGGTCCTGGGCACTCGCCACTCCAGGGCACCTGGGCAGCAGTACCCATGTGGGCAGATGGCATCCTGGCAGTGCAGCACGGGCAGCACCTAGTGCCACATAGGACATGCTGGGGCAGCCTGCAAAGCCCTGTCTGCCCCATTCCCAGCCCCCTGCCCTGCCCTTTGGCCCCTGTGACCACCCAGAGCCACCAAGTCAGGCTGAGGCTCAGGGAGTAGCACTGGCACCACGACATCCCTCTGCCACACAGGGGATTTACAGCCCGTCCCCTGTTGTTTAAGAACTCTCGCTCACGGCTGCATCAGGGACTCCAAATAGAGCTTTGTGTAGAGGCGGCAAATTTATGACACTGGCTCTGAATCCCCAGTCAGATCAGGGGCCAATTCGTCTTCCCAGGGTTGAGGGTGAAATTAAATTATTGTAAAATAAATCTGTAAAAATGATGAAAAGACCATCACCCGTCGGCAAGGGCGGGGTGCCGGGAACCCACGCGTGGCTGTGACGGATGGGGCTCACCAGGTGATAAAGCGCCCGGGACCTGGGAGCTCAGGGATTTCTGCTGTAATCTCACTAAAGAGATGTTGTTTACAGGAAAAAGGATATTTGGGGGAGGAAATTGCATTTCAAGGTTAAAGGAAAAAAAAATGGAGCAAATCTCCCAGGGAGCCACTTATGTGTGAGATGGCAGCAGACAGAGACAGGTGTGGGTGCGAGGGAGCAGCCGGGGTGGGATGCGGTGGGAGGCTGTGCCAGGCACACACATGTGCCAAGGGCCAGGTCCCCTGCCTGGCCTCACCATCAGTCCAGGCAGCCCAGAACCGGGCAGCGATTGCCCAGGCTCACAACAAGGGAGGCCAACAGGGCTGGTGGGTCCAGGACAGCCTGAGGGGGCCAAGGGTCCCTGTGGATGCTACCAGCCCACCCTGACGGAGAAGCTGCTGCCACGCTGCTCCCCAGCCCTGGTGCCGTCCTGTCCCACCACAGAGGTGCCTCATCAGCCCAATAATGGCAAACCCTCACTGCTTCCTGTGAGGAGCCCTGCAGGGGCCTGAGTGGCCCCCATTTGATGCTTCAGGGCAAGAGGCATGTGCCCTGAACAGGGGCTTGCAGCTTCCACGTTTCAGTCTTATCCCACAAGATGGATGCTGGAGAGAGATTTTTTCCCAGTGATGAGTGGAAAAAATAATGACTTCAGCTTACAGTGCACTGGCTGGCCATTTAACAATAGGCCATTAGCATGGCTCAGCATGGGGAAGGGATTTATTTAGGGGACACAGTTGCAAAGACAAACCAGCACCAGGTGCTTAATAGCGTATCAGAGGTATCGGAGTGTTGCAGTGCTCAGAAAATGCAGCTGTGGGAGTTCAGAGACTTTATCCTTCATGTCTGTGAAATCCCACAATACCAGCAGATATTTCTCAACTCTGCCCCAAGTACAAAAGCTGCTCAGGGAAAGTAGTGGGTCTGCAAGGGCAGCAGCTCCTACCACAGCCACCCTGGCTATCCCAGCACTGCCAGGACTGGCTTCCGCTGGCACAGACCATCCTGTGTCCTCACACCCACCCAGGGCCACTTGCAAGGCCTGTTAAACCTCGGGACTTCCCTCTGTCCCTGGCAAAGGCATCCTGAGTATGACACAGGGGAGGGACATGTTCCACAGTCCTGGGAAAGCCCAGTCCTCCCATCCCAGGCTGGGTTGGGCTCTGACATGAACCTCTCTAGCTCATCCCCAATGCTTGTGCCATTGCCCAGAGCAGCTCTGGAGCATCAGCAGGCTTTGCCTGAGCCCTCGCTGTGCCTTGGTGGCCCGGCCAGGCACTGTCATCCACCAGAAACCTCCTCACTCCTGCAAACACCATGAGTCAGCCACAGCTCCAACCCCTGTCCTGCCATCACCACCAGAGCAGCACAATGATCACCAACATGTCCCTGCCCATGGATGGACACAGACTTCCTGACAGCAGGGATGGGTGCCAGGCAAATCCCCTCATGCCTGTGAGTGCTGCCCCAAGAGCGCTCACTGCAATGCCCACCAGTGCACCCCAGTACATCCCAGTGCATCCCACGTCCCAGCCAGGGGTCGCATGGCTGAGACCCCTTGCACTGCTGTAGTGGAGCCAGAGAAAGGGCCTTTGGTGGACCCAGAGCCTGCATGGCGTGTGGGGCCCTGCTGTGTGCCAAGTGTGGCGAGGGGTCCCATGGCAGCAGGAGGGGCCGGGGGCAGGAGCTGGCGGCCGCCCCACGCAGGCGGCACGGCAGCAGTCTGCCGAGGTGGAAGTAAAGAGTTACTGAGCAAGCAGACGTTCAATAATTCATGGTCACTGAACTGTAACAGGAACAACGACAAATAATAATACAGGAAAATGGGGAAAAACCTGAAATCATTAGGCCAATGGTTCAAGCATGAAGAGCACGTGCTGAGGGAGAGGGGTGCAGTCACGCCATGCCTGGGTGCAGGGGTTGGTGCCAGCTGCACTGTGACACTCTGCCCCCAGCCTGGCACCCCTGCTGTTGCCCCATGGGGGCTGTTCCAGGGATGTGCCCAGCCCAGGGGAGGCTGAGCTGCGCCATGTGCCAGCCCTCAGTGCCCTCTGAGCCTGGTCGGCATGCAGGGAGCTTGTTCACGTGTCTAAGAGGCCGGGAAGGCAGATTTGCTCTCCCTAATTATAATTAGTGATGCTTGCCATGGGAGTTTGCAAACATGGTTTAATTAGAGCAGCCGGGCTCCCTCCACATGCTGTACCCTCCCCGGGGTCAAGGACAGAGTGGAGTGAGGGAAGCAGGAGTTGGGGAATGCTTGGCAGAGTTTGGCTGCTGGGCCCACACAAGATTTACCCCTTCTCTTTGCCCACAGCCATGGGCCAGGAGGCTGTCAGTGCTTGGCTTAGTTTAGCTCAGCTTGTCTCAGCTGGCAGGGATCACCCTGTGTCCCTGTACGCACCCTCTCCCCAGGTTCTGGCACCACCAGGATTGCCTGCTGCTCCTGGGGACAGGAGGACACCTGTGCACAGTGACTCAGCCAGAGGCCAACAGACTCTGAGCTGGGAAATTTAATCTACAGCTACAAGAAAGGGCTGTGGAGTCTCTGGATGCATGAGGCTGCTGCTTCTGTCAAGAAGAAAAATAGGAAAGGGGCGTAGGGAATTAGACAAAGGCCATGAAGCAGAGAGGGAGGATTGGGTGAATTCAGGGGGAGCAGGCAGGGGCTGCTGCAGCCCCAGAATGGGCTGATGGCCAAATGTCCTTGGTACCCAAAGCCCTGCAGAACTGGGACCAGGATGGTGAGAGACATCAGTGAGTGCCAGGAAGGGATGTGTGTGAGGGAGAACAAGGCCCTGGTAGTCTGAACCTCTGGATGCAGCCAAGACAAGCCCTGCCTAAGTTGCCCTATTGATGCCTTTTCCTGGTCTTAAAATCAAGAGTCATACACGGTTAGAAGGGGAAAAGGGATTTTACTTTGGTATTTATTTTAAGGATCCTTAGGTGTACACGTCCAGGTCATATGCATCGAGATGTACCCCGCCAAGTATGTGTCCCCCCAACCTCGGCTGTAACATTATAGGTTTTACTAATTAGCATATCTATCAAAGATTCCCCAATGAGAGGCTCGAGTGAGCCCCCCTCCCCAAGGAACCTTCCCCTGGATGGTTCTATCTTGGTTTACAGAATGTGTTCTGGAGAGGACCTTGGGGTCTGGGGCACACTGATCCCTAGCTACGAAGCTTCTAAAATGTTTAGTCTCTCGGCTTGACAAACAAGTCCAAGAATGTAGGGAAAAAGCACTAGGAATACAGAAGTTGTAAAAAGGTATAACAGGGGTATAAAAGAAAAGGCAAAAATCTTCATGGCATCACTATGACTGACCAGGTTATCTGGAGGGATGAATTTGAGATGAATGAGAGCATCCTGAGCTCAAGGACAGTCAGCTGTGGTGGCTGTGCAGCAGCAGGCAGTGTGTCCATGCAGGCTGAGCCATGGAGACGACACCTGGAGTCGCAGCGTGGAAAGCAGTGACCTGGTCAGAGCTCCCTGCACGGCACTGGGGAACCTGGATGACTAATTGCCATTGTCACCACACCTAATTAGGAGGCTGGCCACAGCCAGCTGGAAACTGTAGGTGTTAATTCTTTCTGGCGGGGGTGGTGCCCCGTCCAGAGGGGCTCCTTCCACCCAGCCTGTCCGGGGCAGCTCCCATCGGCCCTGGCACTGTGTCCCCGTCCTCACCCTGCCCTAAATATTCAACATCCATCGGCGGGGCACAGCCTACCTGGGCACTGGCCGGACACCCCCTCCCCGGGGCCGCACCGAGGGGACACAGCTGGGGCGCTTTGCAGGGAGAGGCTGGGGCGGGTGCCCAGGTCCTGTCGCTCCGGGGGCAGGTGCGATGGTGAGGCCGTGCGACCGCTGTGGCTCGGAGCGGAGCTCGGTGTCTGGGTGACAGGTTTACAAATCACCACTGCTGCGTGCAGAGGGAGCTTGGTTGCCTCGGCATTCATCCCCGCGCTAATTGCTGCCTCCCCGAGGAACCCGATCCATCTCGCTGTAATTGACAAAAGGCAATTAAAAAGCAGTTGTGAATAAAGGGGGACATCTCCGGAGGGCCTGGCAGGAAAGATTTAGGTGCTTTGCTCCCTGGTGCTTTGGAGATGTTGCGGTGGCGTGGCCGGGCAGCGATGCTCGGGGCGATGCTCGGGGCGGCTGTACCCCTCCTGCCCTGTGCCCAGCCCGGGCGCTCTGCCCGGCTCCCAGATCAGCCCTTTGCTCACCCGCGTTTCTCCCTGCCCTGCCAGCTTCAGGACCATCTGCTTGCCCCATGGTTGATCACCAGACAGACCTGGAGACCCAGCCGGCTGCAGGCTCTTCGGACACCTTCCTGGGAGCAGGAGCAGCAGGGTCCTGCATCCACGTGGGGCCAAAGCCAGCCCCCTGCAGAGAGCCTATCCCCGGGGCTCCCCTCAAGCCCGTGGAACTGGGAGAGCCCCAGCATCTTCCCCTGCTGGGAACTGTGGGTTCATGGGGAGTGGAAGGAAAAACCACACCACGGGAGTGCCATGGGAGCGCCCTGGCCCTGCTGTCTGCGCTGCCACCGAGCACGGCCTTGCAGGAGACAAAGGGCAATCAGCAGCGATGGCACAGAGAGTGGCACAGCGAGTGGCACGGAGCTGGGCGTGAAGAGCAGCTGATTGAGGAAGAGATGCGTCAGCTGCCTCTTGTGCACAGCAATCTCCTGATTGAGGAGAGCAGCAGGTGCGAGTGCTGCCAGCTCACCTGCAGAGAGGAGCTCTTCCTGCCGAGGTGGGAGGACAGCAGGGAGGGCAGGGGAGATGTGAGATGGTGTGTGTCCTGTGTCCCCCCACAGCAGAGCCCTGTATCCCCCCACAGCAGAGCCCTGTGTCCCCTGCAGGCATTTCTCTACCAAGGGCTGGGCAGGTTTGCCCCAGCCTGGCAGAGACAGTCCACCTGGGGACAGGGGCCAGGCAGCCCCATGGGCAGCAGCAGGCAGGGGCACTGTGCTGTGGTCTCCAGCTTTGGGGCAGTGCCTGTCAGCAGGGCAAGCTGTGCCCACCTTGAACAGTGCCAGCTGCTGATGCTGCCAGGAGCCAGCCTGTGGCATGGCAAAGCTGCCTTTTTGCCTGCTACTTGCTTGGGTCAGGGCTCGAGAGCTGCCCAGGGAGAAGCAAAAAGAGGCAAAATGCCTGGGGTGTGGCTCAGGCAGTCCCAGCCCCTCCACTTGCCCCAGAACCTGCACCAGCACTGGCTGCATGACTCCTGTTGAAAGAATCCCACCTGCCTGCGGTCCATGGGGGGCAAAGGGTCAGAGCTGCCCTGTCCCAGGGGTGGCTGCCATGGGACATGAGACTTTGGTGGGGCTGCCATTTCCAGAGGTGGCAGATGGCAGGATGTGCTGATGCTGGGATGTTTTTCGCCATCTGTTGGGTCTAATTGACTTCCTGCAGAAGTTCTTAAAAAAATTAAACCAGTTGCAAGAAGAAAATTGTTAATTAAAAGGCCTTTTGATTAGATAGACAAATATTTACCAATTATGACTGACCCCCGGCCACTCTATTTTTTGTTTGCAAACTCCACAATCAGCAGTTATCTCAGCAATTACGCCTGTGCCAGCGATTCCCTCGTGTAATGCCTCCCCTGGGGGGGGTCCCTGAGTGGTGGGGAGGCCAGTGAGAGGAGGGGGCCCAGTAGTCACAAGGAAGGGGTGAGCTGCCCACTGTGCCCCGGGCATGGCCACGCACCACCCCACCCACACCCCGCTGGTGTTATAGGTGCCCTGTTCTGGCCATGGTGGTTTTTGGTGGCAGCATCCTCTCCTGTGTCCAGTGCCTGTCCCCAGGCAGGCAATTTAGGCTCATGCCACACCATAACGTGAGGGAACATGACTCCCAGCAGAAAAGCTGTTTGTGTTTTTGGGTGAGACTGAGCACACAGCAGGGCTTCTGGCTGACCCCAGTGCCTTGGGACAGGGACACCCTATGCCCAGAGGCTGCAGGACAGGGAACCTGTGCCTGTCCTTTTGTTTGCCCATCTCATGCCAATGGGTCCTGGACAAATCCCATTGCCCACGAAGGGGCCAGGCTAATGTGACCACAGCCTGTGGCACACCAGTTCCCCTCTCTGCAGAGGGCACTGGTGTGGTCACACTGCACCAGGGGATGTGCTGGGAGGGAGTCCTGAGGTGCAGCACCAGCCACACACTCCCAGGGCAGGACGTGGGTTTTAATGTGGTACAAAATTGATGGATGATTCTGAGCAAGTGAATGTTCAGTGTAAATTACCCATGTTAGGCTCCAATCCGTGGCTAATTCATTAGACACACGTTTCTACACAAAAATAAAAAGCCTTCTGCATGCATTGTTCACCAAATGCTCTGAAAAAAAGATGTGGGGAGGCGAGGTAGTCTCTTGACCCACTGTTGAGGTTAAATCCTAATTCTCAGCCTCTCTGCTTCTGCTGCCAGGAGTGGGAACAGCTCCAGCTCAGCCTTTCAGGGAAGTGCTGCCAGCGCCTGCCTGCCCCAGAGCCTGCTCGGCCATGGGGCTCAGAACCCCTCAGAGCACGGAGGCGATGGAGATGAGTGCACAGCATGGCACTGAGAGCACTGGCTGCCAGCTCTTCAGGGAGAACAAACCCTGGGCATCAGACCCGGCAGAGTGCCAGGATAGCTGTGAAGGCACATTCCCATGATGTAGCACCATTTAGAGTCTTATTAATGGAGTGGGAAGGCTAATTGTGATTAAAGTAACAGTGGTGCTAAACAGATAATTCTGCCCTGAATGGCAAGATAGATTTTTTTAAAAAATGAATGAAAAAGGAAAAGATAGAGTAACCAATCTTTAAAAATACAGAGATCAGTAAGTGAGGATTCATTTTTTTTATTAGCACAGGGCTCTCGGGGGAGGCATGTGTCTGCATCCCCAGTGCCCGAGACTGCTCAGCTCATAATAAATGGCACACTGGCGATGCTGGGCCTGCCCGCTGCATTGCCATGGCTACTGCACTCTGCCTCTGCAGAAACTAAATATTGAACAGAGAGCAGGTGTGCCAAGGATCCCAGCCTCCCACACCACTAGCACCATCCCTGTGGGCAGCTGGTCCCCCAGGAGGGAGAGGTTGGCCGGGGACCACCGGTCAGTCTAGGAGGCGACCATCCCTGTCCCAGCCTTCTGGCTGCAGGAGCCTTGACACCTGAGCCAAGGGCAGGCACAGGCCAAGCCTTGGGCAATGGGATCAGCAGGGACCCTTCTCCAGGGAACTTAAAATTACTGCCTGAATGGAGCAGCACTCCTTTTCTCGCCAGCTGCTGCAAGGAGAGCCCACACAGGACCAACACTCAGCAGGCTGTCGGAGCAGGACCCTTCCAGAACCAGGGATCCTCATCCCTGCACTGGCCACAGAGAATATGTGACAGGGACATCCCATGTCCAGCCTCCCTGCAGGGCTTGGCTCCTGATTTCAGCAGATCCCAGGAACCCAGCAGACACCCTGTGGCTCCTTCTCCCCGCAGTGACTGGCGCAGGAGGCAGCAGGAAGGAGTGTACGTATCAGGATGCTGGAGGTTATTGCTTTCATTAATAGCTGTGTGAGAGTGCTTGAGGTGAGCTAGGCAGGAGCAGAGCCCACGTCTCAGAACTGCTCCTGCCTGCTAACAGCCTTCGCCTCCCTTTTGCATTCCAAGGGCTCCCCAGGGCCAGTCTTTGCCCAGCGGCTACCAGACTTCTGCCCCCTGGGTGCCCCTGGGTGTTTTGCACCCCACTGCTCTCCCACCCCCACTGTGCATTTCTGCTCACCCCTCTAAATATTCTAATACTGTAAAAGATCCATCAGAAACCTTCCACTCCAGAGGGATATATATTATCTAAATTTGATAAGACAACTTAATTTCTCTCCGTGTCTGTTACTGGCGATAAAACTGGGAGACTTTTATGACCCGGAGTCCTCTGTAAGATTGTCAGGAACTTATTATACAAGGTATAACTGGATTTCTCTCCACAGATGGCTCGCAGCCATGAGCTGTAACGCAATTCTGCAGCACATTTGGTAGAATAAATGCAAAGAGCTTGTTACAGGGAGTTAGATAAGAGAGACGGGAACACGGCTCTCGCAGGCTAATTCGGCATCTGATCTGCCTTTTTCTCACTGTGAAGGACGACTTGGAAAAGTGCATTTCACACTGAGGAAGGAGCCAAGCCCTTCCCAGAGCCACCTGGGATTGGTGCAGCAGCCAGCACAGTGCACTAAGAGGGACAGCACCCAGCGTGTCACGGCAGAGCTGCTGCCCTGGCCCTTTGTGCATGCCACTGCTGTGTCCCCAGTGCCAGCAGGTGCCTTGCCACGTGGCATGAGGGCCAGCAGGTCCCTCTCAGAAGCCCTCATGGCAGGCTCATCCGTTATAGTTATCACACAGCCCATTCAGGCTCTGACCAGATAAAGACTGGTGATTTTTTATTTACTGATTTTTTATTTCAGCATCCTGCAGGCAGGATGCCATGCAGCACACTCATTTATCTCAATTTGCTCCCTCCCACCTCCCATCCCTAATTTTTCAGCAGAGCCTTGGAGGTGAAAGCCTTATCTCTGTGGCTCTCCTGCACATGGAAAGCAATCATGGCCTCTCCTTGTAGGGGCCCTGGTGGGGCTATTTGCTGTTGGGGCAGTAGCTTTGTGGACTGGAAATGAGACAAATCTCTCTGCAGCTGCTCATGGCCCTGGGCTGGGGTAGACCCTGCACTGCTGTGTGGGGCTGCAGTGGGGCACATGTGTGGGGCTGCAAGAGCTCCCAGTCACGCATCGGCTCTCCAGTGAGCATCCCCAAACAAGAAATGCTTTCCCAAGCTCAGACCATGTTAGAGCAAATGGGAATTGCTGAAACCATCAGGTGGTGACAGCATGCTCCTCTTGTAGCACCCATTCCCCTGCAGTCCCACTGGCTGCAATCCCTGGAGTGGACAGAGCAGACCTGTGCACCCTCCTGCAGGCAGCACCCCGGTGTCACGCTGTCCCCAGAGCGGAGGTTTGCCTGTGCCCTGCCCGTCCCTGCACCACTGCCAGAGCCCCTACAACCATTTGATAAAGCAGAGCTGCTCCCTGGCCCTCGGGCCCCAGGGAATGGCAGAGTCAGGAGCCCAGCTTGGGGCAGAGGCTGCAGCCCAGCATGGCCACATTAATGCTGGGCGAAACATGTTGTTATGTGCATCAGGTTTTGTAATGGAACATGTTTAAAATTCAATAGAAAGAAAGATTAAAAAATAAGTTTCTTATCTAGAGGAGCCATAGAGCCAGTGAGGAAATTATGAATGTCTCGTTGTCCAAGGTTAAAGAGTGAGAGCTGAGGCATGAAAAGGCAGGAGATAAGATGAAATGTTTTCTGTTCAAATGAATGGGCTCCACTCTGCTCCCTAATAAACGATCAGTGTCAATATGACAAATTAATTCTGCATTGAGCTCCACTCAGGGCTCAATGTGTGCAGGGTGGGGAGGGTCCCAGCCACAGCCTCCACTGCCAGACCTATGCCAAGCCAGCCCTGCACAATCTACTGCTCCAGGAGGGTGGTGCAGGAGAGGCCCCATGTCCCTGGCTCTGCTGCCCCTCTCCACGAGGAGGGGATGGGATGCCCTGAGCCCCAGCTGTGTGCTGCAGCCACCCGTGGGCTGGGCTCCAACTGGGAATACTTTAGCCATGGGCAGAGAGGGGGCCACGCAGGACCCCAAGGACAAGGGGACAGGGATGACGCATCCTGGACTGGCAGCTGCGGTGGCTGCAGCAGAGCTGTGCCAGCACGAGGAGCTGCTGGCAGAGCAGCCAGGTGACCCCACGGAAGAGACTGGACCTTTTAAAAGAGACAGTGACAAATGAAGCTCCGTTCCACTTGAGGCACAGAGGAAGGGGACAGGGAAGTGCTTCCAGGAGCTGCAAGCTGAAGGTCACCCAGGAGCCAGATGAAGCTGCCATGGGGCAAGGGGGGTCCAGGAGGGGACAGTGCAGGACAGGAAGGTGCAAGAAGACTGGGACAGTGGATGTGGCACCTGATGGACAGTGCCAGAGGTGCAGACAGTGCTGGGAGGAGAGGGCAGGGAAGAGCTGACCCCACTCTGGGAGCAGGGGGCCTGTGGATGATGCTCCTCAGCACTGTGGTACATACCTGGGGCTATGCCAGCCCTGGCCAGGGTGGCCCAGCCAGACCCACTGTGGTCCTGGCAAAGCCCCCACACCAGTAAGTGATGCTGCTGATGGGGACTTGTTTTCCACTGCAGAGCAGGAACCCAGGGAGGGGAACACTGTTCCTCAGGGTAGGATCCAGGCTGTGTGGCCAGGCAAAGCCCGATGAACCAGCCACTAGCCCTGACACTTTCAAGGCACCATTCCTGCCAGAGAGCAGCCTCCAGCCAAGCCCTGGAGCTGCACCACACAGGGCAGGAGAAAGCCAGCCGTGCCAGGCCAGCAGGTGCCAGCGGAGGCAGGGCCGTAACAGCAGCTGTTATTACCCACAGGAGATCCTTAGTGCAAGACATACTCCTGCAGAAGACAAATCACAGCCGACACACAACACTGTTACTCTGTGTTTATCTCCAGCTGCCTGAGGGCAAGAGCAGGTGAAGTTACAGGAAACGTGGGGTGTCTGGAGCTTAGCATTGCTGCAGCCCTGGGTGGATCCACAGCCCTGTCTGCACTGGAATCACTCACAGCCGGCCTCTGTCCAACTGGCCAGGCACAGGCAGGGACAGAGCAGAGCCCTTGAGCTGGGGAGGCATCTTCATCACTACTGTGGGGCTGGACTTGCTTCTTTTAGTGCTCCTGCCTTGGAACCCAGCTGTCCAAGGAGGATTCCCGTGCCATTGTGCTGCCCTGGCCCCAGCACCGTGGCTGGCATGGGAACAGGGCACTGCAGCAGCCAGGCTGTAGGACCTGCTCTGGGAAGGGTTAACAGCCTTCCACACTGACACTGGAGCTGGAATGGAAAGAGTATCTCAACAGCTGAGATTAAAACAAGAAAATGAGTATAGAAATTATGTTTGTTAAAGCGAAATAGCTAATATAATCCTCAAAGGATTTTTCCTTTTGACTTAAAAAAAATCTAATATCTTCATTTCCATACCTTTTTTAAGCTAATTTGTGGAAAATTAAAATGGTGAACCCACAAAGGCTGCAGTTTAATTGAATCTTGCATCAGCCCTTGGTGAGCAGTCTCTCTTGGATTCCTTGATTAGTTCCCTCCATTAAATCATTTTTGCATCGTTTAGCTGAGATACTGTCTTCTGGCGGGTCTGGGACTCAGGGACCTGGATAACTTAGTCTCCATCTGAGCAGATGTAAAATGACATGCCATGCTCTGGAGAACTGTCTTATTTGGCCTCCCGCATCTGTGGGACTCGCTCCTGTGCCTTGCTGCCAGGGCAGACAGCAAGCATGGGCTGCCCTCAGCACCAGGCCTGGCTGGGGCACAGCACATCCCCAGACACCAGGCACAGCTTCAGGGACTGGAGTGAGCTCGGTGGTGGCAGGATGAGGAGCAGAGGGAGCAGTGCTTGGCACTAGACAGCTTAGAGTGGCTGCACTCACCTGGCTGTGGGAGACGTGGGGTGCAGTAGGGACCACAATGTGACATCCTGGCAGGGGCAGTCCTTCCTCTCTGCCCACCTGGAATGCCCTGAGCACGTGCTGCAGGCACCAGCCCCGGTGGAGCACCAGTCCTTAGCATGGGCAAGCACACAGGATGTGGCCTCAGTGCTGGCAACCACTGAAGTTCTCTCTCTCTCTGCTGAATCCCCTCTTTTTAAGCGTGGATCAATTATACCTATCATGGATGGCTCTTAATTTGGAGCATTTACAGCCTCCCTGTCCCATGGCACAACATGACAGGGGGCCACTCAGTCTCTCTGGAGGCACTGGCAGCAGCTGCACACCAGGACAGCTGGCCTGGCTCTGGGCCCGGTGAGCCGTGTTCCAGCCCTGCCAGTCTCCTGACCCCGTTGCACTCGGACTGGTGGGTGCTGGATGAGCCAGCTCTCCCTTCTACATCCCCTGTGCAACTCTGGCACCTCTCACTGCCCCAGCAGTGGCACAGGAGTGTTCTGATGGCCTTGTCAGGCTATCATGTCCCATAGATTAAAACAGATTTATATAAAGTCCTTTTCACCCCATTAGATTACTCTGGATTAACCTTGATCTCAGTAATAGATGCTATAAATGTAAGTCCCACTCAGGGGGATTTTATCCATATGTTCTTGGAAGGCAGAAGTAGATAAATTCTTAGAGAAGGTCTTACTGAGCGATTAGAAAGATTTAACCTCTTCAGAGCCAGCTGGAGCCGTGTGCCCCTCTGCAGGGCGAGTGCTCAGCCCCACCTCCTCAGGCAGTGCCCCCCAGACCCATCACCCCCAGACCTACGCCGTCTCTCAGGGGTGGGGACACAGCATGTTGTGCTATGTGACCTGACACCCTGCTGCTGCATGGGGCTGCTCTGTAAAGCCTGGACTCTGCACCCACCCGAGAGTTCCCCTGCAGTCATCTGGAGGGGCTAGTGGCCACCAGCACCTGAGCTGTGCTCATGAGCTCTGCATGGCCCCTTCAGAGCCAAGGGCTGCCTGATGCTGCTGCCCCTGATTTATGGCCTGTGCTTTCCTTGAGAGCTTTGTGCTTTTCCGTCAACAGAAGGGCCAAGCCTGTTGGACAGAGCCAGCTGCAGCCCTTCAGAGTTTTGTGGCTGAGAAACAGTTAATGCAAGGAGGGATGAAGGCAGGACAAGGAAATTCAAGCAGCTGTTCCAGCAGAGGAGGGAGGGAGCCAGCACATTGCACTACCCAGCACACGTAGGTGTGGCCTGAAGGGGTGGCAGCAACCAAAATTAATTCCCCATCCCCTCCTGCTGCTGATATTAAATTGCTCTAAGCGCAGGCTGGAGCCAGAGCCAAGCTCAGCTCTTCCAGGAGTCTGACCAGCAAGTTGCCTTCTGCTTGCTGATCAGAGAAGCACCTAATGGAGGAAGAAGAATTTGGCACTGGGCTGGGCTGCAGAGAACTGTCCCTGCTGGAAGCTGCTGTGATCATGCAGCCCGTGCAGGAGAGAGGAACAGGCTGTTGACAGCAGACACAGTAATGAAGAGGAGTCAGCTCTGTGGAGCAGGGCGGTGCTGCAGAGCCACGACA
This sequence comes from Corvus hawaiiensis, assembly GCF_020740725.1. Lineage (NCBI taxonomy): Eukaryota > Metazoa > Chordata > Aves > Passeriformes > Corvidae > Corvus > Corvus hawaiiensis. Next base: position 8,351,144 of record NC_063229.1, on the reverse strand, counting down.
TTCAGGGTGCTTTGTGAACACTCCCGGGGTTCCCTGGTGGGGGCTGCAGTGCTGCAGCAGATTGGAGCTGGTGGAAGGGTTTGACTTCAGCGTTAATCACTGACTGCCTATCAGGCTCCTGGCAGGGCTGGGCAGTGGCAGGAAGGGGCTGCAGTTTCACCTGTTCACTCCCGACCCAAGGTGCTTTTCCTTGCTGGGGCATGGGGAGACAGCCCTGATGGACACAGCCCTCTCAGTGCTGCCCACCCACCAGGTTGCATGGGCAGCCTGGACTGCAAATCTGTACTGCAAGGGCACCACTCCCTGGGCTGGGGGGAGGCAGGGAGGTTACCCAGACCTGCCTGCACACATGGTGGATGTACAGGAGGACCTACACTGTTAGCAAAGTTTGATGCAAATATGCGTGGTCAGCAGGTCCCTGCGGCCGGGGCTGCACCTGATGAGCTGAGGCACAGGGACAGACAAGCCAATCCAGCTGGCATGAGCAGAGCTCTCTTCAAGGCAGCAGGCACTGCATCCCCTGCCCTCAAGGGCTGGTGTGTTCATTACTGCAGTGACCTTGCTGCCCCCCTCCCACCAGTGGCCATAGCCACACATATCCCCAGGGAGGGGAAGCCCCATGTCCCTTGGATCAGCCAGGACCTTTCCTGTGCTGGCTCTGCAGGGCCATGTCCTTCCCACATACCACAGGGGCCCTGACCAGGATCTTTGAACAATGACTTTTGCCATGGGAAGAAGCACCAGCCAAGTGATTGCTCCTCATAACCATCAGTGGGACCCGGGCTGATGCCAGCAGCTGTGGAAGGCATCACTCTCAGCAGTCTGCCCTGACCTGCTGCACAGCACTGCAGCACTGGCCCTGCCTTAGTGCTGCTGCCATTGTGAATCTGCAGAGCACCTGTGTGCAGCGCAGCAGGCACCTTGTTCCCTGTCCTGAGGCATGACTCTCTCTGCGGGCTGTGCCGAACTCCATCTCTCTTCCCTGCTGACCCAGCTACTTTGCATGCTCAGCTGAGCCTGCCCCTGACTCTGCCCACACCCCTTGTACTGCCAGCCTGCCCAGATCCCTGTTCTTCCTGGCTCAGGAGCCTCCTTCACGCTGCCACTTGCTGGGCCTCTCCTCAGAATGTGGCTGCCATGGCTACAATTTACAAAGGGCTGGGGAGTGCCAGCTCCTGTGTGGAGCTGGTGGAAGCCCCCTGTGCTCTTGAGACACCCCAATCCACTGGTGCTGACAAAGCGGGGTGGCTATGGGCAGCACAGGGGCTACCTGGATCCCAGCTCGCAGGGAGCAGCTGGAGCAGAGCAAGCACAGAAGCAGCCTCCTTCCTGCACCACCACTGGGGCACCAGCCACGGGGAGCACAGGGAGCCCCGGCCATGCACACCACGGTCCCAGCCTGTGCTCTCCCCAGCCACTGCTGCGAGGTGCCGGGGTCTGTCCTGCTGTGCCCCCCCTCCCAGGGGGCCAGGAGGTCTTACCGAGACGTACAGAAATTCTGCCTGCTGCCATGAGCTGTCACCTCCGATTCTGCTGAATATTTAAAAACCGCCTGAATCTGAAGTGACAAATCCATCATTGACCATCTGCCACTCTGCACGGTCACCCTGCAGCAGTCCCTGACATTTCCAGCTCTGCCCTGACACGAGCCAGTAACTCGGAGATGGAAGGCATCAGCCTCAGCAGGCTGACAGGCGCTGCCCCCCGCCCGCCCCAGGCCCCTTGGCAGCCCACGCACAGGGACAGCCGGGGTACAGGGCCCCTCCTGCCCTTCCCTGGCACAGACTCGGTGTCCGTCTGCTGCTGCTGCCGAGCACACGGCTCCACGCATGCTGACCCCTCTGCCAGCACAGTCTGGGGGACAGAGCCAACGGGACACCCTGCTGAGGGCACGGCCATCCCCAAAGCTGGCTGTGAGCATCCCCCTGCCATCCCTCAGAGAGGTGCTGTCCCTGGGGACAGGGATTGCTGGCAGCCCCACGGGCAGCACTGAGCCCCCCTGCACCTGTACCAGAGGTTCCCCCAGCAGAGCTGAGCGAGTGGGGCTCCATTGTGGCCCCCCAGAAGCCTGTCCCTTCCTGGGGCTGCACAGGAGTCCTGCCACATCGCCATGGCCAGGCAGGGCAGCCAGGCTGCCTCATCCTCTGCACAAGGGCTAGGGCAGATGACTGCTTGGGCATGAGAGACAGCCCGTTCCTGGGCCCCCTCCTATTCCTTGACTGTGCCTGTCCTATGTACATCAGGCAGGACAGCGTGGGATGGGATGGTGCAGGAAACAGGCTGCTTTGAGGCAGTCATTCCCAAAACAAGTGCACGTGTTCATTGCCACACATCCCCTTGGCAGCACAACAACTGCACTCTCTGCTTGGCTGTGGCTGGTTCTGCAAGGTGAGTCCACGCTCAGCCATCCCTCCCTGCCCCACAGGGACCGGTCTGGGGGTCCCCCTCTGAGAGGTGGTCTCCCCTATGGCTGCTCCCCATACAGGATGCATACAGGATGCAGGAGGAGTGTTACAACTACCCACTTTCCAGCAAGGCTGCTGCACCCTTCACACCTGGTTTGGGGACCCGTGGGTGGCACTGCTCATTTGGACTCTAAGCCAGTGGCAGTTCAGGCTCCAGCATGGAGCAGGGGAGGCCCAGGAGCTCTTCTGGAGACAGGGATGCTCTGGGAAGGCAGCATGGCTCTTACACCCTGTGACCCCAAGAAGGGCCAACAGCTCCTGTCTGCAGAGCTGCTCCTGGCAGCTCTCCATAGAGGAACTGTACTAGCAAGGCCACAGAGCTCCTCACCAGCTCTCCTGTGTCCACAGTAGCTCAAGGGGAAGGTTGTGGGGCCAGGTGCCAGGAGACCCCACGGGGGATGCTGTGGGCCATGGCCCTACACCTCCCGTTTGGCTCAGACCCGAGCAGAGACAGCCGGGCTGCGGGAGAGCTCCCGCCAGCCATTCGCTCCGTACTTGTAGCTGGCACAGAGCTGCAATTTACAATCAACCTGCTGTTTGAGCTAATTGTGCTGTAATTGCTGAGCTGTGCTCCCTCCTGTTCCACCAGTGAGCTGCAGTTCTCACACTTCTCTTGGCAAGCTGGCCCATCCACGGTCAGCCCCGGCGCTCAGCTCGCGTGCTTCCACCCCAGCCATGCCCCAGGCAGAGGCAGCTTTCCTCTCACTCCTCTGCCAGCAAGCACCACCCCGTGCTTGGCAGCTGCTGGTCTCTCTACGAGCCCTCACTGGAAGCAGCTGCCAGAGGGCACAGGATGACCAGGACCACGGTGCCGTGGTACACGTGGATGGGCAGGCATCTTGCCAGTGTTTCCTTTAGATTGGATAAAACGTGGGCAATCAGAGGAGCAGAGCAGGCTGTGCCTGGGTTCGGGGAGCGGCTGGATAGGGCCTGGGGTCCCATTGTCCCGTTTCGAGGCAATGAGCTGATGAGCACTAGGGAAGGGAGGTGCCAGGTCATCAATTGTAATTAAGGGACACTGTCACTGGCGAGGTTGGGCTGGTTCCCAGCAGCTCCTGTCACTCCCCCGTGCTGACACCGCAAAACTTGTACATCCTCTGTGCTATTTAAAAATCCCGTCTTTAATAACTCGGAGACATCAGGAACCTGGACGACAGGCACAGGGGGATGTCAGACACCAAGGGGACAAGCGCAAGGGGAAAGCAATTCCATGGGGAGCAGGGGGTGCTGCAGGCAGTCCCAGCCCCACGTGAACAAGCGGGCCCCGGGCTCAGTGTCCCCTCCAGGCTCAGAGCCCCCGGGCTTGCTGCCCCGGGGCTTGGTGCCCTCCGCTGTGCCCTGGGGTGGCCCCCGGGACTGGTGCAGGGTCGTGGTGGGGCAGAGCTGGGAGAACTGCAGGCAGCACCGCAGGTAGCACCGCAAGCTCTCGCCGCTGCAGGCGGCGTGTGCGCAATCAGCGCTAATCAGGTCGCTCACTAATTGCGGGGCCTCCCGCAGGGTGGAGAGGGCTGGGGGGCGCGGAGGGGGGCGGTCCCGCCCTCCCCATCCCTTCTCCTGTCCGGGGCAGGTGTCACATCTCTTGTCAAAGGCATCTATGGAGAGTGGGTGTTAAACACTCACAAAGGCGTTGGGATTCTTTCAAGTGAGAAGGGTTTGAAAAGGCAATTTTTCTGAGAAAATTTGTCCCTCTTCACATCCCAACAGTTTTTCTCCAAGGACACTGTACCACTGTGTTTTTCCCACAAAGAGTCACTTGTGGTCCCAGAAGTGGGCAGCCTCATCCTGCTTGCCGGGTGTCCATCCTGGCTGCCTGGTGTCCCCACGGGATTCCCAGCTGGGAGGCAGAGGAGGTCGGCTCGGCACTGACCCTCCTGGCAGGGAGTCCTGCCCAGCACACCTGGCTTGGCAGGATGTCTGCAGCTTGTCCTCATCATGGGTTTGTGCCTTCAAACCCATCCCCACCTGACAGGCTGGGGCCTAAGTAAATTCCCACCATAATCACACTGAGAGCTATCAAACTATCTAATTTAATTTCTTTGTGAAAATAAATAGCTAAAGTGGCCCTAGGTACATGCATAAATACTTCAGCTTTATGTTGGGCCTGTTATTACTTCTCCCAGCTCGTGCAGTTGTAATGCACACTTAATAAGTACATATTTATTGCGTGTCTCGTCCTGGTGGAAGAGTAGAGAATTTTTGCTGAATAAGCAGGAAAACAGCTTAGTCTGTAATAAAAAAGGGAGGGAGTTAAACAAAAATATGCTGGGTAATTAATGATTGGGCTTTGAATGGCCATAATTTTTTATTAAGCAAGTATGCAAATACGGCGTAAGTGGCTGTGTTAGTATTCAATGGCTTTTTTTCAAATATTGATGGCTGATCTCTGGTAGCACTGTCTCTCTTTTCTTCCTGCCTGTGTGCACGATGATGAGCTAACGTGAGCATTCCTACATGTCCATGTGGGAATCTGGGAGCACGGACCCAGGGAGGTGTGCTGCTCCTGTGCAGCCCTGGGCAGCTCCGTTGGTCCACACACCCACTCATCTCCCTCCTGCCTGCTGCCAGCCGCTGGCTTGGTCTCCGCTGCTTTCTTTGCCTCCCCGATCCGTTTGTTGCACGCTTCATTAATCCTGATAAATGTGTGGGTTAGTGCTGGGAGAAGCAGCTCCAGGGATGCTGCCTCCATAGAGCTCCCTGCGCTCCGCTCCCGCTCCGAAAGGTCGGTGCTGGCACTCATCAGGCAGCCCCTCCACCAGCCCTGGGACAGTGTCCTGCTGTGCAGCTGGCACCTGTGGCTGCGGAGCAGGGAGAGCAGGAGACAGGCACAGGGAGAGGGATACTGGGCCCCAGTCCTGTGGAGCAGATATGTCCCATGCAGAGCTGCTCTGTCCTCAAGCACCCAGCACTGCAGCCATGCAAGCCAGGATGGGCATGCAGGTGATGTAAAGTTACTGAGCTGTGGTCAAAACATCGCTCCTCTAGGTACCAGCAACTGCTGTGTCCTGTGCAGACCCTGAGTCACAGCGGGGCAGCACGAGGGGTGACACAGGCTCCATGGGTAGCTGGCTGCCCCTTCTCTATGAGGAGGGTTCCAAGGGTGCATGTGGCTGTCCCGGGGCTGCCGAGGCAGGAGGGGATATGGCAGCACTATGGGTGTCCCAGCCACAGGGGCCAATCCAGATTTTGGGACTGTTGATGCTGTGACACAAGGGAGCCCTGGAGATCCCAGGGGCTGCCCATGAAGAGCACCAGGAGGTGACTCCCTGAATGAGTTCTGCTGCTCTGTGGTCAGAGAAGTTGGCTTGGTGGAGCGGTTTTTGACATGCCACATGAGCAGACCCTGAGTCCCTCTTCCCATCAGAGCAGCAAGGCAGGGAAAGACACCAGCCAGTGAGGACAGCCAGGCTGCAGGATGTGACAGGGCCATGGCAATGCTGGCAAACAGCAAGCTGATCTTCCCATTAGCCCTCATTAGCACGTGGCTAAAAGACAACACGAGTTTAAATTAAGAAGACATCACAATGGTCCCAACTGTGTTACTGCTGTGCTCGGGAAGAGCCCGACAGCTGCTATTTAATACACCTTCATGATCTGTCAGGGCACACACGCGCTGCACAGCGCAGCGTCTGCCTCAGCACACACATGCTTCTGCATGGCTGCACACCTCCACACGCAGACAGCACCTGCCTCTGCACGTGCCCAGGGCCCTGTGCATGTGTGTGCCGGGGCAGGACAGCCATGCTCAGTCCTGCTGTCCAGGACGTGTCCCTGGGGCAGGAGGTGGTTCCTCCATCACCAGAACACCTTGCTGTGTCTCCATGTGTGTCTCTGTGCTGGGCAATGGGTGAGCCCCTGGTTGCCTTTGTGTGTGGCCACGACACACCTCTCTTGCACTGTGCACTCCTGAGCCTAGGGAGCCAGAAGGAGCCTGTGGAGCTGAAGAGCATCCAGGGTCAGGATGATGGGTGTGAGCTGCCAGGGGAATGGCGTCAATCCGGGGTTGCTGCTCCCAGCATGGCAAAGTGGGATATCAGCACTCCATATTTACACTGCACATTCCCAGCGTGATGCCTGCTAATGACTCCCACTGGCACGGGGGAGCTGGTGGCTGTCATGAGAAGGAAGGAAAGAAAATCTTGTTTGTGGGCATGAAGGGAGCCAGACCGTGTGATGGGAGCTGTAGGGGGCTGATGCTGAAGGTGTGAGCTTGCCCCTCTCAACAGGGACAGAGCAACCTGCTGGTGTCCCACATGCATATCCCACACGGGTGAGACTTGCCTGCAAGCTCATCTGCCAGCCCACAGCTCATTCCTGATGGCCTGCAGGAGCCCAGATCAAAGATTGCACCTGCCCTTTGTGCCAGGACTTGCAGAAGGGCTGGAGTGGTCTGACTGGTGAACAGAATGGGTGGCAGGTACTACACCATGGTGGGACTCACACCAGGTCCTACCAGCCCTGCCAGGTGAGTGAGGAAAGCTGTGCTCAGGGACAGGTTGTGCTTTCAAGGCCACAGCAGCAACAAGCATTCTCAGCCATGGATTGTGAATTTCCCACACATTTAGTGACAGTATTGGAAATGCATTTGAGTACATTAAGCTATTTCAGATAGCATTAACTGTGCTGGCCATGTGCTGTCACAGTGAGACCTGCAGGTGCTGCCCTGGGCAGCTCTGGAAACTTCAGCAGATTGGGAAGTGGTGGGCACTGACAGCCAGGAACTGCTCCTGAGTCACTGAGATCACTGGGCTCCTCTGCCCATGTGCCAGGTTCTCCCCATACATCCATACGTGGCAGTGCCCCAGGCAGGAGCCAGGCACTGCCCCAGGCAGGAGCCAGGCACTGCTCATGGCCCATAAAGGCAAGGTCTGGAGCCTGATGGTCTGCACTCACCTCGCTGCAGGGAGCAGCCCAGACCCCAGCCCTGGGAGGATGGCCTGCCAATGCAGCAGAGAAATTAGTGCGGGGACAAGGCTCAGGTGCCCCTTCATGTCTAAGATTGTGAGTGGGACAATGAGAGGTCATCTCCCAGGGCCCCCTCACTGGAGGAGCAGAAAGCTGCAGCACAGAGCTCAGGGCAGACCTGCTGCCTCAATTATTTATAGGTACCATGGGTAGAACATGTTTTAATGACATTTGTGCTGGAGCTCAGCAGTGCGGATCCGCACAGAGCCAAAAGGAATATGTCAGAGGCTTTATGGCCGGTAAAAGCAGAGTGTCAATCACAGTGGCATGCTCACCTCAGCCCCTGGATCCGCTCCCCCTGCCCTGCGGAGAGCCTGCTGCCGTGATGGATTGATGGGCAAACCCACAGACACACCGGCATAAGTCACCGGGCTTTTTTTATGGGTAAATCACAAGTAATAAGCTTTCTCAGTAGAATTAGAATGACATCCTGGAAAATTATGCTCTGGTTTTACAGCATATGATGGAAAGGCAACAGAGTCTTTGGAAGGGGATGCCTGTCCAACCATCAGGCAGCCATGGCTCGAGGCTGGGCATGGATGAAGCAAGCCTGGCAGGTACAAACTCGAGCAGGAGATGAGAGGGACAGGAGAGACCTGGGAATGTGATCTCTGCTGGACTGCACCAGCTCTGCACATAAGACCCATCCTGGGCGCCAAAGGCCCTGGATGATGGCTGGGTGCTGCTGTGCATGGGCAGTGCTGGCTGTGTGCAGCCCTGGATGGGACAGCCTGGCAAGGAGCACAACTGCCTCTGGATCCCAGCGATGTCTGTGGTGACAGGAAAGGGATGCGTCTCTGCCTAACCTTGTAATCTTGCAGCCAACTTCTCTCTGCAGCTGGTGGGCTAGGGGTCCACAGGTCAGGGCCCTGGCAACCAGACCTGGAAGCAGATCAGATTCCAAATCAAGCCATCTGGACACAACATGCTCCTGCACCTCCAGTGGCTTCCCAGAGAAGAACCTAGGACACAGAGCCGTGACGCTGAAGCACCTCCAGCTCACCAGTGTGTTTGACAGCATGCCTTGTGCTGGGATTTAAAGACAATTGGTCCTTGTGTCTCTTTGCATTTCTGCTCGCAGAGTGTCATTTTCTTCAGAAAATGCTCTTTTGCAATTACTGTGAATTACACATGAAAAGCAAGCAACCACATATTGATTGGAGCCCAAGAAAAGCACCAGAGCCATTTAGAGTAGATTAACTTTTTCTGGAAAACGGTTTCACAGTTATTTAAAAAGATTAATCAGTTCATTTTAGGTCATTTACCATTGTTTCTATGGCCTAGCCTGGAATATCCCTCTCTCCATTGTGGACAGAGCTGATGCCTTCTCCAGAGGAGGAGTGCCAGGAGGAGGAAGGAGGGGTGCAAGAAGACTGTGCTGCTGTCTGGGTCCCTGTGGCACAGCAGGTGCTGCACCATTGCTGCCTCAGGGCAGGGCACAGGGGAACCCTCCTCAGCCAACCCAAATACCTGCCTGCTCCATGCCAGGTGCAGCCAAAGAACAGGAGAGCAGCATTCCTGGGATACATCCTGGGTTATCGCTTGTGCACCCTCACTCTCCTCCTGCTCCCCATGCCAGCACGTTGCAGGCAGAGCAGGCTCCTGCCCTGGAGTATTTCAAAGCATTTTTTTCCTCAGGAAGAAAGCATTGAAGTCAAATGGCTCCTGTGGTGGAATACTTCCCAAATGTCAACACAATCTGTGCTACATTACGGGTAAATGTGATAATCTTAACGCCTGGCTTCTTAATGTCAGTGGCACTGAAGTCTGATGGATTGACAGACAGCCAGAATGACACGCAGTCATAGCTGATAAGGGCTCTCTCCGGGGAAATCACAGCTTTTTAAAGATGTTGGCAGCTACGAGCAAGTACCTTTTTATTTAAAAGGATTACAAGCATTGATTGCACTTCCTGTTTTCTTTTTATCACATTCCTGCACCAAGTGAAGCTTGTGCTGCGAGCTGAGCTTTTCAGACAATTATTCTGGAATAATGAAGGCGTGTCATGTTGCCTGTAATGAGTGTTTTCAATGCCTAATTTGCGTGCAGTGTGAAGGGATTTCAACAGCTGCCTGGCTCCTGGCTAAAGGTGAGTGACTCCTGACCGCGGTGGAGGCGACTGCGGACTGGCTCTGCCGGGGTGGATGGCAACGCGTGCTTCCCCCAGCAGAAGAGGGATTAAAACTCCATGAATTACCGTGGTTCAAACACAAGCTAAGGGGATGTGTTCTGCTTAGAAATGGCTGGTGGCTGTTCCCCCAGTGAACAGCTGGACCAATTCATGCTCACCTGAGCATCTCCTCCACAGCAGCGAGGGAAGGAGATGAAAAATGGATGCCTATAAACCTGCAGTGTAGCTGGACAGGGCAGTTAACAACCCCGAGCCACAAACACTTGCTGTCACTGACTACAGATGAGGGATGTCTAAGAATCACCACTTGGCCTCCCAAGCACGGCCGATGGGCACACGCAGCAGCAGCAGAGGTGGGTGGATGGTGTGACTCACTGCACAGCCCAGAGGAAGCAAACCCCAAGGCACTAGGCTCCTGCTCCTGCTTTTACCCTTTCTTGCTGCCCGATGTCATGATGTTAAATGCCAGATTTGACCCCTCCCAACTGGGTTCCAGTGTTGGGGAGGGCAGGTGGGATGGGATGGGCCATGGGAAAGCCAGGGCTGTGTGATTGCTGTGTGGGAAGCCCTGGTTGTGCTTTGCTGTCTATCCCAGCTACTTCAGATCTGCTGACCCATGCTGGATTCATCTTTGCAAAGTCCAAGGTACTTCCCTAAAAATTTGAAGAACAGTCATTAAATCCACACTCATCTGGAAAGGGATTGTGAGGCTGGAAAAAGCCCAAGCTGGGATGTGTGCGTGACAGATGATGGCCAGCCTGGCTGCTCAGCATGGCACCAGCATCCCAAGAGGACATAGTCCCACTGGCAGCAGGAACACCAGCTCTCCACCACACTGCCCTGGCTGCTCAGCAAGGTGAGGGGTGGTTTCAGCCCTACTGACTGCCCAGAAGCACAATTCCAGGGCCAAGCGAAATTCAATGATTTTGTTTCTCTCCAACTCCTCTGGCTGTGGTGACAGAGCCGTGACAGCTGCCTGGAAACACAGCTCCGTTCCCACCAGTGAGCAGGGAGCAAGAACTGCTGCTGCCAAACACAAAGCCAGGTCATCTCCAGGTATGGGGAACACTCCTGGGATGGGCTGGGAGGCAGCAGAGCCACAGCAAGTAGAGAGCACAAACAGGAGTTCTGTGGCACAGCAAGAGAGCCCTGACAAGACAGAGCTGCTGCCTGCACAGGGCAGAGATGTGAAACAGATTTTGCTGAGCAGGGAGAGTCTGACACCAACCCTGAAGGAAGCTCAAGGGCTTGGTAAATGAAAGGACATAGGGAGATGGGATATTAGCTATGGTGGAGGTGGTTAAAGGAGTCAGCTTCCTGGTGATAAAGCAGCTTCCTCAGAGGATATGGGGGGAGAAGGGATCACCTTCCAGAGCAAGACATCGCCAGTGGGAACGGGAGGTAGAGGTTGATACAGCCTTGCTACATTCCGTTACCAGAGATGGATTTTCCTCCAGGGGGTGAAGGTATCACTGCCCTTTTTTCACTTCCCGTTAACGATCCCAGCAGATCACATCCATCTTCTGCAAATACCTCTCTAGAGGAGGCCTGGACACCTTGCCTTCTGGAGCTTGCCATGGCTCAGTGCAGGCATTGGAGGTGACTGATGCAGCCTCCCTGCGCTAGGGATGGGAAAGGGGCTGCAGCAGCCAGTGGTTGACGGGACACAGTGGCACCAGCCCTGTAGGACCCGTTCAGAATGTGACAGTGGCAAGGGCCACTGTCCTCGGCCAGTACTGCCAGTAGACAGCTACAGGTCACTTCCCATGTGATGAGAACCATCATCTGCAGGCAAGGACTGGCTTCTCCTCCTGCGGAAGGAGGAGGAGAGAGACCTTACCCTGCTCTGCAATGAGGCAGTTGTGCAACTGCTGGAGAGAGAGAAGCTGCTATAGGAAAATTTCCTCAGAAGGGGCTGTGTTGAGGAGGCATGGAGCTATTCAAGCATGTTCACAGATGCTTCTGCAATCAAAGCTCTCAATAATCCTCCTCTTTTGTAGTGAAGGGTCTGGTTCTGACTGGCAATTTGTTGCTTTAAGCTCTCTCCATTTCCCCACAGTACACAAGAAGCAAATCCTCCTGCACAGCACAGGCTCATCACTCAATGCCAGGCACTTGTCACCTCCAGTGCAACGAGCACAGTGACTGCAGACACCTCCTCCTCCTCAATGTGGAGTTCCCAGAATACTCCAGGCCCCAGCCTCTAGAGACCCAAAGTGCCTGAAGTGGGACAGCAGGACTTGGAGAGCTGCTGCTGGATGAAGAGTTCTTGTTGCCAAGGGCCTGGGCTGGAAACCTGGGTGCAAACACTCAGCAATGCTCAGCTCTCTGCAAACAGCAACGGGCTGAGTGTCCAGATCTGCCAGAGCAGGCGGCTGTGAGCACAGTGCTGACAGACTTGCTGTGAGGGGGCAATTAATGGTGATGCTGGCAGAAAAGCTTCCTCAAGGCTGGCAGCTGTAGAGGCATTCATTGTAAGTGTGAGAAGGAAAACCACACGCACATTGAGGTCTGGCAGCACACCTTGTGCCTCTGGAAAACCCTCCGGCCTCAAGACTTCCCCCTTCTGTCACAGCATCCCACTAACTGCTATCATCAAAGGTCACCAGATGCTTCTTCCATAACATTTAGTGAATAGTCAAGGGAGCAGGACGGAGTGGAGGCAGGGGGATGGTGAAGGATAAGGAAACACTCAAATACCTGGGGGAACAATAATCCTGTTTTGGAGCCAGGACTGCAAGATGCTGTTTAAATGACTGTTGCTTTATGGAGCAGTTTAAAGTCTGCCTGTTCTATCTGCTGACCTACACTCAGGCCACCACTGAGTTCAGCCATGTCCCCTCTCTCCGTGCCTGCTCCATCCCTCCATGGTGTGCCATTGTCACACTGATGGGTGCTGGAGCATTTGCAGCCACCTCAGTGAGGCTTCCCAGGCCATCAAGGAAACCACCAGCAACTGATTTCGCTGTGATCAGTCCAGAATGTCATTTATTTACATCATATCAGTATTAAAACTGAGTTTGAAGGAAGGCTTTTCAGCTGCTGCCAGTGGCTGAACGCTGCTGTAACACACAGCATCACCAAAATGAGAATGGGTCAGCTACCAAAGCTGTTGACAACGCCCAGCTACACTGAAGCAAAGAAGAATTATAAAATCCTGGAATAGTTTGGGCTGCTCAAAGCACAACCCAACTTTCTCCTGAAAGGATAGAGAAAACCAAGGGCATTTTTTTTCAGTTTTCTTCAAATTCAGAGAGAAAAAATGACCCTTCTCTTGAAGAAGCTTTTTCTGATGAGCATTTCAATGAAAAATGGGAAGAAGCAAGAGATCCTGCCAGTGGGAGCATGCTGCGGGCGGGGGTTGGCTGTGCCACGACTCATCCTGCTTCAGGCAGCCACCCAGCCCCTCGGGGAAGGCACCAACGGGACCACAATGACGGGGCAACGTAACGAAAGGAAAAAGGACAAAAAAGGCACATAAGACTCAGGCTAGACGACAAGGAAATAATTTATTTCCAGGGCCCAGAAAGACCTTGAAAAAATAACAAGGGCGAGGAAATCAACCTTCTAATTTCATTTGGGTAGAGAAACAGAACCGAAGTGACTCCATCAGACACGGTGGCAGCTGCCGGCTCCTCCTGCGGGGGCGGGCAGGGGGTGCGGGCAGCGCGGCGCGGCCGGACCGCTCGGCACCGCGCTCCTCCCGTATTTACACGTGGGATAGGAACTAAAACGCAAGCGTGCGTGCATGTGCGCCGGGGAGCACGGGCCGGGCAGGGATGGGGGAGAACCCGCTGGGAGGGTTGCTAAACACGTACCCTGTCAGACCCCATCTCCTAGGACAGAGCCCTGCTATTGCACAACACTTGGCTGGAGGAAGGGCCAGTGCCGGAGGGGCCCGGGCACGGCTCTGCAGCCCAGAGGGAAAACACGAACACGTTCCTGAGGAAAGAGAGGGCTTTCTCCGTTCTCCTGCTTGGAGGTGCGGGGTGTCACCTGCTTGAGATGGCGTGGCCAGAGCTGGCACTCGAGGGCCCTGCTGTGTCCCCAGCATCATCACAGTGAACCAGCAGCACGCTGGGCACAGGTGCCAGCCACAGCACCCATCGCCTCCTCGGCAGGACCAGAGAGGCCCTGAGGAGCGAGGAGCTCCTGGTGCCAGTATGAGCCAAGCTGGGGCTCTGCACAGGGGCCGTGGTGGCAGTGGGCAGGAGCAGCCGAGGGCAGGCACTGTGGCAAAGACAGGTCCTGTCCCTCTCTGCTGCCGGGTCTCGTGCTGCAGCCAAAGGACCAACGCCAGCAGCCGGGAAGCAACACACAGTAAAAAAATGGACACGCATGTACATTTACAGTTAAACCGTCTCCGAGGAGAGAAAACAGTGCCTGTGGTTAAACTAAAAGGACAAACCCAATGACAAGCCCAGGATGTGTCAGGCCTTGGGAGACTGTATCGGTTACCTATCAATGATATAACTGATTTTTTCCCAACATGAACAGATAAGGAGCTGCACCAGCCAGGACGGCCTGAGATGCTGTGTGAGGACATCACGCTACAGGCTGTTCAGTTTTCTCTGTGGTAGTTGGCGGGCTGGGAAGGTACTGGGCACCCAGTGCTTTCCTCCAGCATCATCTGCAGCCTGAGGAGCAATGGCACATCCCACTGGCACCTTCCTGACCTGCCTCCCAAACCCAGGGATTACATGCAAAAGCAGTCCCACAGGGAGCTCATGCTGGTTTGCTGCAGGATACTGTGCCAGGGTGGGGACACCGTGGGTACCCCGAGGTGCCACAGACCTGCTGCCCAGCCTGCAGCCAGCTCAGCCCCAGAGCAGTGCCAGCAGGTTCTGGCCTCACACATGCCTCCTGGGAATGGCTGTTCTGTTGCTAATGTTGATGCTTTGCTGCCAGCTGGGTGCAAGCAGGAATTATTCCTCCCAGCCAGGGGCTGGGGTTCTCCTGCACCCTGCAGCAAGGTCCTCCATGGGATGCAGCTCTCCCCCATCCACTGTGGACCAGGGAGCACTGATGTCCTTACACCATTTGGTGACAGCCAGTGCCTGGCTGGGAGCCCTGCAAACCCCAGATCCTGTGTGAGGAGCTGGCAGAGCCCACCTGGGGGTGCTGCTCTGGGCCCCTCCAACAGCGCGCCCCAGCTGCTCTGTGGCTCAGGCCACAGCATCGCACCTCGGTGACAGGTGGGACCATCCCTGTCTGTCACTGGGGCTGTGGGGCACACCAGGACTCCACAGACAATGTCTGCTCTGCAGGGAGTGTTGGGGATCCCCTTCATATCACCAGCACGTCTGTGATCGCAAGACAGGGGTGAAGCAATTGCTGCACTGGAGGGAAGCCTGGTTTAAGGTGAGCGGGCATTCTGTGCAGGATGTGATCCCAGCGTGGCATCCTCCCTCCAACACCATGCCGGCAGCCGAGAGGCCCACGGGGAGCAGCGAGAAGGAAGACTTCAAAAAGCAAGTAAACTTAGGAGGGGAAAATCTGAACAGAAGTTAAAAGCTTGTTTCCCTCTGCAAGGAAAGCTCTTAAAGAAATCAAAGCTCTTTAAATGCTCTGACTCAAGTGACAAAAACAATTTAGACAACAAAAGGCTCCCGGTTTGCTTTTCCTCTCCTGGATGGGGATCACCGAACAGATCTATTTAAATGATAATTTGTGGGGGAGAAACCCTCTCCAAACCCTCTTGAATTAGATTTTCTCCTTCTTAAGTTAATGCGTAGTGCTTTAATGGAGACTGGCTTTGAGGAGCTGAGGACACCCCAGTGGCTCCTCTGGGCTCCTCAGCCTCCCCCTGTGGGTGTAGAGCCCACCCGAGCCGGAGGCAGCTGCAGAGGAGCAGTAGCCCGGTGCCCACGGCGCTGCCTCTTGCCGGCAGCCAGTCTGGCCCAGGGGCACACGATTCCCGAGCGGCAGCTCCCGGCGTGGAGCCCCAGTCCAGGAGGCGCCCGGAGCCCGCGGGGTTGGAGGGGCAGCTAGGACTCCTCGCTGTCCTCCTCGCCCCTGCGCCCCGCGTACAGCGCTGCCAGCTGCCGGAAACGTGGCCCCCAGCCCCCCAGGTAGGAGAAGTCCTGCTCTGAGCCGCTGGACCAGGTGTTGATGGAGCTCAGGGAGGGCACTGGGGAGTCCGAGCCCTCGAAGGCATAGGTCTGGAATGAGTCATAGGGCGGCACAGAGAGGTCCTCATCCGCCTGCTCCACCTTCCTGCAGATATAGTCTCTGAACACAGAGAAGTCCAGGTCTGGGCTCTGCACCCACTGCGGGAGGGCATGGAGCTCGGAGGCTGGGTTTCTGCCCGGGCCCCCCTCTCCTGGCCCCCCACCTCCATCACCAGCTTTGATCTCACTGAAGTCGTAGAGGCTGCGCAGGGCTGACATGTCATAGGCCTCTGTGTCCTGCTCACCACCCCCTTCATCGTTGTATTTGATGACATTGTCCCTCATGTCCTCGTCATCCTCAGAGGTCAGGTGGCTTTTGTGGTGTCGCTTCAGCGTGAGGATCAGAAGGACCAGCACTGGGAAAGGAAGAGACAGTCAGATGGGTGCAGAGTCTCAGGGAAGCTGTGCTCCTGCAGGGTGAGGACAAGCCCTGCTTGGTGGCAGGTGTGGAGGCACAGCACCTCCTGGCACTGGGAGCCCTGCCGGGATGCCAGACGGTTCCCATCAGCCAGGCTCATCAAGCGGCAGCCGTGCCACGTACTGGCTTGGAGGGAGGTTTGCCCGGGCCCCAGGGCAGACTGGGAGCTTCCTTTGCCAGAAGCGTGACCACCAGGAAGCGATGGATAAACACACAGCTGGGCAGACAAACGGATGGGTTCTGCAGAAGATGAGTAGGAAAAGGGGGTGCATGACTCACAGTAGCAGCCAAATGTTGGGTGGGTGAATGTGGAGCAGATGGCACAGAGCCTGAGCAGCGAGCTGCAGCTGTGTCCTGGATCATCATCCATTCAGCCCATCACCTTTAAAGCATCGATGTGCACTTTATTCGTTTGGGCAATTAGGCAGAAATTTGTTTGCACTGCGTTGGAAAATGAAACCAGTGTAAAGTGCACCCTGTGGGAAAGGGTTTTCTGAACAGAGATGCAGCGGTAGCCAGGGAGTGGAGCTGTGCCAAGGAGAGGAGACCTCACCAAACAATGCACTGGCTCCTGCAGGTGTCTGGACAGCCCTTAGAGCCAGCCAGGAGCCAGCCCTGGGGCCAGAGAGGGCGTTCAGCAGCTGCATCCATCAACTGTCCTGCACTAAACCTGAGGGCACTGCAACACCCCTCGCTCAGAGCCCCTTCCCACACAAGCGCACACTCCCTGTGCCCAGTGAAGCTGTGCCAGTGTGTCAGTGGCAGGCAGCAGCATTCCCAGGTACAGGTCCTGACCTGGGCAGCACTCTGCTTTGACTGCAGCCCAGCACTGCGTCCTGCCCACACACTCACACATGCTCTAACGCTGACCTTTTCAGGTAAGAGCACACCTGTGTGCCCCACATCTGCCACTCCTGCCCACGTGCTGGGAGCACACCCCCCCCTCCATCTGCTGTGAGACGCCTGCTGTCGGTACAGCATGGCAGCTGGCAAGCAGCTCTTGGCTCCTGCCCGTCCAGGCAGGGAGCGAGCCAGCAGCTCTCCAGGCTCTGCTGGGCAGCATCACACCTGCCTGGCACGGGGAGCTCTGCTCTGGCTGCCATGTGGAGCCCAGCATGCAGGAGCTGTGGCAAACATGGGAGCTTCCCCACTGGTTCCCCCCAGCAGGGGCTGAGGTTCATGCCCCCATGCTGCAGCTACCAGGGAGGAGACCGAGGCAGAGGAGCCTGCTCTGTGCCCACAGCACTGTGCTCAAGCACCTGCCTGCACACATTCATGTGATGCTGATGGAGTGGAGCTGGGACAGGACAGGAATGACCTGGGGGACAGGCAGGCACTCACCAACCAGAATGAGGACACAGACCAGCAGCGCGATGAGGGCGCCGGGGCTCAGCGTGGCTGACACGACGTAGGCTGTGCTGTTGCAGGACTGGATGGCCCCGTTGCTGTCGCAGCCGCAGACACGGATGGTCAGAGTCCCTGTGCTGCTCAGGGCTGGGGGGCCGCTGTCCACCACCAGAATGGGGAGCAGGTACACATCCTGCTCCTGGCGATTGAAGCCCACTCTCTGTGTGTGCACCGCTGCCGTGTTGTCTGCAGGGAACAAGCAAAACCGCAGCAAAGTCACCCCCACATCAGCCTGCAGGACCTGCCATGAACTCCTCCGTGCTCTGGATGAACAGCAGCTATTTCTGCACCACCTCCAGCAGCTATCTTGAGAGAGCCTAGGGCTTCCCCTTCCTCCATCTCATGGACCCAGCTCATGGCTCCCTGGCAAGGCAGCCCCTCTGCAGTCTGAGTGCCTGAACATGGCCAGCTCCACTCCAGCACGTTCCCCTTTGCCAGCAGCACCTCAGGGCCAGCCTGGCATCTCCTTTGTCACCTCATGGGAGTGGGTCTGGCACAGGAGCAGCAGCACATGATTGTCTGAACCACGCTGACAAACAACGCAGGTGGCACAGAGAGAGGGGAAAAACTTCCAAAAGACCCTCTGAGAGTGGCACAGAGTCAGAATCAGGATAAAAATCAATTGCTGACATGTACACAAGAACAGACAGGGTCTGCAGGTGGCACTGAGACTGCAAGAGCAGACACTGCTTCCAAAGCCAAGAGCCATGGGTGAATGGTCCTGCCTCAGCCAGAGGGCCAGATACCCCAATGATCCTCTGTAACTCCTGAAGGAGCAGGCAGAGCTCCTTCCAAGCCTCCCAGCCAAGTCAGGCATCCTCCTCCCCATCTGCTTACACCCTGCTGCTTCAGGGGCTCAGCTGGCACAGCACAACTCGTTAAGATCCCATTAACACAGCCACTTCACGGGATCCTCCAGGGCCCTGGTGTCAGTGATGAACCCAAGGAGCAGCTGCTGCCGACCAGGAGCAGGGAGGGAGGGCAGGGGCAGGGACTGACACTGGGATTGACTCCCTGCTCAGGGGTGCTGCAGGCTGCCAGCCAGCAGCAGCATGGGCAGGATGGGGCTGAACAGCAGGTGACAATTGCAGCCAGGTGTCACACGCCGCTGCCGACTGTCTGCAGTCTTTATCTAATAAACCATAGATTGGCCCACTCACAGCAAGGTGCTGCTGTCTACGGACTCTCCTCATCAGACCTGATTTCTGCCAGACCATCCCCTTTCTCTAGGAATCAGCTTTTCCACTGGAAAAGACATCTACTGCAACTCTGGCCCTTGGGCTGCTGCCACCACGGAAATTGCTGTATGGATTGGGTGCTGCAGGAGAGCACATGGGGCACAGTGGGGACAGGAGGAGAGCCAGGATGCAGGCATGCACTGAGTGCAGGATGGGGAAGATCCACTGGTCAGCCAGGAAGGAGATCCCAGAGGCACTGCATGGCAACTGGGGCACAGCACAGCACAGTCTCCTGTCCTGCAGGACACCTGCCACTGTGGCTGAGACTCCTGGAGCAGCACGTGGCAGCAGCACCGTGGCAACTGGGCAGAGGTGTCAGGAGGAACAGGAGGCTGAACGAAGTGTGGTGGCAGCAACATCTGAGAGCTGCCTGTGGCCTACCAAGGATGAGCTAGGAAAAAAACCTATTGTTATGCTAATCGTTTGCACAAAGGTAATGAGATCTCATTTGGTGCTGCTCCCCCCTCCTTGCTGCAGCATAGCAGGGAGATATAAATAATGTTAATGGCACCATCTCAGCAAGAGGCCAGGACTAACTCCTAGCTAGCCCAGCTAAAAGTAAGCCTCAGATACCTGGATCGAGTGGAGATAAAACCACAGGACAAAAAGGACAGACCAAAGTGCTGTAAGAGAGCAAGGCTCTGGCCACAGGCCAGGAAGGTCACCTTTGCTGTCACTGTCACACCAGTCAGGTCACTAGCCTGTGATTGGGGTCAGATCCTGGCTCAGAGGATCCCCGAGGACACAGCCCTGCACCTCCGCTGCAGCTCAGTGCAACCCTCACCCGGGGCTGATGGAACACAGCGCTTGGGAACTCTCCCAGCTGCTCTTCAGCACTGTGTAAAAGCAGGGGTAGCACCAAACCTCTCTGGAAATGCAGCAGGAGGCTGGCAACTCCCTTCTGTTTACAGCCAGCTCCAGCTCCTGTTAGCGACCTGTGACAAGGCATGCTGTATTTTTAGAAACAGTCTCTAGAAATCAAGGGGAACTGCACATACAAGTGGCAGAGCAGCAGGCACCAACCTCAGCTCAACCCAGACAGCTCAGGCAGCCCGGCACCACTGAAAAAGAAATATTGCCACCCACCAAGTCAAAATAAAGAAGCTGGTACTTAAATCTAACAGCAGCATGACAGGCAGGTCTGCTCAGAGAAACCTCGTCTCAGGAAGGGGCTGAGAGTTTGCCCCGTGACCCAAAACTTGATGCAAGGGAGTAACAAAAATCACAACTACAAGCACTATTTTAAACATCATGAAACTATGTTTTCTCTCCTGAACAGGGTGACAGGTGCCCTTCCTCCAGGAGGGAGATCCACAGAAATTTCACATGTACACCAATGAAACTGCTCACCAAGGCTAGACAGCCAGAGCCCAGCCTGGCAGGGACCACCTACCTCCAGCACCAAAATGGCTCCACCACCTGCCCATTACCCCCTGCTCCCCACCACCATGAGCTCTTCTCTGTTGGGTTGTTACTCACAGACTTCTGTGTTCCCCTCTGAGATACTCCAAAAGAAGCAGTGCTGCTGCCATATGATTGTAGTCCTTTTTATCACAGATCTGGGAAAATTTTGCCGTGATTGTGGAACATGTATGCTGGAAAATGCATCCAAAGCAACCTCCTATAAAACAATTGTCGTTCCTCTTGGTGCCGTTGTTTCTTTACATGTAGCTGACCCATGGCAGCTGCTTTGGGATGTGTTTTGGTGCAGATTTGTTTGCATTGGCACAGCCCAGGCAGCCCTGGCCTCGCAGTCCTCGTGTCTCTTCCTCCGCAGCAGCTTCCTGCCAAATCCATTTCTGGGGTGATGAGCTGAGGAGCAGAGCTTCTCAGGAGCAGCACTGGAATGTGAGCAGACGTTAATCCACAGCTTTCCTGAACAGACAAGTCTGGGTCTCCACACTTGGTTTCCTGCCCAGTGCCTGCAAAGCTGCAACTTCTGCTGCAGTCACACCATTCCAAAGGCTGTGCTGAGTGTCCTCTGATGCCCCAACCCAAGCCTTCTATTACCACTGCCTTCTTGCTGCACGAATTGACATTTTCTCCATAGGTTTCCTCTGTCACCCTCTCTCTGATCACGCAGACATTATCCTGTGTTACATCACATCACCTTGTGCGGCAGGGCAGGAGGTGGCCCCTCTGTCCACCTGAGGAGCAGGTAGGTCACCGGACAAGGCAGGAACTGATGTGAGCTGAGCACACAGACACTCATCAATACTGCCCTAAGAGGAAAGTTTAGAAGTGCAATACACTCTGGTGGGTAGCTTAACGTCACTAGGAGTAGTAAAATAATTAAGTCTCCCAGACTCCCTCTCCAAAGAGGCTCTTGGCAGCCTCAAAGACAGAACTAATAAATCCTTCTCATAACTCAATCTCAAACAGCGCTAGAAGAGCAGGAGGGATTTTGATGTCCCTTCCCTCTCCCACACTCACAGGGCCCTGTGAGCATCTGTCTTCCCCTTCTCCAGCAGCTGCTCTGCTGTACCCGAGCCTCGGAGCACCGGCTCTGGGAAGGAGCACCCAGCATCCGGCTGGGCCTGCGGGCACACTGCTGCCGGAGCTGCCTGAAGGGAGCAGACCTCCTCCAGTCCCAGCTGGTGCAGCTGGTAGAAGAAACGTCCTGTTTTTCCTTTTTGTCTCTTCCTTCTCGCGAGTTCTCTGGGTACCAGGCCACAGCACCACTGCTTCTCCTTCACTGTTTGCTCAGCCCCGAGGAGATTTGATGCTCTTTTACACACACACCCCACCCCCGCCCGGGTCAAATGAGCATCTGCACTGCTTGTGCTGAGAGGGGCATCCCTGTGGGGCTGGAGGAGGCTTCCTCTATCCTCAGGCAATCCTCAAATCCTAACATTGTGGTTTTGATTGTTAGGGTTTTCAGATCTTCTATCACCCATTACACGCTCTTAATGAGACCTGCAGAGAGTTCAGACATCTGCTTGCTGAGCCCTTGAGCCCTGGAGTCAGTAGCTCCATGTGTCACTCCACATTACCTAGCACTCCTTCCAGGTTGCCAGGCTTGAATGCTTTCTACCATCCCTTCCAACGCAATTAGCATTTCTTGGAGAACACGATTTCAGGTTTTAATTGCCTTTGATCCTGCTGTAATCAATTTTCTCAGGCCAGAAAGACCCAGCAAAAGGCGAGTTAGGAAGCAGAGGATGGTGAATGCTTTTGGAATGGCACCAGTTGGATCTTAATGTGGTCAGCTTCTCTAATTCAATATCTTCCTTTAGTCACTCCATATGATGGGCATCGTCTTCCTGGATCATTGCTGTTGTTACCACAGGTGACATTTATTCCTTGTCTGAGGAATCAGGAAGTGTGTGAGTGCTCCCTCAGACAGAGAAAACGCATGGAGAGACACCCATAAGCAGTAGTGCTGTTTCCAAAAGCCCAATTCTTGCAAACCACCTGTAACTCAGCTATGTGGTCACCTGCAGGGACACCCTTGGTTCTTGTGTCTCCAACCTGGAGCACCAGAGCCAGCTTAGCTGTGTGTGCCACACCCAGGAACCCCGGAGGGAGCCTTGACACTGCTGGCAGCTCACAGCCCCCCAGGCTCCCCCAAGCAGCCCCACCATGCCAGGTGCTCCTGCCTTGCCCAACTGCAACAGGAGTGCTCCTGAGTGGGTGCTGGTCCCCACCCTGTTGAGAACAAGTCACTTCCCGAGGTGGCTTTCTGGTGCCATGAAGGAGCCAAGTGAGGTAGGTGCAAAGCAAAAGAGAGGATTTAAGCAAGAGCTTAGCGAATCCATCTGTGCTGACATCCATCAGTGTCACTCCTTGGCTGCAAAAGCAATATTTATAAATCACGTTTCAAAACTGGCTACAAATTTGTACAAAGAAACAGATGGGCTGGTGGTAGCAGTTTGTCACCACTGATATTTATACAGAGGAGTAGAGACAAGTGCAAGAGGGGTGAATGCAGGAGAGGCAAGCAATGGGGGAACACAAGGAAGGATTCAGCAAGGACACCTGGGAGAGCAGGGGCAAAGGTGAGTGTACCCAGGGCAGTCAATGGACTGGAGAAGGGGGCAGAAATCAAAGGGAGGGAGATGGCACCAAGGCATCCCGTTAGAAATGAGGGGTGCCTCCATCTGCACAGGCAGCCACCTCCGCTTGCTGGGGAAGACAGCACTGCTCAGCAATTGGGAGGGTCTCCAAACACTCTGGGAATAACCCTGCAGCAACAACATTTGTTTTCCAAGAGCAGGAGGCGGGAGGTGATGCCAGCTTTTACTCATTTTATGCAGTGTTACACCACACAAAAATCTCGAGGGATCGTTTAGCACAAAGAATTACCCTGTGCCACAAGAGCCTCATCCCACTCAAGAGAGCAGCAGCTCCAGAGGAGATGGTGGCACACGTGTCCTGCTTCTACTGCAATGCCAGCTCTTGGGCCACTGCTGGTGGACCCCCACACAGAGCCGAGGAGCCAAGCAGCCCCCGCTAAGCCCCACACACCCCCAGCCACGTGCCCTGCCAGACGAGCAAAACAGTGCTGGTGGCTCTGGGATGGCAACCTGGCCATGGCAGACACGCTGGCCCAGAGCTGGGAGCCTCATGAGGGTCTGGGCAGGGATGGACACCCAGGTGTAGCTCAGCATGTTCAAGCACATTTTTGTAAGGTCCTTCAAAGAAAGTGGGAGAAGTTAATTGCTGAGTGTGGGGCAAAATCTTGCTGAGGATTAAAGCCTGTTTACGTCATAAGAAGCAAAGGTCTTCTGAACAGCTGCCCTGGAGCAGAGGGGGAGGGACTCAGACCAGGGACAGCTGTACTACTCAGGACACAAAGCAATATCCAGCCTGGCTACCATCACATCTGAAGCTTTTCTATTTTGACTATCCCTAATAATGCTGAACCAAACTGAGCAAGCAGGATCTTACGTCAGCAGAAGACTCCTTTGATAAGCTCAGAACAAACTAAACCAGGCTTTTGATGGATAAAGCTGCAAAAGCAGAGAAAGAAAATGGTTTCAAAAGTAAACCAAAACCAAAGAAGAATTTCAATGTGGTCTGCTGGCCTCTGTGACAAGCATATGCACATGTGGCTGGAGAAGGTCCCAGTACCTGCAGGGGACCCTGCTGTACCTACTGTTACAATGAGCACCTTAATTCACCCTAAACACGAGTCAAAAATAAGAAGCATCCTAGTAACTACTCTTCTGGATTGTTACTATCCATACAAGTGCAGCCTGACCTGACAGCCTGCAAAGCCCAACAGCAGCCAGGCTCAGCCAGCAGAACCTGCATGGCAACCTATCGCTCACAGCAGCATTGAGTCACCCAGGATGAGCCACTGAGCCCAGGGATGCAGAGAACCCCAGCTCTGCTTGGCTGCACATCCCAAAGGAGAGGATGAGCCTCAGGAAACACAGGAGCTGCACCCCAGAGCCACCACCTCACAGGGAATCAGGCTCTGCAGGCTGTGTCCCAGAGAACCCACCATGGCTGTGGGCTGGCTGCAGCATGGCCCCACTGCCTCCCAGGGCTCTTGAGCTGTTCCCATTTGTCAGGGGCACAGGGCTGGCCATCCACATGGCAGCCCCAAGATGACCCATGCTCCAGGATTTACCTTGGAGAGGGATAAATCATAATGCTCAAAATGGGAGTGTGTTCATCTATAAATCCACATCATCTCCTTGCCTGCAGGCAGGTTGGAGATTTCCCATCAAGAAAGGGACTGAGAGCCCTGAAAATACCAGAGGCTTAACCAGACAGCGTAAGAGGAGCTTTGTAGCTGCTTGCAGCAAGGAATAAAGCTGGCAGAGCCTCCTTGAGGAAGTCCCACCATTTCAGGTTGACAAGAAGCTCTGCGACATACCCGAAGCACCCAGAGCTGGCACAGAGACACCATAACCCATCTCCCTCTCGATGGCCAGAGGTGCTGCTCAGCCTGAGGGATGCTGGGCCAAGGGTACAGCAGGACTTACCCTGGATATCCAGCAAAGAGAAATGGTGGTTGTTGGTGGCCTCAGGCGCCAGCGTGAAGTAGAAACGGTGGCCGCTCTGAGGCTCATCCCGGTCCACAACACTGATTGTCTGGATCAGCTGTGGGGAGAAGGCAGAGGTGAGCACCAGTGCTGCCTCCACAGCCTCTCCCAGGGTCCCACGTGCAGGGTCCAGCCAGTGGCATCGCCGGCTGCAGCCACAGAGAGGGACGAGCCTTCGACCCTGCAGACGGGCTCAGTGGGACCAGCAGTGACTCCCAGTGTGACAGGGGCTGCACAGGAAGACTCGGGCAGAAGGGGACAGATGGGCAGGCTGGCACTGGTCCAGAGCACTGCCTGCAGCCCAAGACCAGGGCTGGGGGACACTCGCTACCTGGCCTGGCTTGGCATCCTCACACACAGCAGCTTCATAGGGTGTGGCGAGCTCAGGTGGATTGTCATTGACATCCAGGATACGGATACGGAGAGAGGCCCTGGACACCTGGGAGTGATTATCTGAAACAGAAAGAGAAGCAGAGCTTCAGGACAAAGCACCAACTGCTGCTATCAGGGAGCAAACCCCCTCATCCCCATCTGTCCAGAGGCCATTGTGGCTGCTGCCAGCTCCAAGGGTCACACAGCACTGCGCCACTGCCTGCCTGTGGCACAGACTGTCTATAGGACAGCAGCACCTGCAGAGCATGGTTCAGCCTCACTACACCCTGTAAAAGAAGCCCAACCACTGGGCTGTGTGCCAAGGACTCCTGAAACACCACCTGATCTACCCCTGGAAAACTGGAGCAGCCCAAAGCTAGTGCCAGCCACAAGGGTCAGCCATCCACTGGTGAGGATCTGTGCTGCAGCAAAACAGCATCAAGATGGGACAGAAAACTTGGATGTGAAATCACCCCCTGACCTGGATCCTGATCCATAGGTGCTCGAGACTGGCAGCAACATCTGAGGTCTGAGAAACAGAGCTGGGGATATGAAACAGCTGTGATGAACTAAGGGCACAGGTTGGTGGTGAGATCTGTCCTTCCACCTCTGCTGTGCCCAGGTGACCCAGGATCAAATGTGCCCCATTGAGGCATGAGGCTCTTGCCCAGGGTTTTTATTGCCATCAGCAACTTGAACTTAAACACAGCACCATCCGCCAGCTGGCATGAGGGGGTCACACAGTAAGATTGAGGGCAGCCCTCTCACCCTGGCTCTCACCAGCCCAGCTTCCCACAGGCAGTGGTCCTGGGGACCCCCCCCCTCCCTTGGGGTTCCCTCTGCTCGTGGGATAGGGCAGCATTTATACCTCCACTCACTGCAGCATCACTGAGCTGCACACACACTGCTGAGGGAGACGGAGCCCGTGCCATAGGATTATAAATCACTCTGGAGGGCCTGATGTTTGCTGAAGCACCTCATATATCTCCAGAAATGAGAACTCTCTCTTACTCCATCTCCTTTGTTTTACCCAGAGGCTGCACCTGTGACAGAACTAATGCTTCTCTCCACTCTCAGGCAGGAGTTCTGCTGCCTGTTTGTCTATAACATTAATACTGGCCCCAACAGATCAGGTGGGGGAGGACCCAGGGGAGAGGAGATTTAGCGCTGCTCCATAATTAGCCAGGAATCTAAGCCCCCTCCCCAGAGCTGCCTTCACCCGGTTCTCACGTTATCACTCCCTCTCACCCAGACCAGCTGCTCTGGTGATTAGATAGTTGTTTTTGGGGGAGGGAGGCAGAAGTCGTGACTAAAAGCCTGGAACTATGTGTTATTTTAAAAGGCATATCGGTGCAGTGAAATAAACTGCAACTGCTTGCAGGAAGAGAGAAAGCGGGAGGCAGCGGGGTGAGAAGGGAGCCCGGGGAGGCGGCGGGGTGTGCGCTTGATGCCCACAAAGGAGAGGAAAGAAAAAGGGTTCAGTTCCTGCTAGAAGGAGGATGACAGCATTTCATCACCCCCTCCTCAGCCCACAGGAAGATGGATAACCATCCCCGCTGCTCAGCTCTGGAGCAAGCTGGGACTACTAAGAGAAAGACAAGGAAAGGCAGAAAGAGAGGAGAGGAAGTAGAGCCTGCAGGGAGGAAGAACCCAGGACCCCAGTGCTTCCCCTTCTTAACTGTAACCCAGAGGACGAGTTCCTCCCTTAGTGCCCCACAGTGTGGGAGCCAGCTGTGAGCAGGAGCCAACCCCAGTGCTGCCGAACCCTCCCCAGGACCTGTTGGGATCATGCGTGCCAGGTCTGGACATCCAGGTGACCCTGAGCAAAGCAGCTTCTCTTCGAGACCACCTCCCACAGCCCCCTGAGGAGGGACATGATCAGTGTGTTCAGAGCCGGGCAGAAGCACGGGGCTGTGCTCTCCCCCAGCTCCAGCCGCGGCTGCCGGGAGCGCTTTGAGCCACGCACGCGAGCGGGGTCACGCACCCGCCTCGGCACAGAGCTGGGGACCCGCACCGACCCCCTCCCGAGCCAGGGCTCACGTCCTGCATCCCTGGGCACAGCTCAGAGACAGTGACCTTTCTAAATGCACCCTGTCATACAAAAGCTCTCCTCTTGCCCCTTCAAAAACTGCTGAAGCCTGAGGCTCATGCTCACTCCTGCCTCAGTGACGGGGTCAAAATTTGACGTGTCCAGGAACATCAAGGTTAGAAAGGCAACTGCTGCACTCTTGTCTACCTTTCCAGTGAGGCACACATCAGCTTCTTTTTAATTTGGCTGTACAATGTATATTTGAAGGTTTCTCAATACTTTATCAACTTCCCTCTTCCTCTGAGCCAGTACCTGGATTTACCAGTGGAAAAAATGAAAAACGGTTGGATGTATTTGAAAAAAGTTATCTTCAAAATATCTGAAATATATTTTCTGTAACAGTGCCATAAAAACTGATATTATGATGGTCAGAAGTGCGATTAAGATTGTTGGAGCACATCTGCGATGAAAGGCACAAAGCACTCAACTAACACAGGGTTGACATCTGCGAGGTCAGAAACTCTGGCCTGTGCTTTCTCTACCTGTGGGCACGCACCCAAAATTCCCCAGCACAGGAACAAAGGCTCAGCAGGCAGATCCCAGAGCCAGAAGGAGAAGCAGAGAGGGTGGATGAGGCTGTGGCGTAGGTGCTGCAGGCACCTGCCCTCTCAGGGCTCTGTGAGCAGCACCTGGCTCGTGGTTGGGGTGAGGGCAGCACGTGCTGGCTGAGGGCAACAGGAAGGGAAAAAAGCCATCTTCCATTGCAGCGTCTCTCCTCGGTATTCCAGCTCAGCTGACTGACATGCAAATTAGTTTAATTATTTCTTCTTCTAAAATAAATTATATTTTGCAGTGGCTGCAATATGTTGTGTCAGGCAAAATTACATTCAATATTTTTAAACTAATTGATGTCAGCCTTGAGAAAACCTGATTGACAGCAGTGAGAAAGCTAGGCTGCTACCTAAACGCTTTCCTAAATTAAAATTAAACATGCCGTTTTTCTGCATTTCCTTCAGGAGTTGGAAGGCTATTAATCTGAAAAGACTGAGGAAAGAGACATGGAAAATACACAGAACAAGAGGGAGATGCTGGAAGCACAGCCGTGCAGTATGGGAGCTCCAGGCTGGTGACTGGCAGCTGCCTTTGCCAACAGGGGAGGAATTATTTCAGAGCCACTGGAGCTGCCGTGTGTGGGGGACGGAGCTCTGCCCAGTGCTTCCACACTGCTGCATCTGTGGCTGCCTCAACACAGCCACCAGCGTGGCTCAGGGCATGCCAGCCAGACACCCCTGCCCCGGTGCCACGTGGCAGAACAGGCAGGGCTGGGACAGGACTGGCAGGGATGGGACAGGCAGTGCCAGGATTCTGGAGCATGAGATGGTCACAGTCCTGCTGCACGGTGACACTCAGGCCAAGAGTCAAATGCTCCAGGGGAATCTTTATCCACATCCCGGAGTATTTCCTTATTTAATTAATCATGTACGTAAGTAATCTGAACAGGACGATATTCTCCTCTTAAATATTCAGATGCAAAACACCAACTTGCCCTCTCCCTGAGTTGCAGACAGCTGAGTGCTCACAGGACTGACACCGAGCAGCCCTTGGCAACTGCTCAGCAATGCTGTAGCTCTGCAGCAAGCAGCAGCTCCCAGAGATGGATGACAGTGCTTGGTCACCCCTGCTGTGGCAGGAAAGGAGGGGACTTGTGGTTTCTGTTGTGCCAGGAACCAGCCCTTACTCCTCCAGACCCTCACACAATCTCACAATAAAGCACTTTGCATATTTACACCCAAACCTCTCCTGTGGAGCTCCAAATCCAGCACATGCCATTTGCCTTCCTCCCCACACACCCAAAAGTGCTCAGCAGCTTGTCTGGATCTGAGGAGAGCCCAGGAGACCATGGGCTGCCACATGCAGCTGGAGCACCTGGAGCAGCCCAGCTCAGGGACACTGCTGGGCACAGCATCCAACCCGCTCTTCTGTGTCAAGACCAAATTGGTACAATACTGAATTCAAAATTTTTACATTAGTAAGGAAGTCAGAAGAGGCAGGAGTGGAATTTATTCCTCACTATCTCAGCAAATTGGGAGAACAAAATGCAGAATAGAAGACTGGGACGTGCCACTCTGCTCTCCAGCCCTGATGCCACAGCTCTGGGGCACAGGGTGTGTTTGTAGCTGTTGGTGCAGCTCCTGCCTGCAAACCAGATTGCTGTGCCAAGGACAGAGCAGGGGCATGCCAGGGGTATGACTCGTCTGACAGGTGGCTGTATCAGAGGCTGGAGCTGAAAACGTGGCTCCCAGCTGAGGGGAAGCAAAGTGGAAGCAGCAGTTAAGCCAAGTAACATATAAATGGCTCTCACCTCTCCTGAGTCCTGCCCAAACTCAGCAGCATGAGAGTCATTAAACTGCATCCAAACACAATGCTCTGATTAAAGCCAGTCTCCAGCAGGAAGATTTATCATCTCAATTACCAGCAGTGGACACAGCAGTCAAGGCCTCATCATTTTACATGAGCAAAGAGGAAAACAGGAAGAGAATCACTAATATTAGCCCAAGGAAGGTAAACAGCTTGCGAGGGAGATGAAGATTTATCTGTGGGAATGCTTGGCCTGGTCCCAGGCTAGATTAGCTGAACAGCCCCCATGCTTCCTGCTGGCTGCCACGCTGCGAGGCCAAACACTCTGCTAGTCCCCGGCCAGCCAAGGCAGCTCCTGGCTGGGGTGGCAGAGCTGTCCCTTGCTCCTCATGCCAGCAGTGAGAAGCCCAGACAGCTCATGGGCACAGCTGGGCACCTTCTGCAGCTTTTCTTACTGCTGTCAGGGGCAAAAACACTCTGATACCCGCAGGTGGGACACACCCTGGACACGGTCTGTGCTGCAGCAGCAGCGGGTGCCAGACAGGGCTCTGCAGGGTCGGGGCACAGCTCCTGTTTGGAGCTGCTCGAGCCCCACAGGCTGTCTGTGGGAACAAGTGCTGCCAGTGGGGCTGGCTGTCCTTCAGTGGTCAAATCCTGCCCAGGACAGGCCCGCCAGCAGACCAGGAGGGCAGCTTGAGGAGGCCACAGGGATGCCACATCTTGTTGTGACACACTCCAGGCCAAGTGACTGGTGCCATGGGAATCAAGCGGGCCCTGGCACCATAGGAATACAGTAGGTACAGTTTCCCACCAGTCCCAATGAGCTGAGGCACCAGGCACAATCCTGGGCAGCAGGACTCCCACTTCTTGGGTTTGTTCCATTCCTCCTGCCAAATTTGCATCTCACTGAGGAAAGAGAATATATGACCACTTGCCTCTGGTGGAGTTGGTGATGTCCAACTGTGGCATCCAGCTGCACCCCATATGCCCATGGTGAGCATCACAGAGCCCTGCCAGCACCCCTGGCCCAGACACTTGTGTGCCAGGAACTGCACTGCTGGATGTGCTGATGCCAGCGTGGAGGCTCTCAGCCGCCCTGCATTCCACGCTCCCACTGCCATGGCTGATCCCACTGCACCAGGCACATCCCAACAGCTGCTGCACAGCCCCGCTCTGAAACCCCTCCATCACTCAGAAGGCTGTACCTTTACAACTGCCCTTTCTGCCAGAGGATTCAGACATAAATTGTACTTTAAATTCAATATCAGTCATTAATATTTCATGATTACAAAACGTTAAGGATAATGTCACTGGGAAGAATGTCTGGGCAGTTAAAACGGATGAGTCAGAGCTCACCATGGGAGAAGTCAGAGCACTGAAGAGTCTCCCTGGCTTTTGAAGCGATCCAGCCTGACAGGCTTCCCTGCCAGAGGGGAGCTGCAGCATTTACTGACTTGTTCTAAAATCCTAGCTATAGCGTGTAAATATTGTCCTTCTGATTCTTGTCACCTCACGTTTCCTGTGGATGCTGAGTTGTGCTGCAATGCCGCCATCCCCTCCTCCCTGCAGAGCCTCCCCATGGAGCCCCCAGTACGGGCCACAGCTCGGCTATGGGCTGCCCTCCCTGTGATGTGATCAGGCAGGGCTCACAACAGTGCCACAGCCAGACAGTGCAGGGGTCACTCCCGTCATCCAGCACAGAGCGAGACTGGGATGCACCACGGAGCCAGAGATATCCCCTCAGGGCAGTGGGGGTCTGGCCAGGGCCACTGACCTCTCCTCTCCTGGGCCATGGGGCCTATACCCTTGCCTGGCCAGAGCGGGTGGCAGGATCTGACCTCTGGGACCCAAGTTAGGCCTTGACCTGGCTCCTTGAACACGAACAGCAGCTTCAACACTCAAGAATGAGCAAAGAAACACTCACAGCAAAGCCCGGGGAAGACTCCTGCCCACAGACAGACAGGCCTTGGCACACGTCAGCAGGGGTAAGGAGGTGCTCTGCAGCCACAGCAGCTCCCTGGTACCCACTTGCAGGGCAGAGGCAGAGCACAGCAGGGCCTAGGCTACCCTGGTGACTTGCACATCCAAAATATGGAAAATTCTGAAGAATATGGCAATGCCTTTCTGTTTCCCAGCATCGTGCCTGGGACATTCTGCTTCCACAGTCCCTTCCCCCTGCTGCAGTGCCAGGACCTCCCATCCATTCCTTCTGTACCAAGCCTGCACCTCCCCAAGCACACAGAAGGCATGCAGAGCTACAAACCCAGGTGCAGGTACAATCTATGAGTCCCAAACACTGAGAGCTCTGGCAGAAGTGAGTGCTGACAGTCCCCCAGTGCCACAGGGCTGCAGCTGACAGGACATCCACGCAGGGCCCATGACTGATCTGGGGAAGGCAGGTGATGTGAGCACAGCCCCCCGGGAGCCCCCAGTGCTGCTCAGCAGGTGTGAGTGCAGGCAGTGAGCTGCGCAGGGATGACTGGCAGAGATGGTGCAGAGATAACACAAATTTGATTAGTGTTCATCAAATATACTATTCGACCATGCTCCCTTATTAATGCTCGACTCAGGAAGAGTATTTTTAGGTTGTCTAGGGAGATGTCAGACTCAGTGCTGCTGCATTTATTTTTCTTTTTTACTTCAGCGTTGATTAACACTTGTGTCTTGGCCACCCCCTGCGATAACAGCACCCATATTCCTCCTCCTGCCCCACTCCAGTTCTGCACAGACCCTGCTCCACACAGCATTCCTCCATCTCACCTGCTTCCATCGCCAGGACAGTGATGTTGTGCCACCCTGCTGTCTCCCGGTCCAGGACCTTTCCTGTCACAATAGCACCTGTTTTGGCATCGATGTCAAAGATCCTCTCAGCATCTGTGCTGCGGTCGATGGCGTACCTGTGACCAAGCAAAAGGGGGAAACCATGAGCAGCTGGATGTGCCAAGCCCACCCTTACCACCAGCCCCAGGAGTACTGGAATCTAACACCACAGGCCCTGGATCACTGCTCTCCTTGTCCTGTGCTGCTCTCCTTGTCCTGTGCTGCAGCATGGTACAGGAAGGCCTGGTTTCTACCAGGCTGCAAGCCCAGAGCCTTCCACTAAAATTAAAACGTGGCTTTTGGTGCATAAAGTGGAACTGTGCACAGACTTTGGATGAGGGGAACAACCTGCTCTGATGGGAAGCTTATGCTCTGGATAAAGAGTGCAATACAGAAATCGTGGGCTGTAACTTCACTTGTGACTCTGGGAAGCTTCAGTGCTGTAGGTTCCGGAAAAGCATGAACCAAGCTGAAAGTGGGCACCCCTGCTCGAGGAGCCCATCTCACCTACTACCCTCTCTCCTGCTCCTGCCCCTGCATCCACTCAAGTGAGAGACCCAGAAGGCAGCACACAGTAGGCTGTAAGCCAGATGTGCAGACACCTCAATTGCTAGAGCTGGCACAAAGCACAGGATCTGGACTGAACCTGTGCAACTGGTGCAGCAATCCTGGCAGCAGAGGAGGGGGCAGCAGCCAGCATCCCCCATCAACACAGCACATCATGCCAGCAGCCCCAAGATTTGCCCTATTTTGAACTTCCCAGTCCCACAAGGAACAGGCTGATGAGCTCCTCCAGCTCAGACTGTGTCCAGCTGCTCAGCAGACACCCATCACAGGCAGTTCCACTGTGCTCCTTCAGCTGCTCCAGTGCTGCCCCAAACAGCCCCTCCTGAGGGTGGAACCCATGTACTCGCTGGGCCACCTCCAGAGGACATGATTCCCACTTCTCCCCAAGGGCAACCCCACAGCTCATGAGGAGTCAGACACCAGGTTTAGTCCTGAGCCTTCACCAGGACACCACAAATCCATGTGGCATGTCCTGCATTTCCAACCATTACACATGGAATGAAGCAAGCCAACATTAAATCAGGCCACAATGAGATGTGAGCTCCTGGGGGAAAGGGCTGGAAGGAAAATCTGATCCAGCTGAGGCCCTCGAGCACAGCCGTAGCACAAATAACACAAACCACCACTGCAATCAGAATTAGAAATCCAGAAGGCCTGCAAATCACAAACAATACAGCATAATGTTATTGTGTACAGCATCTTTCACACACACTGAATCCCAGAGTGCTTCACAGAATTAAATAATACAAGACAGCAAAGAGTACAAAGGATAAATTACCAAAAGGAGGGCTGTGAATAAATTAAAGCCTTCAGTCACATGTCCAACCACAGAAGGAAGATAAATGTAGGGACAAAGCACACTGGAAAGCTGGGGAGGTAGGACTGAGAGGCCACATTGGACAGGAGCAGAGCAAGACAGGCTCCAGGCTAGCAGGAGGTTCAGGACAGGGGAAGTGCTCCACGCGCTGCAGAGCAGTTTTCCAGCTGTGGGTCCATCATCCCCATAGCTCACAGCTAAGGAACATCAGCTCACCTTCTCCATGCAAGGATGACCATAGATGGCCCTGTGCTGTTCTGCCCCATGCCCTGGGACAGCACCAGCTGCAGATGGGAGTGCCTCTGGCAGAGCCCCTGTCCATCCACACAGCTCCATCGCTGATGGAGGCACACACAAAGGCATTCCCACACTGTTTAACATGTTATACAGTACCAGATTACATTCCCTAGCTCTCTCCCTTTCACAGATGGGGAGATGAGAGAGTAAATACAACAGCACGTACTTGTAGCCAAACAAAAACATTCAAAAGTCGCTATCTAAATTGCACTTGCACCCAGCCACCATCTACTAGCACCTATGTAGCTGACTTCCTCTTCCCCCCTTGCATCTAGAGGTGATGGACATCTCTCACAAAAAGCCAGGTACAAGCTCATGTATCTCAAAACCAACTACTAGAGACTGCCTGCATTTTCTGCTCCAACTCCCAGCTGGCAGCAGAGCTTTTACAGGAACACAGCCAACTCCAAAAGGGACAGTGACACTGTCTCGGCATGTACTGCAGCCTCTCATCCACTCTCTGTTCACCCACTGCAAAGGAAAAGGAGAGGTCTGGCCACTCTGAATTGTAGAAATCAGTCTGATGCTCTGCTGGAAAGAGGAACAGAAACTGTGATGACAACACCTAATACCTTTCCAATAGCATAACTGATTTTATATAACTGCTTCCATTGTTCTCCCATATGACCCGACCTCGAACACGTCCTGCATTCCACTCCACTTTTCATACTGTTCAGTTCAAGATGGTACTTCACTCTCCCCACAGCTTCTCTGCCTTCCAAATAAGCACATGCCTGTTTTGATCACACTTCTGTCATTGCTGCATAAACAGAGACATCTGCAAAAAATATCCACACAGAAAAACCCAGTTAGTGATGGGAGACACCCTCAAGCCTGGATACATCTGACAGGGCTGCCTGCCCAACCAGAGGACAGGAGGATGGCAGGGAGTGTTCAGTGTAATGCCACTGGGAACCTGTTCTTATGCTTCTCATTGCTTTGCTGCTGAGGTTGTCTTCTGTCCCTTCTGAATGGTCTGCTACAGACACGCTGCCTGTACCCCATGGCCAGGCACAAACCAAACCACAACTCTGATGCCTTTGTCACGCCTGCTACAGAGAACTGTCATCTTCTCCCTGCCACAGGGAAGGAGACAGAGCTCAGCACACTGCCTTGGCCACATCAGCAGGGCTGACCCTGCTGCCACTCACTGTGACTGTGGAGGTGGCCAATCCAGGTGGGTCTGCAGCTCTCTGGAGATATCAAAGGCCATGGAGGCTCTGGAGCACTAGGCTGGCATGGGAGCTGGGGACTGGGGGGGTGGCGCAGGGATGTCCACCCACCCCCCCAAAGCCACAGCCATAACCTGCTCAGAGCTACAACAACAGACTTCACCTTCCAACAGCTTCCATCTCATCCCACGCTGGAGCAAGCAGCGCTTTGCTGTGCTCACTCACATCATTTTGTGCAACACAACCTTCACCACCAGTTTCTCCACTTCTACTCCAGCTTCATATTCACCCATCCCACTGAAGTCAAACGGTGCTTCTCACCTGGGAAGAGGCAGCATTTAATCCCTCGTCCTCCAGGTACTCAGGGACAGGACCTATGCTCATCTCTCCTGCAGCTGGCTGGTGCTCCGTATCTGGAACCGCAGTCCCCAGCTCTGATTGGGATGCGGACCTTGTACTCCATTTCCCTCTCTTCCTGCTGGCACTGCCTGTTGATGTGGATGTTACAAGTGACTGTTTAATTTCGACAGCTTTCTCAGTGCTCATCTTTCCCATGAATGCATTTCTCAAGCAGTTTGTTTCACTTCTCCCTCGAACACAACAAGAAGAACATTTTATGCCATGTGTTTTGTTAATAGCAAGCTTTTCAAACACTGTATGAAAAGCTTTTTGTTGTGTTTTTTTTTTCCTCCTCTCCCTTTTGTATTGAAGCAGGTTGTAGTTCTTGCTGTGCTGTTGGAGTCTACAAAATGCCCATGTCCAACACGTGTCTCCGGATTTGGTGAATGCCAAACAAGAATATCTCTAAGAACCTTAAATCCCAAGCAACATCTTCCCAGTGCTGATAAAGCCTGGAATGCACACAATCAGAGCACAGGCTCCTACTGCAGAGAGAAAAACAAAAGCCTCCCAATACAGCCTCACACACACAGACAGTCTATCACTGTATTACTTCATACAATGGCTCAGCTGAGAAAAACTGCACTATGCCCAGAAAACACACAGCTAAAGCCAAAAAGCCAACTGGAAACTAAATTTTTTTCTGAAAAGGAACAGTTCCAGCCTTTGATAGGCAAAAAAAAAAAAAAAAAAGGATGGAATAAAATAAAAAGAACCAGACCTTTAGGAGGGCATTTCCCACACTGGTACCACAGAAGGTTTTGTACCCCACAGAGGGTTCATACAGCCCTTGCCCATGCTGAGCTCAGCACAGCTCCCTGCTCACGCACTGGTGTCACTGGGAGGGTGTCCTTCTCTGAGAGGTGGGGTGATCTCCAGGCACCTCCTTGCACCCAAGCAAGCAGCTGCCAGGAGCTCTGCAGCCAATATGCAGCTGGAGTGAGGCAGGGAGGAGGTGCCTCAGGGATACCCCTTCAGTCCTCATGTCTTTGTAACAGGTCACTTCGACCCAGTCCAAATTGTGGGAAGGGATTTGTTCTCAAACCAAGTCACTGCATCCTGTGGGACACGTGGATCACCAAGACGGCAAGGGAACATCAGGCTGGAATGTGCCTCTGGCAGTTGCTTTGGGCACAGCAAGAGTCACACAGCCTTGTTCGTGCTGGCCTGGGGCTGAAAACAAAAAGCCAAGGGCACCTCCCTTCCCATTTGGCTAAAAATACCTCTCAAACCTTGTTACTGGCAGCCTGGTGTCAGCAGGACCTGGAAACCCTGACAGAGCTGATTTCTGCTCTGCTGTCTCTGGCAATCCTTGTTCTTTCCTGCCTCAAGGGGAGAGTGCATCTCAACATGACAGGAAGTTGTGGCTCCCCTATATACAGGCAGAGGCAACACACAGACCCGAGTCCAGGAGAGCAGCCACTGCAGAAGCACAGCCGTGCCTCTGCTCCCACCTCTGGCAGGTGAGGAGCAGGAAATTAAAGGGATCCACTGAACTGCAGCAACTTCAAAGGGTTCATACCAACTTCAAGGCGATGAGGATCAAATGCTGGTCATGCCATCAGGACCAGGTACTCTCTCATGTATCAGAGGTGAAGTACAAGTGCTGGCTTCTTGTGACTGCACTTCCGAGCAGCACACTTGAAACGAGAGGTGACTTACTGCCGTCTCCTGCTGATGGGTTAGTGTCACATCCTGGTGCTGCAAGGTGCTGGCATTAATGTCTGTGCACTGCTTTGAAGCTGTGAACGGCTGCCTACGCAGCAAAGTATTTTATTAAATTACCTGGCTAGCCAGAGGACAGGGAACCAGGAGAGATCCAACTGTACCTTCCTCCCAAGTTGGTGCTGCATCAGCATGACCAACATCAACCTGCAGCTCCACTTGGGTATGTGTTAAAATGGCTGTGAAGGCTCATCCTGCTGCACTGCCACTGCTCGTGACAGCAGGGACTGCCAACACAGAGGGAGTGAAGGGATGGACCAAGTCCCACAGGGAAGCATGGGGGACACAGGATGAGCTACCTGCCCGGGGATAGCTGGAGGCAGGACACGTATTTGAATGCATCAAGCCTGACAAGGGAAAACACATGGCAATTCCCAAGCTGCAGCAGATGCCTGGGAGTCCTGTTGGCTGGGTCCTTGTGTCTAAGCACGAGGCACTGCCTTGCCAGCACAGAGCTCACTGGAGGAGAGACTCCCAAAGCAAAGTTTGGGCTCTCACCATCTTGCTCCTGCCCAGTACTTGAATCCGCTTCTCTCTGGTCCAAGTCTCCACCGCCTTCTGCATAGCATAAAGAGCCTCTCTCCACTGCTTTCTTTTGGTCTGTCTGCAAACAATGCAGCAAGCTCCACAGGGAAGCAACACAAAGAACAAGAAAAAACAAGAATAAGAACAGTTCTGTCCCCAAGGTCCCTTTTCTACAATTACAGATCAGAAAATAAAATCTATATTCTGCAGCACTGCTAGAAACAGTCAAGTGAAAAAGCATGTGCACACACACAGATATGCGGACACACCACTCCTGAAGGGTGTGAGCTGACAGCCACATGCTCAGGGGCAGCAAAGAAAGAAATCAGACATGTAGCCTGACTGGAGAGGGAGCGGAGAGTCACAGGACAAGGTGAGCAGAGGTATGTTGAGAACACATTCAGCACTCAGCACCCACTAGGGTAAGTGGTGCAGCACTCATATACACAGTTCCTGGCACATCAAGGCTGATTTCATTCATATTCCCCCCAAAGTCAACTTTGAGCATCCAGCTTTGTGACACAGTACTCTCTACTAGCTGCCAGGCATCTGTAGATGGCAGCTTTCCATCTGTAAATGCATTTCTGAGCTTTCTAACCATCTCAGTCTTTGTTTCCATGAGGATCAGGAGACCCCCCTCACCCCACCATGAAACAGTGGGTCTCCCGTGGCTGCACAGCACCGAGCTCAGTGCCCCAAACAGGCACTGGGGCATCACTGAATGCAACCAAGTGCTGTAACTGAGCCCTCCCTAGCCTGTCCCCCTCCACCACACGTCCCTATCCCTGTCCTTCCTGGTCTATTGCTGTGGGGCTGACTCCCTGCAGAGCTCTCAATCCAAAGCCAATGCTGCTCCCTGGAAGGGAGTGGCTCCACGGGTGCCTGCAGCCCCGCTGGCACCTGGCACCAGAACACACATTTCAAGGAAATTTTCCACACGTTGAAGATGTTTTCTGAACACCAGATTTTCAACCCAACTGCTCGTGACTCAGGCCAGTTGGCAGGGGCAGAAGGCTGCTTTGTGCCTTAGGTAATAACAATTTAACAAGGTAACAATCTCTTTAGCCACAAATTAAATGGAAATGGGAAATGTCCTGTGCAGATAAGCTGCTGCCTGGATTATGTCCCCTGCCCAAATACAAACTCCTCTGATCTTTGATCCTATGCACACATGCACGCACACACAGCCAGGCTGTGGCTCTGCACCTCCCAAGCCTCACCTCGTCTATCACCCTTCACCACTGTCCTCCTGCCACTCCTGGTGTCTGGCCTGTGTCAGGTACCACTGCAGATAGCTCGCTGTCAGCAGTGAGGACACGCAAGCATCACCCAGCCACCTTCCCTGACACTCCCTTGCACTCACAAACCCATCACCTGTCAGTGACGTATCTGTCGCCTGCGAGACGGCTGCGCTTGCTCGTGCACAGGCTGCCACTCACCTGCCAGCTGCCTGTCCCACGAGACACTCACACACTCGGCCACACATGCAGCACTTGCCACTTTTACCTGCACTCTCCTACCTCCTCTGTCCCAGCCACGGCCACAAGCCCTCCCAGACCACATGTCCCTTGCAGGTGACCCCATGCCCACGCCTGGAAGGGGGATGCTGTCAGGTTCGGACGGCTGCTTTACCGGACAGGGTGGTTCGCTGTGTCCGGGTCCAGGGCAGTGACCACCCCCACGACAGATCCAACATGTGCATCCTCCTGCACCTCCATCAGGTTGGAGGGGGGCCGGAACTCGGGGGGCTCATCGACGTCCAGCACTGAGACGCGCACGATGGTCTGGTCCCGAAAGGTGCCCAGGTCCACGAACCGCGGGTCCACGAACTTGTTGAGGGCCTCCACCACGACAGTGTGCACTTTTTTTGACTCATAGTCAAGAGGCTGGGACAAGGAAAGAGGGTAAGCCACAGCTAGTCCAAGGTGCCCCTCTGCTGCCCCTTCCTTCACCAGAGACATCGGGGCAGTACTAAAGCCACTAAAACCACCTGCTGCCAAGCAGTGCCTCTATAGCAGCCTGGGGGCTTCTGCTTTGCTCTTCTGCCAGCAACACCCACACTGAGGGGGCAGGAGGAAGCATCCAGCCCACTCCTCTCAGGGCTCCTAACAGGGTGCCCAGGCTGTGAGCAGCCAGGATTCACTGGGAAGACAGCACAGTGTGTGCTGCACATGAGCGAGTTTTGATCATTAATCACCCCATTCTTATTTCTACAGGGGAGGCAAGCTGCATACAGTGGCCTTGAAGAACAATCATTCTTTCCTGCCTGTACCAAATATTTGCTTGATTGTTTTTGCCACCAAAAGCAGATACAGTTTAAGTGCTGCTGGTCAGGTACAGGAATTAGATGGGCATTTTTCTCCCCTAGCAAGTGCTGTCAACAACAGCTGTAAGCACTCCTCTCTGCAGTCCTATGCATGGTGCCTCCTCTGCACAGCTTGCTGCTTCACTGCCACCCCCAAGCCACCCTGGGACTCCAGCAGGCACTCTGTGCTGCCCCTTTTCAGCCTTTCCTCCCAGACAGCCCTGCATCTTGCCATCCAGGCAGAGCAAAGACAGGTCTCTCTCTGCATCAGCAGGCACCAAAATGCAACTGCTACTGCTAGAGCAGCGCTCAGAGCATTTTCTTCAACTCAGATTCAACAGCAGCAGTCCCCAAAGGAAAGGGTCCTCCTAGGGACCTGTGCCCTCCCTACTCAACCAACGCTTCTCACCTTCTGTACCGTGATGACAGCCTCTTGGGTATTGCTGTCCGTGGTGACTTTGAACATCTCCACCCCTTCCTCATCCTTCATTTGATATGTCATGTCCGTGTTCTCCCCGACGTCGGAGTCCTCTGCCTTCACCCTCCCGATGGCAGTGCCCACGGGGGCCGTTTCGACAATGCTGAACTGGTACATCTCTGGAGGAGAAATGGGTACCAGGGTCACTGCTTCTGCCTTTGAACCGCCCCCAGCCTTCACAGACCTACCTGGGGCACCTTTGGGCTGTGAGAGTTGCTCAAACCCCACCGTGTCTACAGTCCAGAATGGCCCAAGAGGAGAAGTAAATACACCAGCCAAAAACAAGGGTTGAGGGAAGGTAATTGGGGAGCACTGACATTCCAGGTGCTGTGTGAAGTAAGGGCTGATTTCTCTGCATGGACACTGCAATCAGTGCTGATTCCTTGCAAAGATTCCTTTACAATTTCTGATTTCTAGGAGATGCAGCCTGAGAGCCAAGCCTCCTCCAGCTCCTTCCCTGAGAGCTGCCAGGCCCCACAGTTGGAGTGTGCTGCAGAGCCCACTCCATGCAGCAGGATCACTCTGCACCTTGTCTGGGGAGGGTCCCAGATCAGACACCAGCACCAGCCACAGGCCATTAGCAGCAAGTTGAGAAACAGAGCTGTGCTGTGACAAGGCTGCTGCCCCTGAGCCATGTCACTGTTCTGGAACTGGGGCAAGGGTGTGCCAAGCTCTCACATAGCAGCCAGGAAGCGCCAGGCCAGCAGCCAAGTCCCTGCCCCAGCTCCCAAGGGACAGCAGCATGGTGGGTCTTGCTGGCTTCCAGCTGCTTGGAGAGGGCTCAGGAAAGGGCCAGCTCTGCTCTCCCACTATGCAAGTCATGCTTGCTTCCAGGACCTGCACTGGAGCAGGGATCTGGCACCCACTGTGCTGCCAGGCAGGAACACATTCTGACCCAGGCCCGGAGCTGGGCATGCCACGGTCCTTTGGTATGGTCACCCTGCCAGCAGCTGGAGTGGCCAGGCTGGCTCAGCCTGCAGGTTCCACCCCACCACCCACAGGGAACCAGGACATGCTCCAGTGCCCACCCTCATCGCCAGCGGGACTTACTTTGAGGGAAGCGTGGTGGGTTGTCGTTGACATCAGTGACTACGATGGTGACTGTGGTGGATCCAGACAGGCCACCCAGCTGTCCTGCCATGTCTGTTGCACGGATCACCACCTCGTAGCGGTCCTGTGTCTCACGGTCCAGGTCTGCCACGGCTGTCCGGATCACACCTGGAAACCAGCAGGACAGCTGAGCACAGGCAGGGCCCAGAGCCACAGAGAGGGTGAGGCTGGAAGGGGCCACAGGAGATTACTTTGGACAAGATCAAGACCTAAACAGGATCAGCTGGATCTCCCTCTTCACATGGTGCAGATGGCTCCAGTATTTCACCAGCCTTCATGGCCCTTCCCTGCACTCACTCTGGTATGCCCATCAGAATCATATTTGGCAGTCAGACACAGCACTTGCATCTCACCAGTGCACAGTAGAAGGGACTGTCACCTCCCTTGACTGCTGGGGACACTCTCCCCAGCCACAGCCCTGGTGCTGCTGGCTGCCTCTGCCACAGGAACACACTGCTGGCCACAAACAGCATCTGCTGAACCCCTTTGCAAGAGGTCACATAAGCAAAAGCCAATTAAGGGAAGAGAAGGGCACTGGGGAGAACAACAAGCCCAGGGGGTTGTCAGCCAGCCAGAAACATCCCAAAAATCTTCCTGAAGCCCAGGAAATGGCCACAGGCCCAACCTGCTCCCAGCAAGTCTCCTCATAAAGCATGAAAGAGTCCCAACTGCTGCTTCTCCCGTGGGCTACTGGCAGCTCCCACTGGTTTAAACCCTGGCACAGAGGAGGTTTGTGCGTCTCTCCCGGGTGACTGGGAGCTGGGTGAAAGATCTGTTGGGGTCAGAGGATTGGTGGGGGCAGGAGTCACAGGAGGGAGAGGACTCATCCTCACCCCCACCCAAATGCGGGGGCTGTGCTGGGGCCAGCCTCAAGGTCTGCTCTGTAAAAACCCAGTCTGAGTCACAAAACCCCTCTGGCACAGATCTGCAACAGCCCACTTATCCTGATCTGCTGAGCAGGAGCCAGGCTTGCTGCAGCACCCCTTATAGAACAGGGCTGTCCCCAGCCCAGGCTCCATCTCCAGGTGCCGTGGCCCAGGCACACCTGGGGGAAACCTGTGTGATCTGGAGAAAGGGAGGAGGGGCAGCACATTTCTAAAAGTCTGTCTGCACAAAACCCCTCATTTTCAAATGTCCTTCTAAGTTAAGAGACCAGAGGTGCTGAAACACATGCTCTGTGTCAGAGAATGCACTGGAGCTTAACAAAATGAATGGTATGGTAGTACTTCTTACAAAAGTAAGTCTCTTAAAAACAGTGTTTACAGGTCTCCAGTATTCATCTGGGATTGGGGAAATGACTAGGACTAAAATATAAAGGAATGTAAAACAGAAAACAAAGAGCAGTAAAAACCTGAAACCTCTGCGAATGGCAGAAATTACCACTCACCCACGACTGTTTCATTTAAATGGAAACGAAGTAGAGAAGAAACATTTTGAGGATGAAAAAAAGAAAGAAACGACTCTGCCCTGACGTGGCACGAGGGTCACGAAGGAATGAGTGCTTACATGGATACAAGGTCATTAGCACCACATTCCATTCCCTCTGTACAAGCAGCACCCCGTAACAGACAGGAATCAGCTTAAAACCCCCTCCAGCTGTTTTTTAACATTCCCACAGATTAGGACATTGTTTTATGTTTTCGTAAATCCTCTTTCTTCCAGGGTTTTCTGTTTAACTATCAGCTTTACCTCCTCCTACTGTGAACTGCAAATTCATCTCGGCTTTGTTTCACCAGTAATCCTGCCTGGTGCTAGGGACAATACTGGAGGAGGCTGCTGGAATGGGTCTCCAGTGAGGGGCCTGACCCAGAAGGAACAGGAAGCTCCTTTCTTGCTGAGCAAACAGTAGAGAATCATCCAGTGGTCTGAGCACCTTGCAATCCATTTGCTGATGTGCAGCACATCGAGCAGTGGTAGAGCATCGAAGCTCCAAGTCACCAAGAGCACAGCAGAGGGGAGAGCTGAGTTCCAGCAGGCTGCAAGGAGCCAAGATATGGCTGCAGGGATAGATCCCAAGGCTTCTGCACTCCACAGCCAGCAAGATTCCAGTTTCCCTGTTTGCTTGCCCGGTGTGGCCTCATGCACCTCCAGACAAGGGCTCACACCATGGAGGTCAGAGGCAGTCAGAAATGCCACCGAGCTGGGAGGATTAAATTCCTACCCCTCGCCCTTTGCATGACATTACAGGTGCATCAGGAGCTGGCAACACCGTTCAGGAGACATTTATCACTCCTTCCTTTCTGAAACTAGCAATTATTCCAATGATTAGCATTGCCAGGATTTATTATAAAGACATAGCCACCATTTCAGATCATCGCCATTCTC
Source organism: Corvus hawaiiensis (assembly GCF_020740725.1). Lineage (NCBI taxonomy): Eukaryota > Metazoa > Chordata > Aves > Passeriformes > Corvidae > Corvus > Corvus hawaiiensis. Next base: position 8,307,058 of record NC_063229.1, on the reverse strand, counting down.
CAGATCTCGTGGATAGGCACCGTTATCACCCAGTTTCCCCTTGTTCCTCTGTCACTTCAAGTTCTGTAATTACCCGGACTCCCCTGCCTTCAGCCCCATGGATAAGGGAGCAGGTGTTCATTCTGTGATGGGGCCCAGGGTCTGCTCTGACCCCCTCATTCATCCTGGCTCTGCTCAGAGGAAGCCATTTGGCGAGGAGTCCCACTCCACTTCACGCAGAGAGGCAGAGGGGACACAGGAAAGGGAGGCAAGAACATGCCTCTGGGCACCCATCCCAGCCAGGATGGCACCCTCCCACCTGGGCAGCCGGACCAGCCCTGCACAAACACCCAGGGCTCAGGGACCAGCCCCAGCTGCTCGTGCTGACAGGCCTCTCCTGCCACTCCACTGTGAATACAAAACCGTTATTTCTAGGCAAGCACTATCTCACTGAAATTTAAGCAATTCTGTTAATTAACGGGGTCTGAAGCATTTTATAATGAAAATGATTCATGTCAGCACAATAGTGATGAATTGGGATGAGAGGGAAAAAGCTCATGCATTCACCAAGGCTGTAATGACTTAACTGAGCTGCTCGTAATGATATAGTTCATAATATGCCATGCAAGATGGGAGGAAAGTGCTCAGGCACTTCCCAGAACACCTCCAAGGTCACTCGTCCCAACGGGGAGCAAGTCCAGGCCATTTGGCACATACAGAATAGGGCAAATGTCCCCAACCAGCCCCTGTTCTTCCAGCAGCACAAGGCAGACAAAATCTCTGCCTGTGGCTGGGGTGGAGACTGATCAGAAACTCCCTCTCATGGTGTTGTGGGTCTAGTCCATCCTGGAAAACTGGGGATCTGCTGCAGACAAACTGCCCTGTGCCCCAGACCTCCAGGAGCCCCAGCAGGATTGTCACTGGGACACTATTCCCAAATTGCATGGGCCACACCAGGCCACCAGCCCAAGAGTCAGGCTGGTTTTTTCTTCTAGGCTGAGGTACTGCTCACCATTTGCTAGTAGCCATGGCAAATCAAGGTCTCCACACAAGCTATGTGCACATATGGCACTATGGGCACTGCCTTAAACACCCACCAGCAGCAAACCTGCATGGTCCCATCTTCCAGAGCCAAGATAGTCTCTGCTCCCAAAACCTGACCCCCTGGGACTCTGCAAAGAAGCTGCAAGGGATGGTGACAGACCTTCCTCAGGGCTGTACACAGAGCACAGAAAAGTTATTGCTACCATCTCCCAAGATTCACCTTCTTTCCAGATGGAAAAACTGACAAATTTTGTCTTTCCCAGACACTGCTAACAAAGTAAGAACAACCTCGAGCTCAGACTTGTCTCTCCCATTCTTGTCAGTATCTGTTATAGCTGAATAATGTGGACACATGGTGGCATACCCTCTGGTACAAGGCACATGTGGCTTTCCAGCATGATCCAGATTAATCAGTATAATTACCAGGCAAGGGGACACTTACAGCATCACATAAATGCCACTGAATCTGCTCCAACGGCAGACTCTTTTTGGGCGATAAAAACAAAGCAGGACGAAGCACTCAGCAGGTAACTGCCTTCCAGGAATCCCATCATTATGGGCTTTGCTCTGCTCTCAGGTACTTCTAGGTCAGATGTCCACATCCTCAGAGACTGTTTGGACAAGGCACCTTCCAGCTGAGGGCAGAAGGAGCAGTAAGGCAGAAAGTCATGGAGTAACAAACAGGGAGCTATCCTAAGGAGGTTCCTGGTCCATCTACAGCTCAAACCAGGCAGTCTTCAAAGGCAGATGAGATTACCCTGGGCCATAAACAATCAAATTTTTAGTATCTCCAGGGATGGAAATGCCATCATCATGGTGACAAGGCTTGTCTTCCTGCCATTTGGATCTTTTTACTGTGCAAGCCTGAGAAGAGTCTGGATCTGTCTTCTCTATCCCTCTCCTATTTAGCTGGATGAAACAGATTAATTCCTGCCAACAGCCTGGTCAGTTAGATCAAACCCATCTCTGCCTCAGGCCAGGAGTGGCAAGGCACCTGCCAAACAGACTGCAGATTCCTCACCTGTGCCCTCACCTGCCTGCAGGGACATAGAAATACCAATACATCTGCCAAGACACGAGTGCTGCTGGAAGCACACATCCTGGAAGAGGTCAGCCCTTGCAAGAAGAAGTCTTAGCCCCAAGACCCAGCACTTCAGTCACCCTCCATCCCCCCATCCTGTCCTTCAGCTCAGCGCAATTTGGGAGGCAGAAGCTAAAGGTGGTCTGAGTGAGGTATGAGGCACAAGGGTTAGGGGGTTCATGGAGCACCTAACAAGGGCTTGCTCCAGGCTGGAATCAGCCTTGCCCATGCCAGTGCAGAGACAGCACACTCACCCTTCCTTTACCCCTTCTTTTTAGCAGCTAAGTCCCTCATCATTTAACATTAATCCCCTTGGCACATTAGTAGATACACTCTAATTTCCTCAAGATGACCAAACATACAACTTGGTCCCAAATCAGCTGAAGTTCCTGCATCAGTCTGAAAAAAGAGCTGTTAATGTTCAACCTCGCTAATAAGAGGAATCCCCTTAAGTAAACGTGGCTTCTCTGAAGACTCCTGTGCCTCACACTCAGACTGCCTTGTGCCTGTGCACAGCTCTGGTGGATAAAGGACAGGGATGGGGCACAGACCTGCACAACCCTCTGGGCACACAGGACCACACACATACTGATACATGTGTGTTTCCAGGCACCAAGGAGCATTTTTAACAAACTGGCAAGAGCAGCAGAGAAATGTGTTCTGCCCCCCACCACCACATCACACAGATCAACAGCTCATCAGCCCAGCTCAGCGTGCAGCAGGCTCCCAGACACAGCTCCTCTCTCAGTCCAGCTTCACTGCCCCAGGACCAGGGCTGTGGTCTATCTCCAAACACAGCAAGGCTGGAAGGTAGGGATGAAACAACTAAGGACTGAACACAAATAACCATCAGCTTCATCCCAGCAGGCCAGTATCTCCATTCTTTTTCTCCCTGGCATAAAAAACCTCTAAGCCCTTACCAGCTCGGTCTTTGAATCAGGACACAGGCTCTAAAACTCAGGAGCTGGTTTAAGTCATCATAAATACCAGACTGCATTTCAAATACCCTCTGAGTCCTTCTGCCTTTTTCCTGCATTCAGCAGAGTGACAGATTTGAAGAACAACCTCTTCTTTACGGTAAAAAGTCAGGTTCCCTTGCACTCCCCCAAACTGACAAGCTGGCTTTTAAGGAAAACACCAAGCATCACGAAACCTGCAGTGTTACATGCTGTGGTTGCTCTGTAGCACTCAATATCCCTGCAAAGGGATGAACAAGACTGCTGGAAACAGGGGCACCAGGTTGTGGGGTGTTGGGCATTTTCAGGTTCCCTCCCAAGGAAGGCTGTGTGCAAGGGATCACAGGGAGCAGTGAGTCTCCAGCCACGCTGCCCAGGGATAAGAAAGAGCACTGCAAAGGACATGGGAACAGACATGAGCAGGCAGGCACAGCTGGCTGCCAAAAGAGAGATTTGCCCCTATAAAGGCGAATAATCTGCAGTGGTACAAAGAATGCAGAGTGATATAAAGCATCATGAAAACACAGCCCTGGGATTTAAATGCACAGATTTCTCCTCTCACGTAGATGCACTCAGAGTGCCCACACTCAGGTGCCTGTCTCTGTATCTGAAAAGTATCATCTTGAAAGATCTTGGTGAGGATGAGATTCCTGGAGCTGGAACAGGAGCTGTCACTAAACCTCCCACCCTGTGTCACTCTGGGCAGAGCTGGGCTCATGGCCCAGCAGTGGTGAGGGGGGCTCTGCTGTCAGATTAGTGCTCTCACCCAGAGCCAACACCCACCACAGCAGAAGAAGCAGCAGGGCAGAGCTGTGTGCTGGTCGCTGTGAGAGCACAGCCTCCTCAGCAGACCAGGGCAGCCACAGCACAGGCACTGCAGCTCACCTGCTGCAAGGAGCAAGGATTGGCTGCACCCCTTCTGAGTGAGGAAGGCAGCACAAAGCAGAACAAGCTTAATGCCTGCAGGCTCCTGCAACAAGCCACGGGGTTATTCTTATAGCTGGCAAGAAAACCTTGCCTCCAAAGCTTGTGCATACAAAGCTCCCCATTCACACCAAAAAAGCCAGCCTAGACCTTCAGCATGCACAGGTGAAGTTCTTGAACCTGATTTGGGGTACACAACACAAGTTTCAGTCTGTGAAACTGTCTTGGGGTGACTTTATGATGTGTATCCCATATCGCTGCCCTACGCCCAGAAATTAATTCTTGTGGCTTTCTATGCCTCTAAACTGAGCCTGAGAGGGAGAAGGAAAAACTGAGCAACACTTTTTCAAAGCAGTTTGCAGCTTGTTCAAGGTCACACAGAGATAGTGACTTTTTTTTCCCAGCTGCGGCAGGGGAGTGAGGAAGCAACCGGCTTGCTGCTCCTGGGTCAGCTTTTGGCCAGTTGTTCAGCTTCTTTTTCTCCAGAGAGAGACTGAGAGCTGAACTTTTTTTCCCTTCCCTGGAATTTCAGATTTTCTCCCTTTTCTACTGGACTGCTCCAATACCAGAGCACACCAGGAGGACTTTCCACCTAATCTCAAAGCATGAGAGTGGCTGGTGTGTATGACAGAAAGAAAAGCCCATGTGCATCAGCTGTGCTTTCTCTTCAGCATCATTCAATTCTGGAATCTTCCTGCAGCATAAATGCCATACTGCTGCTCCCACTATTGCAGTGGAGCCATTTAGATGCTTGTCTTCCTCCAAAAAGACCCGAGACACTACAGGCATTCAGGACTTACTGAGTGGCAGGACTTGGCATAGCACAGCATCCAGACGGTTTGGGTCTGCCTGTGAAAGGTCCATTGAAAACAAAATCCCAGCTGAACACTACAGCTGGTAACATCCAAGAGCAGGAGACAAAGTCAGCTACACATGGTCCATGTTCTGTACTCAAGCATGGAAACCACTTTTGTACATGCCACACCTGTGCTATGTAGGAGGGTGTGAAAAGAACACAAGACAGGGAGGGAAGAAAGAACCTGTGCTGGAAGGAGTCAGGGGCTGAGGTGGTGTGCAAGGCAGCACATGCATGCATGGACCTGCAAGGAATGGCAGAGAAGGAGGTCAAAACAAAAAAGGGAAATCAAATTGTTCTTCATTACCATATATTATAAGAAATGTAACATGCCAGGTTTTTATGGTTCTTTTTATGGCCATTAATAACAATGGTGGCTCTGAGAGCTACACTGCTGCTATGGATAATTAAATCTTATGCTCAGGGCAGAAGCTGGGCCACCCCGGGCAATCAGACCTGGATTCCCCTGTGCAGCATAAAGACTTATTCTAACAGAATAAGAGTGGGAGCAGGCTGGGGTGTGCTTGGATGGATATGATGACACTGAGTGCCCCCACAGCACTGCTGCATCCACATGGGCCAGCACTGACAAGAGGGGCACGAGGCCACAGCACAGGCTGCAGCCACAACCTGAGCGGCTGATGGGCAGAGCTGCAGCCCTGCTGTGCTGCCACACTGCCATTTGCAATTCAGACACTGCCAGAGTCAGCCCCAACACCTGTGTTAGCAGCCAGATATCCTGGAAACAGACACGCTCAAGAGGGGCCGGAGTCTTCTGCAGACTGTCAGCAGTTTTGCCTTTATGAAACACAAGCAAGTAAAACAGTAGATCAACCCCCCAGTGTACAGAACAGCCAGCTTGAGAATTAAGACACAAAAAGTCAAGGAATCAAGAAGCTTGGATTCCCAAAGTGACATTAATTCTCACCACAGTCCCACAGGGCACATTTTAGTTTATGCCTTAATACAGAGCATTAATGTGGCAGGAAGCTGAGCCTCTGCACGTCCTGGCTTGTGCAATTTGCTCCCAGTGGTCCCTCTCCATTCTAGCAGCCAGACTTCCACTCACACAAAGCTGTCTCAGATTAACAGAATCTCACGTGCACCTGAATTTTCAGTGTTTAGCCTATTGTTCCTACACACACAATATAAAACAAAGCAAATCTGGGAGAGAAGAGAGCCCAGGTGCAACAGCTCCAGACCAAGGGGTGGGTACAGCCCCAACCAGCTGCTTGCTGCCCTCTCCCCACTGCATCAGCCTCTGTCCAGCCAAAGGCATTTTCCACCACATGCCACAGTGCTGATGTCAGGTGTGTGTAGGAGCTCCCAAACTCCGAGATCTGAGCCTTCCTCCAGCAGCAGCCAGGCTGATGGCAGAGCCGGGGCTGGGACCAGCTTCCCCATGTGCACCAGAGCGTTGTGAGGAGGTGCAGGGCTTCTTGCAGATGCAGAGGCTCAGGCACACAGACCTTCTTTACACTCTCCTTACACCAGAATCTCCAAACAAATTTCACTCTGACTTACATAAAAACAGCCTCAGAAAATATCTATCAGCACAGACACAGATCAGCCTGACAGAGACTGGTACTTCAGCCCAGGGGTTGATATCAGTCCATGCCACTGTGGTTCAGCAATAGGGTGGGGAGGACTTTGCTGTCCAGTTTTCCAACACAAGCTGCAGCCCCTCAGCCTGCTTGTCCTTTGACAAATTTTCATTAAACTATGGGCACTTTACTGCATGCTTTGTGCCTTAAATATCTCTTATTAGCATTTGAGTGTCTTCCTCCTTAGCAAGCTTGTGAGGCTCCCATTAAGGGTAATGAGAGTCAAACTCCTGGGAGGCAAGGAGAATATATGCCCCAACATCTCCTGGTTATGGTCTCCTCTAACCAGTATGTCAGAGCATCATCTGCCAGGGATTTATTACAGAGGCATTTTACAACAGGCCCTATTATAAGTTATTAAGGAATGGAGCAGCTTCTACTGTTCTTTCATTAAATATTAATAGAACATTTATAAACCTATCCTTAATTTAAAGTGCTACCTTTAATCAAAGCCCTGGTGATAATGATGCAGCCTTTGGTAAGGCCCCTTTGGTAGTATTTAAACCTTCTACACTGAAGTTTTATGCGCCTGTGGGGGCATCCCTGCTCCAGGCAGAGAGGAGCTCTGGCAAGTGCAGGTGCAGACCAGGCACTCTGGGCTGGCAGCTGCAGATCCTGCCCGCTGCAGGCAGGGCATGGAGCTGGGCAGCAGCCTGAGCAGGGCTGCTGAGCTTCCTCTCCAACACCCCTGCCATGAGAATGCAGCATCAGTGGCCAGCAGGGAGGCACAGAGCTGCTGGGTCACAGCCATGCCCAGGACACACGGCCACTGTCGGGTCTCCTGCCCCAGCCCAGCTGGGTGCTGCTCACCTGTTTTACTGTCCACAGTGAAGTGCTGCTCCCCCTCCAGCACACTGTAGACTACCCGGGCACTGCTCCCATAGGTGGGGTCGTCAGCATCAGAGGCCATCACCTGCATCACAGAGGTGCCTGCAGCAGGGACAAGAAGGAAAACAGAAAGTCAGGGAGGAGTTGAGAAGAGCAACACAGATCTCAGAGCAGAGCCAAACACTGACTGCTTGCAAATGATGAGGGAAAAAAGAACAGCTAGGTGCAAATGCAGCATCACCTCCCCACCAAACACCTGAAAGTCAGGACTCCAGACACTGCTGCAAATGCCTCTGGCATGCTGCAGAGTGGCAGGAGGGACAGAAGGGACAGGATGCTGGGCCATCCTGGGGCAGGGTCTGCTCTCCAGGAGATCACTGGTGTGAACAGCTGGGAGCTTTTCTCCCAGTAGCCTTCTACTGGACCATCTAGGAAGGAGCTGGGGATATCATACTCACACCTGCCCCTCCTGTCAGCACAGAGTGACATGGTCACCTCGAGACCACAGAGAGACCACCCAGCTAGGGCCTGACCCACGCTGCAGCACCACTGGAGCCCACAGACCTGCACAGGGACAACAGCCACAGGAGAGGAAAGGCTTTCACTTGCCCAGAGCCAGACATAGCACCAGGTCCTCATGCTCTACACGTAGCAGGGCAGGAGGACTATAAATTGGATAAAAGTCCATCAAATGTCTGCAATTAAGTTATTGATTTTCAAGGCTGCCTCATTAAACTGGGCACTTCACTCCAACTGTCCCTGTGATGGCTTTAATTTGACATCATGTTCAATTTAACAAAAGCGGGACCCAGGACATGAGGGTGGGGGCAGGAGCAAGGGGGCTGAGATCTAGAGAGACAACAGAAGGCAGGAAGGAAGGGAAGCCTAACCCTACCTCTAGACACCTTGAGAAAGGAGGTAGTGTGACCAAAGCATTGTGAGGACAGGTTACCCTGTTTCATTTCTAGCACCAGACTCAGTGCATCCCTGCCCAGAGGTCAAGCCCTGGCACCAGTCAGTCAGAAGCAGCCTCTGTTCCTATGTCACACCAGGCAGATATGGAGCTGAAACCAATCCAGAGGGGGATGAGAAGCTTCAGTTCCTGGTGCCTTCCTCCTCCCTTGCCAGGAGACCACAAGCCCAGAGCCTGCAGGCAAGCCAGGGAGCTCCTGCACCAGACCTGCCCGGTCTCAGGCACAAGATGAGGCAGCACAGACAGCAGTGCTGCTGTGAGCAGCTGGGATGCACACACTGCCCCCAGTCCAGTTCACTCTGATCTCCTGGAAAGGGTGTTCACTGAGGGAAGCGAGCAGTTACCATGGTTGCTTTTCATTCTCCCTGGCAGCTTTCTCAGAGCTGCAGCTCTGCTGATAACAGGAGAATCCCCCTCATCGGTCTTCAGCAACAAGCTAGTTTGAGTCAACTTATTTATGCTTTGCTGTCTCCAGTGAAGTTATGGTGCATCCCTGCCAGGCAAGTCCAGATTTTACACCACGGCAACACTGGCTCTCTGCCTCGCAAACAACTGTTTAAGAAATACTATTGCTGCATTTCCTCCTCCTCTCCCTGGCATCACACAACTCCTTCAAGCAGGTAAGAGCCAAGGCAGATCACCCCCACACCAGCACTGCACATTCCCTTGGACAGCTTGGCATGTTCCCTTGGGAAGCTTCTGCTCAGAGAGCAAAAAAAGGGACCAGAGAAGAGAAATGACACCAGGATCTCCAAGCATCCCTCTCCCAGCTGCAGTAGAGAAGCCAGCTAGGGATGCTGGAGGTGCCAAAGTTTGAGAATCACACAAAGCAGTACCTGCCCCTGAGAACAAGAGAGGGCTCCCTCTGCACAGCCTGGCAGCAACCAACCGAGAGCCCGGTGTCCACAGCAGCACCCACTCCTGCACCTGCAGCACAGGCAGAGCCTGCTGACTTTGCACAAACATCCCATGCTCCCAGAACCACTTGGTTCCTGCCTAGGGTGAGGAGATTCAAAACTCACCCACAGGTACCCAAGCCCACAGAAGGCTCCTGGCCCACAGCTGCTGGACTCTCCCAAGAACTGGAGCAACAGGGCAGCAGATCCAGCTCCATGTCCCAGGGGTGAGCCCCATGTTTGGGACCAGAGCTTTCTGCTCTAGGGCAAGGGAAACCAAGAAGCACGAGGAGCATTGCAGCAAGACACCTTCACTCAGAGGCAGAGGATGGGGCACACTGCCCTTGGGCTGCAGCCAGCAATGCCAGAGGTGCCCTTCCCCACCTGCTCTCACAGCATCTCATTAACAGAAGAGCAACATCAGCCAGGTAGGGAACACTGAGCCCACTTTGTGCCTTGACCTGTCGCCCGCAAAGGTGCACTGCAGCCTGCTCAAGGTCACCTAAAGGGTATCAGGAATCTATCAGTTCAGCTTTCCAGCATCCTCCCCTAATCTCCACTTATCCCTTTTCCACCCCTCCCCTCCCACTCTCTTTCCATGTAAAGAGCAATGGTGTTCAGTTTCAGCTTAACCTGGTCTCCTCCTTTCTGCAGAGACAAGTTTTCCCTGGCTCCCACCCTGCTCCAATATTAGTCCCTGCTCTCCAAGCACAGCACTGCCCACAGCAAGTACAGCATGTACAGCTTTTATTTAGTTTTCTGGCACATGCCTTAGCCATAAAAGATACACTAAATAAAATCTAAACATCCATCATGTACTCTATCACCCGCCTCCCATAACCAAGAAGCCTGAGCCTGTATCCAGAGAGATAATTAGACATGTAAAATGAGATAAGACCTTGGTTCCTCCCCCGACCAGCTCACTCCGCAGATCAGAGGAAACCAACAATTTTACATAAAAATGAACAGGTCAGTAGGCATCTCTTATTCTCCCTCTGCAAAGGTGTGATCTGGCACAGCAGATCAAACGAACCCTGCTCCCCCCCAGAAGAAAGGGGGAACAAGACCCTCACTTCCAGAGCAATCCTTCCTCCAGCCTAGCTGACTCTGGCTGCCAGCCATCCTCTGGCCCCATGGGCCCTGCCTGGGCTGCCCCCATTCCACACCCTGAGCCATCCTGGAGATCTGCCAGGGACAGCAGCCAGCCCTCAGCTCTGCCAGCAGCATCCCTTCTCCGCTGTGAGCCAGGGTCAGCAGGGCAGGGAGGGGCTGCCCACACCGAGAGGTGCCCACGATGCCCCAGGAGCTGCGGGATGCAGGAGCTGTGTCTCTGCAGGGTCTTATCCCACGAGTGCAGAGCCCAGCCGGCCCAGCCACCCTGCCATGCTGAGTGTCCCCAGGGCACAGCAGCTCAGCCCAGTGCCCTGGATGGGATGGATGGGGCTCTGCAGGGCACCTATGGAATAGCAGTGCAGGTGTGTCCTGGCATCCGTGACTGCCTTCCCACAGGACCCAGAGCCTCTGGGGCCAGTCGCAGCAACCCTGCAGGAAGATGGCTGATAGCTCCAGACCACTTGCTATGCCACTCACTCCAAACACGTTTAGCTAAAAGATGTGTTGACAGGCAAACTCCAAACACATCCTCAAGCAGAGAGGCCCTGCACTGAATCCACAAGCAAGTGGCTGGGACCTGTCACTTCCCCAGGGACAGAAGTACAGCCAGGCTCTGGGCAGGCAAAGAGGCAAATGAGCAGCAGGAAAAAACAACACTTGCTAAATTTGACTGTCCCTCCTCATGGCAGCAGTCACCCTTCCGAGATGAAACCAGGAGCCTCTAGATGCTCTCCAGACCAGCTCTGGGGCTCAGTTGCCACCTTCAGCTCAGGCAGAGACCAGGGACACTTTCTGGCCATGCTGAGAGCCCTTTCTGTGTGGATCTGGCCAGCTCCAGGACAGCACTTCAGCACTTCAGTCCTGCAAAACATCAGAACCCTGCAAGGAGTGCTGTGTCACACAAAGCCACGTGCTCTGGCCTGATGCCAGCGTGCAGCACTTGCATCCCAGGGGCCTGAGTGCCATGGGGCAGGAGGCAGGTGGGATTTTATAAACAATGCAATTCACAGCTTTTGTCTGGCCCCAAACACCTGCAGTGGCTGATGCACCCCAGACACACTCAGGGAGGACATCAGGGGAAAAAAAATGAACTAGAGCAGCTTAAAAATTACTGGAGCAGAAGTGAGTTTCTTGCAATCTTGTGAACATCCTGATTTGGTAGAAAGCCAGGCCCAGAGGAGATTCACTGCAGAGCCCTCACACCCTGCAGGACCAGCCCAAGGGTGATAACCTGCCAGGGGTGCAATTGCTCAAATGTGCTACTGTGGAACTTCTTTTGGGGTGTCTGGGCAGAGAAAGCCACTGCACAAGGCACCCCACCCACTGGCATGAAGCAGGTAAACATGGTGCCATGGGGAACAAACCAAATCATTCCATGAAGAGGCCCAGGTTCCCTGCGGGGCTGCCAAATGCAGCCTGGATGAGGTGGTCTCTTGGGCAGGGCAGTGTTTGGAGCCTGTCCAATGACCTAGAGCACAGTGCAGATAGGGAAGGACTCATCTTACTAAGGACAAACAGACAGGGCAAGCCCCAGCTCCCAGCCACTTGCAGTCCCAGCAGCTTCCAGATACACACAAGTGACTTAAGCACTTTCTAGCAAGGGCAGGGGGGGAAATCAGATTGCCTGCAAGTGTTCTGGCTGCATGGTAAACAAAGTGTTTTTCTCTGCTTCCAGCATGGAGATTAAAAAATTTCTCTTCACAATAATCACTTCTGCATTCAGCCAGCTTTGTGCTGGAGTCAGGGCTTGACCCCAAGTTTCTGCCTGTACAGCCAAATCGCCTCTAATCTGGACATGGTGCTACACAGAGAAATGAGAGTGAAATGCATCAGGGGAGGAGTATGTTCTGATGAAAGCATATGCCTTTCCTGGCATGCTCCTCACTCCAGGCCCTGCCTACTCCCCAAAGACCCCACAAGTGAGCTATGGGCTGCAACACCCACCCTGTGCAACCAACAGAGCTGGCTTACAGGAGGCACAGTGTGCTGGATTTGGGCTCACGCATGAGTGCAGCAGACAGCTGTTAAGCAGACCCCAGGGAGCTCAGGAAAGGAGCCCAAAATACAGCTAATTTTAGCATCTCCCGTAACAAGGTGAAGCTCCTGCAGTTCCAAGGTAGCTGGCTGGGTCCCATCCTACATTGTTCTGCAGCTGCAGGTCTCTCCCTCTGGTACTGGATTCTGCTCAACTCTGATGTTTTGGAGAGATCCACACTGGGGTACCCACAGAGGCTGAGCCTCAGGTGCCAGCACTGATCAGCTTTCAAGCTCTTGGCCAGCAGCCTCTCCCTGAGGTGACAGGACAGCAGTGGAGCTGTGAACAGGGTTTGCAGCTCAGGCCCCATCCTGCAGACAGACTGCTCCTTGGGGTGCACAGCAGTCAGTGAAAATGCTCCCAAGCAGCCCCAGGAGCCCGTTTTCCTCAACCTGGGTGACTCCAGAGCATGGCCTCCAGCCCTGCCCCCCCCTCAGGGGGCTGAGAAGGGACCTCTCTACCCCTCTACAGCCCCAGCTGCCCTCCGTGCCAGGCCCAGGTCCAACTGCCCCTTCTGCACTCAAATGCAGCAAGCATCCCACAGCAGCTGCACTACTGCTCCTGATGCCCCAGGCCAGATCAGTTTTCTAAATAAAAGCCAGTTGCTGGTTTTGCAGCTGGTTCTGCTGTGCCAAGGGAGGCCAGATAAAGTTGTTGGGTCACCTTCCATTTTTGATGTGCTTCTTCTAAGTGCAGGATATCCCTGTGTAGAAAACAATGACTTCCCCAGCCTGGATCATAGGCTGGGGTTAGCTCCAGGCACCACCTCTGCCTTTTACAAATCCCACACTCCAGCCTTATCCTCCTGACCATCCTGCATCTGCCACTTTTGATCCATCAGATAACAACAGCAACCCCTTTCCCTTTGCAGACGTTTACAGTGAGTCTGGATGAGTTCATGGAAGACAGATACTAAAGCTGACTAAACCCCCAGAAACCACCCACAGCCAAAGAAATTTCCAAGCTGGAAACAGATGATGGCTGGGAGAATATTAAGAGGAGCATCACATGTCCTGTGTGTGCTGTTCCTCTTTCCTAAGAATGCACTCTGACCACTGCCAAGGCAAGGTCCTGGAACAAAGAGGCCTTTAGTCCACCCCCAGTCTCACAGTCTCAGGCAGCACGTACGATGTCTACCCAAACACACTGCCCTGGCCCCAGCACAGAGCAAGGGGCAGCTGTGTTGCAAAGCACTCCCAGTTACTCTGAGAGTTTGTGCAGTTCTCTCATTTGTTATTCCTTCTTAGACACTAGGAAATCAAATGACTTTCCCTCCCAATTAGTACTCCTTCATTATGCAAATAATGTCCTTTGATCTGCTCCTGCTGTCACAGAGCGGATCTGACTGTATTTGGTTTATTCCTCTTCACGCCCCAGGAAGGCACCCACCTCTGGGAGCTGGGACTCTGCTTTTGGCAGGGAATGGGGAGTGCAGCTGAGAGCTGCCTTGAGTGAGGACAAAAACCACCCAAGCACAAACCCCAGTGAGGTCTGGGGGGGAGGAAGAAGGTGTCACCCTTAACTTTTCAGGCTGGGATGCAGAGCAAAGGCTTCAGAGCAGCAGAGACAGGGAATGAGCAGCTCCCTACAGCTCCAAGCTGGAGAGCAGCCCTGCCCTTGGAATGGCCCCACCCCAGCCCCTTCCCCAGCAGAGCACAGCTGAATCCAAATGGTGCTGAGAGCACGCAGGATCACCAGCAGGTCCCCAGGCTTTGATGCTGATACACTAATAGCCAACCTTTGTACCCCTGCTTGGCCAACACCAAGCTGGGATCACCTCCAGCCACGCTCAGGAAGGCAGCAAGGCACACTCCCCATTCACTCTCATGAAAATACCCCACAGGTCTAGGGGAGATGCTCTGTCCAGCTCAGAGGCAGCAAATGTCACTATCAATACCAACCACAACAAAGCCACAAAATGATCACAGCTGCACCCAGCCTTGATGCCACAAAAGGAGCACACTCCCACACAAAAAGGGCCTGGTGGGGCATTTCCCACGAGAATATCTTGAATTTCACCTCCCTGGTCCAGCAGCTTCCCATGTCCTGCACCCTCAGCTGTTCCTACAGCATCTGGAGCTGAACTTCTTACACCAGGTCCATGACCAGCCCCATCTATCTCCCAGCTGCTGAACCTCAGAGGGTTGAGCAGAAAGCTCCTTGCCAGTTTACGCTTTCACAGGATATGTCCATCTTGTCTTTTGTGCTGCCTGTTCCTGGGCAAAGCACTGGTAAGCTGAAGGGGAAGCAGGAGGGAGCTGGGGACTTGCAGCAGCATGTGGGTCCCTCCTGCTCTTCACTCACACTGCTGGGGCCCAGGCAGCAGCACCATGGGAAGATGATGTGTGATGCCCTCCCTGGGCCATCTCCAGGGTGAGGCTCCTCTGGAGGAGCCCATACACTCCCCAGGATGGCCAGGCTGCAGAAGGCTTGAGGCTGCAGCAGGCAGGTAGCCTGGAAAGCAGAACAGGCTCTTGGCTCCAGCTCCCCTCTCTAAGCACACAGCTGGGAAATGCAGCCCACGCCGTTCACAGTACTTCTCTTTACTTTTAACTTCCGAGTATTTTAATTTGCAGGAATCGCCTTCTTTCATGTTGTGAAACCGTGTTTCTTTCTCCCTCTGATCTCCAATTTCGCATAGAAACTGTCTCCTTTGATATGTCTTGTTCACATCAGTCTGATCAGGCAGCTCCATAATTGTTAGTGATTTTCAAAGAACTGGGATCCTTGTCTAATACTCAGAGTTGAGAATTCCTTGCTTTTTAAAATGTTGTTCAAGCAAATTAGATTAATTTAATTTCTTTCTTCCCTTTGGGAACAGGATGCCTCTTGCTTTGGTGCCCACATGCTGTCTTTCATTTCTCCAGGAGCATACAGCTATAGTTCAAGGGGTCACTCTCTGACTGAGGGAAGGATTTGCGCAGGTAACTAGAAGCGAAAGGAGAGCTTGGGATGCCTCAGGACAATTTTTTCTCCATACATCAACAGAATCCAAGCAGCAGCAGCTCCTCTGGTGCAGGCAATTCCTGTACATCTGTACCTGCTAGAGGCCACGCACCAGCCTTGCAATATGCTGCACATCAACCATGGAGAGCTGGAGCTCTGTCCTGAGGCAGAGCAGACCCGAGCACCATCTCCTGCGCTCTGCTGCCAGGATGCCTCTGCAGCCAGACCTTCCTGCAGCAGCACAGCAGGACCTGGTGCTTCACCTGACTTGGCCTGTCAAGCCCCTGGTGCAGCTCGGCTGCTCCCCCTGCCCCAGGGGCTCTCTGCAGTCCCAGCACTGTTACTGTCCCCTGTGCTGACTCATCCCCTGCTGACAGTGTTGGGGTCCTGCCTGATCTTCGACGTCAGCCTTTCACAAGCTGTCTTCTACCTGGATGTAGCCTCTGGGAACAGTGATTTACAGTTCCTGCTTGCAGCACATGCTGACACACACAGCCTGCTACAGAGGTAGCAGAGAGCCCAGGGAATGGCATGGACAGAGAACAGTGTGGACAGGGAATGGTGTGGCTCTGGGCAATGCAGCACCAGCCACTCTCACACTCCAGCTGTGCTCAGCAGCATGGGAACCCAGTAACAGGAGTGAGGGCAGCTCACACATCACCTCCCTGCACCCCTCCTGATGCTTGGGTGAGCACAAAGCCAACTGTCCTGCTCATCATCCCAGCCTGGCCCCCAGAGCTTCAGTGAGGTTGATCACCAACACACTTAGAAGGGGTCTGGTGCCAAGGGGATGGGCAGCTAAGGCTTAACACAGGGAAGCCACTTCGGTCACAGGGACATGAATTCCCCAATCCCATCCAACAATGCCTGGCCCCTCAGAGAAGAACAGAGAAGGGCGTGGCAGTGCTGCATGGGGACACAAAGGGATGATGCCCAGGCAGCCCTGGGGCTCAGAAGAGCAGCAAAGCAGTGCACAGAGGATGGCCTGAGCTGGGGGAGAAGCACCACTCAGACCAATCTGAACCACAGGCAGATGTGAGCCCCTTGGCTTGTGAGGGCTTAGTCCAACCCCCCAGCATTGAGGAGGGAGTGGGCTGTACAAAGCCAGAGTCAATGCACAGCGGGCAGCTGGCACCACCACGACCCCGTCCCCAAAGCACGGCTTAGGGCTGAGACTGAGCACTCAGCCAAAGGCTGGCAATCAGCTCAGAGGATTTATCCACTTGCTTTTCTTAAGCCACCTTATTTATTTTTCCCTTTTGGTTCCCTAGCTCTGGAATCCCTGGGATTTGCAAGTAGTTTTTGTGGGGTACAGCAGGCTCAAGGCTTGACAGGAGAGAGGCACAGGTTTCCCAGCCCACATCCTCCCCTCAGCAGACCTACCGACGGGGGACAGCTCCGCCACGCTGCCGATGTAGGGCCCCTCCAGGAAGCGCGGCTCGCTGTCGTTGATGTCCTGCACCTTGATGATGAACTCTGACTCGGGCTCCAGCAGCTGGTCCGTCTGCCGGTCCCGGGCCTGCGCCCGCAGCGTGTAGAAGGTTTTCTGCTCCCGGTCCAGGCGCTCGGTGGCATGGATGTCACCTGTGATCTCATCGATGAGGAAGATGGTCCCTGCGCCCTCCCCGGAGATCGTGTACTTGATGGAGCCGTCTCCCTCATCCGAGTCTGAGTGGATCTGCCAGGGAAAGAGGGAAAGGGTGGGAGCAGGCTGGGGCCGTGCTTGTACCCAACCCTAGCCACCTGCACAAGATGCCCGTGGTCCCTGTGCGATGCCCCTCTGCTCCTGTTGGACTGGAGAACGAGAGCATCACCAGACAACTCCTGTGCACAAAGGAAGGCCCAATAAACTGGGACTTCAGGCCTGCCTTTAGGGCTCTGCAGATCACAGATTCTGCCAGTGCTCACCCCCACTACAAACCAAGAGACAAACCACATCAATAAGGGGTTAGGAGATGATGGAAAAGACAACTCAACTGCACTCCAAAAAAAGAGGCTTCCCTATGGGCAAGGACACAGGACTCCGGCAGTGTGGGATCACCTCTCCCAAGCTGCACAGGTACCTCAACATCAGCATCCATCCTCCTCTACACAACCAACTGCCCAAAGTCCATCCTCATCCACCCGCTTTGCCCCAGCCACAGCCACCCTCCATGATCTGGGCAGCTGGTGCTGACAAGTCTCCCTGCTGAAGAGCCCACACACTCGCTGCACCCCTGTGCTGGGTTTACATGGCAGGGTAACAGGGGGTCACGACATCCCATCATCATGCCCAGAGCCCCATCTGGACAAAATCTGCAAGAGAATGTGACAAATCGGCTCATGTTCAGGAGTGCAAACAGACCCTGAGGAAGATGCCTTTGCAGGCAATCTCTGCTGCTTCATTTTTTAATTAAGACAATGTTTGGAATTAGGAAAAGAAAGGATAAACAGCAGCTCCCCATGGACCAAGACCTGACTGGAATCCAGGCCAGACGTCCAGAGATAATTTTATTGGTGGCATTAAACTGAGTTACGAGGTTTTTACAATCCAGCCACTTATGAGAAATCTATTAACAGTAACTGGACAGGCAGAATGCATCTTGACAGAGAGCAGCATGGGCATTAATTGGGACAATCCATAACGGGACAGGCCCCCGGAAAGGTTTCATCAGCTGCTTTCATTTGTTTCCTACAATTTCTGCTTAGAATCAGCAAAGTCATGTCCCCCCTCCAAAAAAAGAAAAAAGCCGTCCATTAATCGGCTAATGAAATATGAAAATGTTTATGGGCCATTCAATCTTCCAAACTGCAGTTCTATAAACCACCTTTCAGACATACAGCTCTACCAGCAAGAATTTATACCAGAGCTGCCTCTTTTTTTACGATGCCTTCATTATATTTGTCTTGTTAGATACAGTTTATATATTTATTTCATGAGTGAAGGACCCACACGTTAGACAATTCAATGCATTTTGCACAACATTCACAAATTACTGCCCATGGTGACACATCTCTCAAGGCTTGCCTGGAAGGAGATCTTCACTCAGCTCACAAATAGGGCTGTGAGGCCAGCAGAGTCTGGGACCACAGTGATGGCTTTGGCTGCAAATCTGCTGGGGCAGCACCTCTTGGTATGTGCCTATGGGGTGGTCATCCTGCCCTGGCCCCCTGAAGCACCCTGCCCTGGTCTGTGGGGATGGTCATCCCAGCCTGGCCATCCAGTCCCAACCCTCCCCACTGGCTGGTGGAGAGCTTGCTGCCCACCCTCTTCACTTTATCATCCTCTCCCCAGTTCTCACTGCTACTCCGTGAGCTTTTCAGAACGAAGAAGGAGCACCAGGTACAGCACAGGTAACAGAAACCTGCATTTTTCTGCTGAACACCAGGCTCATGATTAATAATTAGGCCAGAGATAAAGCATCCAGCACCACATTGAGCTCTCAGCACATCCTCTTCACATATTTGCTCATTTCTGACTGCTCGGAGCAGACACCAGCATCCCTGCAAACCAGAATGCTAGGAAGAAAAATGGAGCCTGGGCTCAAGGGGCTGCAGAGATTGATTTACAGGGGAAGATTAAAAGAGCTAAATCTGTGCTGCTTGGCTAAACAACAACTAATGGGGGAGGGCTGGATCGCAGACTACGGAAGCCCGAGGGGAGATGCCATGGATGCGGACCACATCCCAGGGATGTTCTCTCCTCCCTGTTACAGCAGGCAGGCTTGGGGAGCACCGCGCTCCCACGCAGCCTCAGGGATCCCACCATTCCCTGGGCATGGCAGGAGACTGAAGTCACACAGCCCTGGCACACACTGGGCCCCAAGAGCCACCCCCCAAGAGGGACCACTCTGCCCTGCCTGCAGCTCAGCCCCCAAGCAAGGACAGCAGTGTCTGCAGAACTGGGACATCCAGAGGGCGGATAAAAGGCTGATCTGTCCCATTTGTTAAACAGGAAAATAGTTTCCTTGTCCTAAAAGACTACAACCAGAATTGTTACAAAGCCATTAATTACATACTAATAATTAAATAAAAATTAAATATGAACAGAGGTGCACATTCCTTATTAAAAGCAATTAAACAGAAAACAGAGATACACAAATAAAAAATGACTCCGGGGCTAGAAAAGAAAGAAAATCAAATAAAAACTAGCCCGTAATAAAGGCGCACTCTGTTTGCTCCAACTCATAAAGCCCGAGTTCATCAATTTTCTTTAAATATTAGCAACTTAATTAAATCTGCTTTTTTCCCTTTAATCCTCTCCTCTATCTAAAATAGATCTGTCCACATGCAGAAGTTTGTAACTAGTGCTGACCCCATAATTCTATTTAAAAAACCCAAAGAAATCCACATCAAACTGACAGCAGCCTCAGGGGAAATTACAGTTCAGAAGAAGGATTAGCTGGAGAACCCAGATTTTATGGAAATGGTATCGGCCCTTCAGAAAGCACATGTAGGTGTGTGAGAGGCATCCACAGAGGGCAAGCCCCAGCTACTCTGCAGGGTGCCCCAGAGCAGCAAGGCTCCGGACCCACAGACTGTGCTAGGAGGGCTGGAACACTGCTGGGGACAACAGTGTCCCAGGCGAGCACTCCATCCTCTCCCAGTGCCAGGAAAAGCCTGGTCCTGTTGGCTTTCAGCTCTGCGGAGCCACAGGCAGTGATCTCAGTGCAGGCTGCCTGTTGTTGTGAGCCAGGCAGGTGATGGGGTGGGTGACGTGGAAAGGGGCTGTAAAATGGGTGAGTTGTAGGCTTCAGTTCATTTGGAGCCGAGGCATTGCCAGGCCTAGGACAGGGCCCGGTGCCTCTGCTGCTCCCAGGGGAGCCATGAATTAGCTGTGCCTGCTCTGAGGGCGGCGGAGGAGCACGGCTTTGAGTGTCTGCTGAAACGGACACAAATCACCACTGAAATCCCTGCTGGCCCCCAGCCAAGAAACCCATTTTCAAGCTCCTCCAAGACTCACGCCCAGACGGCTGAGGCCATCAGACAGCCCTGCTGTACAAGCTCTTGGGCACTTTCCTTCAGGGTGAGCCCATGCCTCCAGCTCTAGCTGGATTGTAGTGTGTTCCTCTGACTGGTCCCAACAGCTAGCACTGCCTTCACCCATATACAAACAACACATCTTCCTGACACAGGGGGCAGCTGCTTCTCCAAAGCTCCCAGAAAAGGATAAAGCCCAGCAACCCCAAGGTGAAATGCTCCTTCAGGCTCAGGACACCAGGAGTGGAGCAGAGGTCCATGTCCAGCCTTCCCAGGAGGTCACACACCAGGGAAGTGTGGTGAGGTCCCACCTACAGACCCAGTCCTGCCCACCGTCACCTGCCAGCAGCTCCCACAGAGACAGGGCTTCTTGCACCCACCACCAGACATCACAAGAACCCAGTACACGACTGTGAGAACACAGATGTAAATCTCGGTGCGTGCTGTCCTCATCTTTGGGAGCACATTAACCTAATCGCAGTCCACAGAGTATTTCTCTAGCCATGAACAACCTTCATGTGGGCCCTCTCTCTGCTCAGCATTGCCAGCATGTCCACTCTGTCAGCCCCATGAAGACATCAGGTCAGCTTACCTTCCCCACATACAGCGGCTCTGTGCCCGTGTACTCCTCCACCACAAAGAACTGATTCCAGACCCAGCCACGCTTCACTCGCCCTCCGGCCAGCAGTGCAGGGTCCCCGGGCTCCCCTAGGCCAGGGCCCTCCACCGCCGTGTGCATGGCCCAGGACCCCAGCTCCTGGATGGTGCAGAAGAGCAGCAGCATGGTCCACGAGAAGCCCTGCAGACCCTTCGCCATGGCACTCTAGAAGGCTGCATGAGCAGGAGCTTTTGGACAGGCAGCCAGCATCCTTTAGGGAAGAGCAGGAGGAAAGTCCACACTAGCAGTGTGCGGCTGCCCGGTCAATGCAGAGCATCCCCGTCCCTGCTGCATGCCGTGCCCTGCAGCCAGAGCACTCCTGTCCCAGCGCAAGTCACATCTGTGACAAGAGGTGTCCCGGACTGCCCAATTCTGGCGTAGGAGCAGTCAGTGCTGGTGCCTTGCAGGCAGCTCCTGGGTCTCCAGAGAAGAGTATGGCAGCTGGCATTTGTCCCCAGGGACAGAGCTGCAGGGCTCTGTGCTCGGCTGCTGCCGGTCTGGCTGGGGAAGGGGGTGATGCACAGCCTGCTTCCCACCCCACCGGTGGGCAGGGAACGCCGCAGCGGCACACGGGGCACTGGCACCCACCGCTGGCATTCACAGGAGGAGGAGAGCTTTTCCACTAATGTTTTCACGGAGGACTTAAAAGGATGAGCTGCTGTGGCCAACGTCTGCCTGTCCTGTGGCAGCCTTGGACTACTGTGCGAGGGGTCTGGCAGTGCAGGTGCCCGGGCCTCATGTGCAGTTCACAAGGCCATTTGTAACTCCCATCTTGAGGAGGACGACATCCCAGTGTCTGGTGAAGGGTCTTTTGCCCAGATGATTCCAGTCACTTCCATTCTCTGCTGGTTCATGCAGGGAGGTGCGGGGCAGTCAGCAGCATCTCCAGGAGCCTGGAAAAGGCCAAGGTGTCAGAGCTGGTGTGAAAACAGGGCCCAGTGTCCCCCCTGTGCTGCTCCTGCAGCCTTGGTCAGTGTCTCCCACCCTGCCCTGCCCCGGGTGCTCCACAGCAGGACCAAGTCCTGCAGGTCCTGCCAGAGCAGGAACACAATAGGGAGGGCTGCAGAGCTCTCAGCACTGCAAACATCTGCTCCAGCAGGGACTCTGAGACCAAGGACCCTGCTGACAAGGGCACCCCCTCACCACATGGTCCTGGCTGCTGAGAGGAGTGATGTCTGTGCCAGGAGGTGTCATTGGTGCCCACACTGTTAGGAGATGTGTAGCAGCACTCCTAGCATTGCACAGCTGCCAGTGCCTGTGCAGAACCAGACCACAGCAGTCCTGCACAGGCAGACAAAGCTCATGCTGGGGGATGCCAGCCCCTGGGTGGTGCAGCCTGTCCAGACACTCCTGCAAACCTTCCCTGCAGAACCTTTCTGTCATCTCACCTCTGCAGCCACAAGCAGGAGAAGAGCATCTGTTCAAGAATTCCCCACCTGGCTGACTCTAAAGGTAACAGTTTGAAAAAGGGCTCTGTTGTAAGCTTCAAGCCACCCTCAAGGCACTAAGGGCTGAGACGTGAGACCTTTAGCCAAGGGTACATTGCATCCAGTGAGCACCTGGGGAGAAGAGGCCTGATCAGGAGATGGGGATGCAGCATCCAGCTCTCCCTGCACCAACGCCCTGAGCTTCCATCAGCGCTCTGCAATACCAGCCACAGCCTGATCTACTCATGAAACATGCACCAGTCTGCAGAATTCATCTCCTGTCAGCTGCTACTCTAAATAGGAGGCAGAAAGAGGGTGAGTGGAAAGGGAAATGATCCTGGACTAGATGTCCATCTACTCCCCATAGAAAGGGATCTGGACCATGCTTTACACAAACCCCTGCGTGAACCTAAACAGTCCCAGCTCTTCAGAGGAGGGATAGCTCCCACATATTTCTCCCACTCTTTCCCTCACTTGCCATTCCCCTGTGTGACTCCACCAATGGGGCTGTTTCCCAAAAAGGGAATGTCTGCTGCACTCTTTCATTTCTGCATTCACTTGTCTGGACAAACTCTTCCCTGAGAACCACAAGGCATCATTCCACGCTGTCTGCTCATGGTTCACAAGTTGTGTGTCACACAACGTGCCCAAATCTATTCACCAAAAGGGCTCACGCACATCCCCCCCCCCCCCCAGCTAAGATCACTCACACACACTGGCCTCTTTTGTCTATTTGTGCCTCATTTATGTGCACACACATTTCCTCCCCGTGCACACACACTATATTCCACTCACACATGCACATCAGCTGTCACATGTGCCAGCCCTGTGTGCTTCATGCTCCAAGGAAAACAGGGTCTCCAGTGTATTTTCATGTTAGCAGCCATGGTACAGAAGCACTAACATTCCTCCCCACCCCTCCTCCCTGCCAGCCCATTTATTATGAAGACATTTCCACGCCAGCCAGGTGAGGTTGTTGGCAATGCCACGACTGGGTCTTGCAGCCAGACCTCCCCACAGAGAGAGAGAAGTGCTTCCTCTCCCTGCTCCCAAAGGGCAGCTGCACTGCTGGTGAGGATCCCTATCAAACACCAGAGTATTTAACACCGGAGACTTAGGGGAGCAAGATGACCTGGAGGTGGGTGACAGACCGAGCCATCTCCTCCCATGCATAGGGTAAAGGAACTTCATGGATCAAATGCAGAGATCAGGGTCCCTGCTCTGGCCCAACAGCGCCGAGGCTGCCTGACCCACACCAGGCTCCAGAGCAAGACACTCACAAGAACAGCACATAAGCAAACGTGCTTTATCACGCTTAGGTGGGTATAGAGAAGATAAATACAACAAGGCATTGTGCACCACTGTCACAAACAGCACCTCTCGAAATTGTCATACCTAGGAGATCTGTGGTTATTTTGGAGTAGGTTACCCACACAGTGAGATATGTCAATAAACTGAACAGCACAAGCTGTGCCAGAGCAAGAGTTCCAGGTCAGCACCAAGGGCAAACAGTAAGTGTGGGAAGAACACCCTATCCAGCATCTCTGCCCTGCCACTCTGCAGCACTTCTGCAGGCAACACCTCCGGTTGTATCCAAAGTCTGAGTACAAATGAGTTGTAGCTTGTGAACTCAACTGCGAGAAAGATAATTTTAAAAAGAATCCATCTGCATGTGTTCTCAGGACAACTGTGTCAGCAGAGCCTTGGGGAGAAGCAGTCACCACCTGCTGAAGTCTCCCACTCTGCCCACCCAGCATCCTCTCCTTGCCATCCAGGAGCAGATCCATTTATAAAGTCCTGCCAGAAGCCTGACAAGGCAGCAATGCCAGTGCCAGGGAGCAGTTCTGCAACACTGAAGGCCTTCTGAACACATGGGGAGGCTGAAAGAAAGCCAGTCCAATGGAGCAAGTCCTGGCACCACAACCAACGTCAGCATCCAGGGTCTCCAACTGAGCTGGCACATGAAAGCAGCACATTCCCACTGCCTCCAGTACATAGCACTCAGAGCACACAGCTAACAGAAAGCACCAACACTGGCTCCATGACAGCAGTAGGAGCCACCTTCATTCCCCTCATCACACCATTTCACACCTTAGTGGCATCTGATTTCCTCCACAACACAACTACCCCAGCCACACACTGTAGACAGCCCTGTGCACACAGGAATGGCACTGCTCCTTGTTCAGAAATGGACACTGGGCCTTCTCTGTCAGCCTGACCAGTTACAGCACATAAATGGAAGCAGCACAATCCCAAACAGTATCAATAAACCAGTAAAAATAACAGTTTAAATGCACACACTAAAGCAAGGCAGGAAAGAGGAAGTGAGGGCAGAAGATGCTGCAGTGGGCGAGCTCCACTTGAGCAGAGCAGCTCCCTGGCTGGCAGACAAGCTGGCCCACAGTTCCCAAGGCAACTTGTTCAGCCCTGTTGCATCTGAGCACTCCACAGAGCAGATTCTGCCACGGAGAGGAGAGTCCTGCTGAGCACCCATGGGCTGGGCTGCGTTGCTGTGGGAAACACAACCTTATGTATAGAGTCTCAGCTATTATGCTGTTTTTTATATTAACCAGATTTCTCATCTGAACTCATGCGGTTTGCTGGTGACTGTCTCACGTGTCCCAAGTTCAGCTACTCTCACCTGAGCTGTTTGCGTGCTCTCCCTGTGGGCAGCAATGCAGGTGCTGTAACCCGAGTTGCCTCAGCCAGGTCCCAGACATCAAAACCCAACACACAACCTGTGGTGACCTCCAGTCACCTGCACCACAAAACGCTGACCCAGAGACACCTCTGTAGCCAGGCTCATTACCACAAACCAGATTCTTCTTCTCCAGTGACAAATTCTCAGCCTGCATCTCTTCTGTGACGGCTTCAGGGTCATGTCTCTCCTCAGTGTGCACACCCTTCTTTCCAGCTGTCACATCACAGACCTCTTCCAGAGGCTGCAAATCCAAGAGCCCCAAGTCCTGCTCATGCCCTTGCAGCAGCAGGAATCAAGGCACCCCAGAAGGTCCCATCCACAGGAACCAGGACTAGCACAATATTTATTTCCCTGTGTTATTAAAAACCTTTCACCAACGGCTGGAAGTGCCACTTCTCTCTGCCTCACGTGAGCAGCAGGGCCATAAATAACCAGTGGGAGCTGCTGCTGCAGCCAGCCCAGCCCACAGCAGCACACATGCACCCACATGGCAGCATGCCCAGCACTCACCACACCAAGCAGGTTTCCATGCTGAGGGTGAAGCACCAGACCCTCACAGCGTCCCAGGCTCAGGGTGATGTCCCCTCTCCTGCTGCTCTGCCATTCCCACTTCCCAATTATCAGCAAAATTCCCCCCTCCCCTCAAGAGCTCGTGCAGTTTGTTGGTGTGCATTTGGCACAGCTATACTGTACATCATGTTGACAGTAGAAATTACATCCTGAGCTTATGTTTTACACTGTGCTCTGTCAGAACTCACCGCAGCCCAGTGATCAGGACAAATTGAATAGCATCCCGTCCATGTCAATATTTATTTCATCTTACAAATGCAGGCTGATGCAGGAGAAAGTGGGCAGGGGGAGGGGGAAGACATGGGCAGGCAATAGCACACCAGGATAGCACTGCCCAGTACACCACAGTCCTACATCACCACCCAACACGGCGGGGCCAAGGCAGAGGAGCCCAGGGAGGACTGTCCCACCCAGAGGCCAGGGAGCATCCCTGGGAGCTCATGCAGTGCTCCCATGCACATAGCTCTTCTGGAAGGGTTGGCACACCAGTACTGTTCCTCTGAGACAAGCCCTAATAATTCATAGAAAATATAGAACTGCCCACCAGGTACCAGAAGATGCAAAGGAGGGGAAAGAGAGCCCTCTCTCCTCAACCCTAGCCTGCAGCCTCAGCAAACATGAGCTTGGATGTCCTGTTTGGCTCCTCACTCCTCCCAGCAGAGTGGTACCAGCTACCAGCACGAGCATCAGGACTGCTCCAGCTGTTCAGAACAGCCACAAGGATGCTACAAAAGCTGCTGAGGATCAAGGCAAGAGCAAGGCACTGCTTGTGCCACCCTCTAGAATGGAGAGCCACATCATGAATACCAAGCACAAGACAGGAACTTCTTAAAGCTTGGGCTTTCTTCTGCTTTTCCATGGCCCTTCCACACCCCAGAGGACACAAGGAAATGAAGGCTGCAGTAGGAGGGTTGCTGATCAGAGACAACAGCTCAGTCCCGACGCCCATGGTCCTCTTGCTGCTGGATTAGCTGCCTGCAGAATGAGTTAGAGCAGCAAGAAGTGCACAAGTTTCACACCAGCTTGTTCCCAAAACATGCAAACCTATCTGGAGACCCTTTCTAAAGAGTGGGGCCAACCTCCTGCGCTAACCAGCCCCCTCCATTCTCTGCCCAGCCCTTCCTGACCCCACTGTGCTTTTACCTGAGAGCTCGGAGGGTGTGCACTGGCTCCAGCACCATCCACACATGTCAGCTGTGTCACCTTAAGGGAACAGCTGAAGCCACGTGCAAGCACAAGAGCAGCTCTGGGGATCAAATGAGCGCCAGCTCAGTCTGCCTCCATGGGGACCCCACCTGCCTCAAATCCAAGAGCGTGGGCAGCACAGCAGCCCAGCCTCAGACAGCCCTTGCTGGGAGATGGGGCAGGAAAAAGCCTGCAATTACTCCAACAGCAATTCTTCCCCAGCGCTGCCCACAGTGCAGCACGGGGGCTGTGACCACGTCTCCTCCTGTTAAACAGGATTCAAATCTGCTTAATGCTCCCCTTCCTGGGAAAAGGAACAGGCTGGCTGGATAGAGCACACTCCCCAGATCTGTTGTATGGAGGTAATACAAGCATGGCAAGGCTGCTGCAAAGCTTTAAGATGGTTCATAATCTCCAGGCCTAGGGCTAAGACATGAACTCAGGCTCTCTGGAGCTCACTTTCTTTACTGGATATTGTAAGACAAGATGAGGCAAAGATACCTTTATTTTTCTTTTATAAACTTCTCCTCAAAATCTAGAGATGAGAGATGAGGCAGTCTTGCCAGACATAAAATACTGTCAACTCCAGGCCAGGCAGGTGTTTCACAATCAAGCTTCCAACATCCCACACGCGCTCTCTTGACAACGTACGTCAGTACCACACCAAGCCTGGACCATTGCACCTTGGCCAAGCACCCACCCCTATCCCCACAACTTCCCACAGCTCCTCTCTAGCATTCAAGAGGCACCCCGGGATTACCCCCTTGGGCTGGACAATGGAACGGCCAGGGCACTGAGCCCTCTGCCCCACAGGGAGTACTCTGAGGTTTTAAAACACCAGGGACCAAGAACACAACCTGGCTGCAGCTCCAACTTGCTCTGCATGGCTGCAGCCTCTACAAACCAGTGTCCCTGGCTGGAATACATGAACACACATCACTAATTCTGTAAGGGATGGCAGTACTGCTGAGAAAAAAGGTGTGGGATGCCCACTCACATCAAGAGAGTTGATGATCATAGCCACTGCACTGCAAGTTCCCATTCCACTGCAGATCCCATCAGTGGCATTTAAGTCTCAATGTTCACATAAAGCTGGACAAAGCACCAGAATACTGGTGCCACAGAGAACTGTAAGCTAGACAGGTTTCTGCCACTGCAAACTCTGGAACCCTCGTTGCACCCTCTACTGAAATGGATCCTGCAGAAGACAGGTTCTAACTCAGTGTCCTTTCCAGAACACCAACAAATATTGCCAATCAAGTGAGAGATGGCTAGAGATATTAACCTGGACAGCATATAGCATCACAGTGTGTACAAATGCTGGAAATCAGTGGCCAAAGGATTCAAAATTATAGAGGCTTTTGAAATAAGATACTCAAATTACTTTTATCTTTACTTACACAGTGAAAGGGCCATGTAACCAGTTACCAGATGAGCATATCCCAAGTGCAGGCCCAGACCATGCAAGGCAATGTTTGGTAGCAATCTGCCCTTTCAGCAAGTCTTCAGCCCTGGTACAGTGCACAGAAGACAGACAGACAATGATAAAATCAAGTTCTCTCACTGATGTCACCCTAGCCTCAGCTTTGACAACAGGGCAGAAAACCCTTAACCTGTAGTAAAAGTTTAGTCATGCTTATTCTTGAAGTAAAACTCTGGATTTTCTCCTTCTGCTTCCTTGGAACTATTCTCCCAGCAAGGAACTCCTTCATCTGCCTTTCTTCTCAGATAAACTTGCACACAGTCGAGAAAAGTTCTTTTTGCAGAGGAATGTGTACCTACACAATGCTCAGGTCTGTATGACTAAACATTTCTATTCTCCCTTCTTTTTAAGTTGCTTTAAGTTTAATTATTGTCCCCTTTGATGCTGCCTTGAGAAATTATAATAGAAGAATGAGGCAACTGCCAGAGAAGGAGCTATTCACAACCTTTTGACTTCTCATGTTCAGTAACCTTCTACTATCAGACACACTGGGAGGAACAGTATTTGTTAAAGCTCTTACCCAAGCATTGTTTGGAAAGAAGTATTTTCAAAGTTTAGGAGGTTTTTTTTTTTTCCTCCAAATCTTCTCTAGTCCAAGTTTCAAAGAAATTTTAATTGCAAAGAAAATCTCAACATTTGCCCTAGGGAAGAGGTTTTTACAGCCATAACGGTCTCGCTCTGCAGCAATTCTTCTCCAAATATGGAATTTTCATGCCTTGTCTACGTGAATACAATACTTTTAATTCATCTTTGAAAACAATCTCGGGGAGGAGGTGGAAGCAGGCATCATAGCATCTCTGTCACAACTTCTGGGATGGACAGAGCTCCTCCTGCTGTGGTGAGAGAGCACCAGAGCTCAGAGCAAGTAATTAATTTTAGGATCTGGAGAGAGAGCTGCATCTGAAAGTCATTCCCTTACAAACACCCTGTACAGAGTCAGAAGGTGCATTCCCAAAAGAGCTGCATCTTTTATGCTCCAGCACATCCTGAGGAGCTAGAAGTGCTCTCGTGCAGTGGGGCAGAGAACCCTCACAAGCCTCCACTGCCAGAGCTGCACGTGTGGCACAGTCCCAGGACACCCAGGGACCACCATCACTCCTCTCCTTGCCTCCTGCTGCCACTTCTTTGGGCCCTGAACACCAGCAAAAGTGACAAGAAAGGAAAGGCGTGAGCCCAAAATGGGACAGGTGGAATCAAAGCTGATGGCCCAGGCAATGGGCCATTTGTCTAGGAATTAAAGGACAAAGTAAAATAAAAAAGCACAAAATGGAATTCTTCCACTTTGACAAATGTGGAGGGAATTGGGTTCTTTTAAGCCAATGTTTGGCAGATGCATGAATTATTTATCATTCAATATTGTGTGATTAAATGGAAAATTGAAGATGTTCATAGCTCTGTCTGCAACTTTCTACCTCTTGTGAAAGATTCCCCAAATTCCTACATAGAATAACAAGTGGGTATTATAGTGAGTCAGAAAGGTTCAAAGAAACCTCCTTCAATTTGCTTCTCAAGGTTCAAGGTCACGTTCATACTCAGTCCTCTGGTGAAATAAATACTATGGCAGCACACATCACTTTCAGGAAGGTCTCTTGCTGCTGCTCACTCTTCTTCCCTATACATCTTAATCCTCTTAGCAATTTTGTCCTTGGAAATCCCTCAGTCTTCATGACAGGAGATCTGCAACCCCTCTTTTCAGAACACATGAGACTGAGGAAGTCCCTTCCCCTGGCAGCACACTGTCATTTTGAGACTAAGACCAGGCCCCCAGAGGATCCTCCACAATGAAGCTGAGAGGTTGTGAGGGAGGACAAGAGAGCAGCAAAAAACCAGGACAAGACCTGGGCGGTTGCACCTGCAGTTTTCACAGTACTTTTCTGCAGTGTAAGAAGATGATCTGGTTGTGCACAGCCTGGGTTAGAAGCTTGTACCAACTTTCTGCTGCAGATACCTCTTTGGGTGCTTTTGGTCCAAGCTAAGTGGCTTCCTCAGCACCGCAGGACAAGCCTGCAGCAATAAACAGCTGTTAGAAAGGTGGAAGAATGAGTGTAATTAGTCTCCTTAATGCCAATTTCAGCCTGATCTCTCACACTTAAGAAAACTGTTACAACGATTTTTTTTTTTTTTTCAGAGGAGCTCATTAAATAAAAATTAGAAACAAGATAGTGTAATAGGTAAGAAAATTATTTCTGCAACATCCTGCTGAAATCCAACACTGCCCTGCCTACAGACAGGCTTTTCTGGTTTGGAAGAAGATGCTCCAAACCTTCCTGCTCTCCAGGAATTCCTAAGCACCAGGAAGAAAAGAAGGAATCTGGGTACCACAGGAATTTAGGAACCCCGAAGCACAATGTTGCACAGCCTCATCCCCCAAAGAGGAAGCAAATATGCTTTGCTAAGATGCAGCACTGTGCAGAACACTCCACCACAGCTGGCAGAAATCTCTGGCAGCTGAGTCTCCAACACAGGCAGTACATTTTGGCCAAGTCTGTTTGAAAGGCAGCATCTCCAAGAGGAGCACAGCAAGGAGAGAGGTTGCCCAGATGATCAGAGCTCTGCTATGTCCCTTCCTGGGTCCCTGAGGCTGCACGTTGAGCAGAAGCAGGTCAGCAGTGAGCAGCGCTCTTGAGAACAAGCACCAGAGAAATGCAGCCCCACGGGAGGCTCTGGGTGGTCACCTGGCAGACACTCATTCAAAGCAAAGCCCACCTCCCCCTCACAAAGAACAACCAAGAGGGACCAGAGCCTCTTGCTGGGCCAGGGACGTACACACTGGAGCAGATGTGCCAGGAATCCCTCAGAGCACAGCGTTTGCCCACGAGCTGCAGATAACTGCCTTCTCCAGACTAAAAGACTGACCTCCTTGTAAGCATCTTCCAGACAACAGCAACAGGCTAAATTTTGCATTCAACCATTAATGAGTGATGCATTATTTATTTGGAATCATTTGCTTCATTCTACTAATCACATCACCACTACCAGCTCCTGACAATGAACAGTGCTCAGAGTCATGTCCCAGGAGTCAGTCGCTGCCCAGAGCAACTCAACCCGCAGCTCGGCAGCCTCAGGGCTATTTCACCTCCCCGGGAAAAACATCCAGGCTTTGCCGAAAGCTGCTCACTGCCCTGCAGACACCACAAGCCACATATCCTCTGATGGCCAGCATCTGGCACTCCTGCACACTGCCCCATGTCCAGAGGGAGCTGCTGAAACCAGCTCCTGCCCCGCAAGGGCTCACATGCAGTCAGAAGAAACCGGCACCACACTCACACTCCTCCTGCCCTGAGCCCTTCCTGCACTTTGAGCCCAACCTCCTGTCGTGGTTTAACTTCAGAACAAGGTAACCACTATGAGTTTCTGCCAAATTCACATGCCAGGCCAATGGCCCAACGTGGGCCCCACCAAGAAGCCCTCCCTGCCAGGGCAAACAGCCCCATAAAGAGGACACCCATGGAAACCAGACACCCCCAAAGCAGCACAGCCCTTTGTCCCCTCTGTGCCACAGCCCAGAACATCCTACTTCTCTCCCCACAGGCACTCCTGTGCAGGCAAAACCCACACAGCAGAGAGCACGGGCTCCTTTCCCCAGTCGAACCAGTCCTTTGGGAATGGACCAAGTCAGCATGGGAGCTCTGGAGACAGGGACAGAGAGATCACCTGTCCCAGGTCACTTGCATGCAAACAAAGAAGCATTTTAGCATCCTGTCTGGTAGGATCAAATTTTTATATCCTTCCATGCCCACTAAATTCTGTTCACAAAGACCAAGTCAAAAAAAAGGAAGTCAAAGCCTTAATAAATGCTGGAAGAGCAGAGAGCTCACACCAGCTCCTAGCCCAGCGTAGCTCAGGGATTATCTAGGCAATAGTTTATTTTTCTCTCCAGTATCATTTTCCCAGCTTGATTTCTACTGTCGCAGTATGATGGTTTCACCCCATTAGCCTTGCTTAAAAAAGTGATCCCAGGACTGTGAGTGTTATTGCCCACATAAATCAGGAGGCTTTGAATATGGAGCACCTTTAAATAAACAGCTGATGGAAGTGAAGTTCCGGGATCATTATTAATAGCTTTTCATTTCTGTGTCCGCTGTGCTGTGACATTCTTTCCCAGCAGAAAGCCTCCGCTTCCTATCCCCAGTACATCTGATCCCAGGAGTCCTCCAGTCAGAATGAATGACTGTACCTTTGTGTTAATTGCATCGCCCATTCCACAAACGGAATACTAATATTAACTAGCAAGAGGAGGAGAGTTTGCCGACCAGGAGTGATGGGACAGTTTAGAGAGAGACACACCAGTCCCACTGCCTTTTCCTGGGCTGGTCCTTCCTCCTTCCCTTGAGGAAGGGCTGATCCTGGATCTTCCAACACACACCAGTAAATGCTACAACAGGTGACAAGGTCCTGTTCCACTTCTGTCCTGTCTGATGTGCCTTGTATTGCACAGACACCAACTTTTTCTGCTCTGCTAGCAATATTATACCTCTCACAGGCCTCCTGCAAGCAGAATGATGCCACTGTCCACATTCCAAACAGCTTCAGGATGAGTCCAAAGCGATACACACTCATGGAGAAGCAGCCACCACAGAGCAACCCCAACAGTACTTACAGGTGCTGTTCAAAAATCTCATCTGGCCAGATCCAGTTTATTTTTCACCAACATGACTTGCCCAGAGAGGAATCACACTCCTCTTCCACCTTCAGCTATCAGGGACTCTCCTAAGTGCTGCAGGCAGGTACACAGCAACCAGGGGCAGACATAAGGGCAGCAACAGCTAACATCACCCACTTCCCCCTCCCACAGTGGTGAGCCTCATCTCATCAAGAGGGACCTTGGCCACCCGCTCTGGGAGTCCCTGGCTTTGCTCTCTGCTGCCAGCACTGACACACAGGTGCTCCCCGGTAGAATTCCCAAAATCTTCATGTGCAGGACCCAGAGTTGCCAGTCCTGCTGCATCAACAAATGACATCATCCCCCAGGTCTGTGGCTCAGAAGAGACACCAAATTTCTCCTTGGAAAGTGTGTTCAGGCTCTCTGAGGCACTTTGCCCAAAGAAAGAAGGAGATGATCCTGTTGACAGCCAGGTCCAACACAGTGACCAATGTAAGTGCTGGCAAAAAGGCTCCACAGTGGTCCACGGTGCCCAGGAAAAGGGCTGGCATGGGTGTTACAGCCCCTCTGCTCTTTACTGCAGAGACAATAACAGAGGGTCCTGCTGCTACAGCCCACCCCTGTCTCCTTCTACTGTTCTTGAGTCATGACCCTGCTTACAGGCTGTGCTGCTCAAAGAGAAATCACAGGGAAAGCAAACATCCCAAAACAGCCTGTTGCTGTTTGCAGGGACAGACTTTGCAACAGACATTTGCTGTATATAAACTCAAAGGGCTGCAAAGAGCAGCAAACCACAGGAACAGGTGATGGCTTTTGATTTTACTGCTTGCTCTTTTCCCAAATCCAGCTCTCAGCAAGGAGATTCGGGACACAAGCATAAATAACAGAAGGTTCACCTATGAGAAAGCTAAAGTGGAAGCATCAGAAAACTGGAGTGTGGTTGAGCAAGGCTGAAAGAGACCACTACACACAGGATGTACATTCCTTGGAGGACTTTAAGAGGGACAAAAAGTGTTAAATGTGTCTCCTGATTTCAGAGCCCTTTGCTATCTATGGTCTGAATGATGATGGACTAGCACAGCAGAGCTACGTCCTTATGACAAGTCAGCGAGCCTCTGGATAAGATTTGCAAGCCAGATAAAGTGCCAGCCTTCCTTCTGCAAGAAACTCTGACCACTTTGTCAAGTGAAGAAAAAGATTTGATTCCTCCTCTACCATCCCTCCCCTGCTGTATTTGCAGACTGTGAACCAGCATCCAGCAGCCACACAGGGCCCTCAAGCACAGGAAATACAGTGGGTATCACATATGCAAAGCAAGACAGCTCAGTGTATCACTAGAAACACTGCTTTCCAACCACCAGACTTCAGCATCCCATTGAAGCATCACCTCTCAGCAGAGGCCAAATGTGCAAATTGCAGTTGAAAGGGAGAACATTTCTGAAAGCTCGAAGCACGTGAACACAGCAGACTGGAACAGAATCTGCAAGTAGCTTCACTTTAATGTCACTACCAAACCAATGGCACAATGAAGAAGGGACAGACTGAGAGCCCTGGGAACAACCACTCTGCTCAGCACAACTGATAAAGGGAGATTAATCATCCAGTTCCTCCATCAGGCACAGTGGTTCAGGGCTTTGGTGTAAAACTCCATCAAACAAGACCAGCGTCTTCACTTCTGACATTCCTGGATGGACAGAGGACACAGCGTGAGGTTTTGCACAGGCCTTATTTCACAATCGAGCCCTTTGCCTCTGACACTCCTGGAAACAGTGAGACTGTAAGAATCCTCTCAAGCCAGCACACAGGCTTTGAAGGGTCTTTCCTCATGTATCTGCACAAAGCAGGGACCTTGGGGCCTTGTACATAGGTTCTAATGTTATTATTATCAAAAGGAATAAAGAGGGACATGGTGAAGCAAGAGGAAGCAAAGCAGCCCAGGAAACAAAGAGAGAAAGAGAGAGAGATTACAGCAGCAACAAGGAGGACAGAAAAGCAAATGGACAAAGCGCACATGAAAGAATAGAGCCAAGGAGATATATATACACATCAGCAAGCAGGATTGTGCTGGAACATGTGAGAGTGTGAGCATGCAGGAGAGGGCACAGACACTCACCCAGGCAGGTGCAGCCATTTGCAGCTCCGAGTCCTCCTGCCCCACCCCAGGATGGCAGCCTGGCATGGCTTCAGCAAGGGATCTCTCTGAGAATGCCTCAGGGCACATGCAGGACTCCCCTGACCCAACCCTGTCCACTTGGTACAACAGCCACACTGACAGTGAAAGACCCTCACAACCAAAAAAACTGATAGACACTGGCTCTGAGCACCCCTGACTCTTCCCCAAAGCAGCTCCGTGCTTGAAAGAGGGAGAACTGGCAGCACACATGTACAGACACAGCCACTTCCCTGTACAGCTTTCTCCAGCTTTGTCACCCTCACACACATTGACCCTTTGCATCCTGCTCTGGCACTACACTGCAGACCTTTGCTGGCAGTCCCTTTGTCCTCTGGGCCGCTTCACTCCTCCCTCCTCACTCCTTTCTAGCTCCTTTTATGACAGTCATGTTAGAACCCATTCACACAGCCCCAAGTCCCCAGTGCAGAGCCCACCACCCCCAATCCACGCAGTCACTTGCAAAAGTGCTGAAATCCCAAACCATTCATGCACCCGCTGTGTGCTGCCACACCGATCTCCAGACCCCCACTGCTCCAGATGGACACTGGGCTGTGTCAACCAGGAGGACTGCAGGACAGGAGGACGTGTTCCTTTGTGTCCTCCTCTCCAAACCACCACCTATCTCAGGCTGCTGGGCTGGCAGCAGCCTCAGGCAGAGTTTGGCCATTCAGAGCCAAGCAGTGTCCAGCCAAGAAGTCATTCTACCCCTCTTGCCCCTCACCTATCCCATCACACCTCACAGTGACATGACACCAAAACTCCCACCTTGAACACACAGTCACTGTGATTCCAAAACAGAAAAACAAGACACAGCTGCCCTGAGCAGGGCTGATAACAAACCTTTGAGAGGTTCAGGACCAAACCAGACACGAGCACTGCATCTGGGCAGTCCTCAGGCCCCCATGGTGGAGAACACCAAGAGCATTCACTCATGAAACAGCTTTCCTCATCTTGGTACACAGAGGCACAGAATTCTCAAACACAAAAACATATAAAACATATAAAAAAGTTACCCAAAACTCCAGGCATTGGCTAGAAGAGGACAAAGGAAAAAAAATAGCTATTTCTATATATACTTGGGAAGCACCAGACAGCATAGTGATGGACTAGATATAAAAAAGATAGAGATGAGTCTCAGTCCCAGCCTTTGATCGCTCACAAGGGAAATGCATGTGCTGCCTTCTGGAAACCAGGACCAGACATTGTGTTCTACCTCTGCCTAAGCCCAGCTCAGCTGCAGTTTAAAGAAAAGGCCTTCCAGCCTGGTGCTTCACAGTCCCTCCCTCTCGTTTCTATTTCACAGCAGCTTTTCACAACCCCAACAGTGCTTACAATAAGCAACACAGGCTCAGCTGCAGGATTTTCTCCTTCTGGGACAGCCTAAGGTTTGGAAAACGCCTCCCTAGAAGCACCAAATCTGACCGGAGCCTGTGGCCAGGAACTGAAGGGAGATGCTGAGCAGCAGCCCTGAGCAGTCACAGGTCAGACCCTGTCCTGCCAGCTCCAGCACTCCGAAGGACTGAGGGTAATTTACACCAGCTGAGTGAGCAGCTCATCACTGACACACAGTCCTGCTTACCAAGGCTTGCTTTCCAGCACTCCGTTGTTTCTCCAGCTTCTCCCAAGACACACCATGCCTGGCAGTACCCCAG
Source organism: Corvus hawaiiensis (assembly GCF_020740725.1). NCBI lineage: Eukaryota > Metazoa > Chordata > Aves > Passeriformes > Corvidae > Corvus > Corvus hawaiiensis. Next base: position 8,270,412 of record NC_063229.1, on the reverse strand, counting down.
GAAGTGCCATGCCTCTGTCCTGGACAGCCTGAGTGTGCCTTGGCCATCAGATCCACAGGACAGAGGCCCCATCTCCCGCTGCCCAGGTCTGACAAGGGCTCTTTGCCAAGGCATCTCCCTCAGTACAAGCACTAAAAGGTGTTTAACTGTCCTGTACTGGGTATGGCTGGGAGGGAGTTAATCAGCTTTGCTTGGTGCTGAGTTTTAGATTTGCCACCAAAACAAAACTGGTAACACACTAATATTTTAGCTATTGCCAAATAGCGTTTGCAGTGTCAAAGCCTTCTCTGCTTCTCACCATGTCCCCCACTAAATAGACTGGGGGGGGCACAACAGTTTGGGAGTGGATGACCCAGACCAACCACAAAGCTACCCCATCCCATCTAACATCATGCTCAGCAATAAAAAGGGAGAGGAGGGATCTCAGGGGGGGTTTGTCACCGTTAGCTCAGGAACTGCCTGGACATCAGTCTATGCACAGAAGGCTGTGTGTGTTTGCCTTTGCATCCCTTGTTTTCTTCCTCTCTTCTTCCACTTTCACTTATTAAACCATTTTTATCTCCACCCACACATTTTCTTGCTTTTACTCTTCCTTTCCTCTTCCCATGACCCACTTGGGAATGTGGGAGTGAGTAATTGGCTGTGTGGGGCTTAGCTGCTTACCAAGGCTATCCCACAACAGGCCCAAAACACTTGGCAGCACCATTACAGGCCATGTTCACAGCCAGAGCAGAGGAAATCAGACTGAACCCTTACAAATGCATTAACCAGAAAGCAGCAGCTGTGGCAGAGTGAGAAGCTGCCATTCTCCTTGCACAACACTTTGAGCCTCTCAGTCCTGTGATGTGAGCTCGCATCTCCAGTTCTGGAGCAGCAAAGCACCACCCCACTTCCCATCTAATCCACTAAAATACATTAGCACTCTAGGTGCAAAACCAATTAAAGCCTCAACTGATGGTTCAAACATCCTTCCCCGCCAGACACGAGTCTCCCACTGCACAAAAATGTAAACAGCTTTTTCAGAGAAAAATCCTTAAATGTTCACCTGTGGTGGCTACTCCAGCTGGGGAGGGTTCAGTGCTTGCATTCATTTCATACGTCCATTGCTTTGTAGTACCAAGGATGGGAGCAGCATCATCTGTCAGCACCACAGTCAATCCTCTAGGCAGGACTTCACAGCTCCAGCTCAAAAGCCCTTGTCTGCCTTCACTAATTGCCAAGTTCTGGGCAAGGCAAGGAGAGGCCACGTCTACATCTGCAGGGTCAGCCACAGCACCTGGTCACTCATGCCACGATCCACGGGGACTCACAGGTGCAGCCCCAGTCCTTTGCATGCCTGAGGATTGTCCCCTGCCCACAGGCCCAGCTGGCCAAGGCACTGGCACCAGCCTCTGCCATACCTGCCTCGGAGGCTGCTCCTGTTTTGCACGGCCATAGGAAGCTGGGCCAGATCAAACCCACCCAAGGGTTCACCTGAGAGATGAACCTGGGCAACAAAGCAAAGAGGAATTTGGGAAAGACACAGTCATTTCTCAGCCTCAGCGAGACGAGCAGAGCCATTACCTCGTGGAGGATCCTGGTTCTCAGCTCACCTCTCACAGCACCTTTCAGATTAATTGGTTAATTGGCTCGGCGGGCTGTGCATAGGAAAGGAGGAAGGATGGCTCCCTCTGCCGGCACCGGCCCGAGGAGGAGCCCCCCGCCCGTCCCCCGTCCCTCCGGCACCAGCCGGACCCTGGCCCTGGGCACGGCTGACCTCGCACCGCCACAACATCCGAGAGCTGCCACGGGAAGAATTCCCATCTCCTGCGGCACAGCTGAGGATGTCCAGCGAAGGGGTGCCCTGCCTTGGGACGGTATTACCGCAGCAGGAGTTATTCTGCAAAAAATACCGTGCCACTGGGAAACAGCCGGGAGGGCTGTAGCAAACGGGTGTTCAGCTGACTTTTAGAAGTTTAAGCAGGGATGTAATTTCTTAAGGACTCTGCTGATGCTCAGCTATTCCTACCTGCCATCAAAAGGTTTAGCTGTATTTCATAAGTGGGAAGGCAGCCAAGTTCAGAAAGCTGGTGAAGTCCAGCTCTCAAAGCAACCCCCTCCCTCACCTGTCCGTCCTCGACCTTCCAGACTCCAGTGGCAGGGGAAACAATTCCCTCTCCCACACAGGCACAACGCTGTCAGCAACAGCCACATGCCTAGTTGGAGCCATAACAACAGGGAAGAAAGCACATTTCCACACAGCTAAAAACACTGAATTGTGAAAATACAGAAAGATCCAAGGGTAGCTCTGGAGTTTGGTAGTGACAGAGGAGGGGACAAAGCAGTGTTCTGTCCCAAATTAACAAGATTATTTGCTCAGTGTTAGTATGTGCACAACTCAAACTGCTTCTCTCCAGAGAGGGTGATGAGGACAGGAGGAGGTGCTCAGAGCTTAGGAGCCACTTTTAATGACAAGGATTATTGGAGAAACAGCATTTTGGGGATTTGGGATTCTGGGAAGCAGCTGCAGTAGGAGCAGAGGGAGATAATCCCAGTGTGACAGACAAAGACACAAGGAAGCAGGACTGGAGAAGGGAGTGCAGCATCCCCAGGCACACACAGAAGTTACTGTCTGGCACGGAGGAACAGCCATTCCAGAGCAGGAGGCTGTCAGAACAAGGGCTTGGCCCTTCCAGCTCTCTTCCCTCCTGGGATGGCCAGACCAGGATGGCTTCTCTGGACCAGCCAAACCTTTATCTGTCCTCCCTGACTCTGGCCAACAGTGGGGCCTCAGAGCCAGAGGATCCATCTGCCTCACAGGCTCCCATCCAGGTGGTCAGTCTCCCTGGCCAGCCTGTGACCTGTGAGCAAACAGGCAGCAAGTGGCATCCAGGCTCTGCCCAGGAAGGCAGCAGAGGGGCACCGAGGGGGCAGACCCAGGCCAGCACCAAGGGGACACACGCCCCAGGGTACCCAGCTCCAACACCTCTCAGGTGGGCATGGGGCTGTTCCTAGGCTGGGCTGGGGCCTGCCTGCACACAGCTTTCAAGTGCCAGAGCACAGGGAAGGGCAGCAGTGCTCCAGAAGGAATCCAGAGACCAGCAGGTGTCACCCACAGAGGCTGCGCTGAGTCCCCAGCACAGCACTGGCGATGAAGCTGCCCCAAGCCTGTGGCTGCAGCACCCAAGAGGGGCTGTTTGCTGCACAGAACTGCACACAGCCCACGTGTGGGAATGAGCTCCCTCCTGCCAGGCCATATTGGGACCACATCACACCCTCCTGCTCTGACTCCGTTTTGCCATCAAAACCTCAGGGAAGTGCCAGCTTACCAAAGCAGCGTTCAGATCCTGTGCTTGCTCCTGCAGCTGCTGTTTCCAAATGTCTCTCTCACAGCCTTGGTTTGCAGGGTGCACACTACTACCTGTACCCACATTCACATGTAGGCTCCTGCCAAAAGGCATTCAGAGCTTTCAAGGCTCCATTTATTGCCCAAGATGTTTCTATGGCGACTCCCTTCACATCCCATCATTGGCTGCAGAAAGCTTCTGGCCATCAGCAGCTTCAGGTGAGTTGAGGGTCTCAAGCTTCAAGCTTGTTAATGCCACTGGCTACAGTCAATTGGTAAGAGATTAACAAAACCCCACCTGAATAGGCAGTGGTGAGCGAGACAGTGTCAGCAAGTGAAGAGGAGCGAGCCCATATCTCCTTCCCCTGGTGTTCTTTGAAGTACTGTAGCAGGGAGGAGCAACAAAGAGGGGCAGGGGGTATCTGCAAAAGGGTATTGGACAAAGAATTCTGCTTTCATGATTCTGTGAAGGACTTCCCAGTCAGCAAAGCTCACAGAACTGCCATAACCAAAGCACAGGACCACTTTACCCCATGCACTGACCGGCCCTGACACACCACTGGCCTAAACTGAGCTAGGATGCCCCCAGCTCTGCTCCTACAGGCACCTAGCTAAATGTTCCTACAGGGCAGCCACAAATCCGTGGCTGCTTCTGACAAGCACCAAGCCCAGCACCACCTCCATCACAGCCACAGCTTCCATCATGAGCCAGGCAGGGCCAAATTCAGCACATGTGACAGCAGTGACAGTGCAAGAAAAGCAAGGTTGCTTTGTCTGGGGAGCAGACCCTGTCCACAAGAGTGTGATAGCAGTGTTAACAGGCACTTAGCCCAGAGCCTCAGTCCTGCAGAGTGTGAGCTAAGGCATGGCTCTCTCACAAGAGATCTGAAATTAGGAAGTGCAGCACTGAGTAGAGTCAAAACTGAATGAGTTCTGCTGGTTTTTTTTCCCCAGGCTCATGGATGGCCCTGCCAGAGGGGCAAGGAAGTGAGTAAAAGCAGGACAGCAGAACAGGGCACAGCAGGCAGAGAGAAGGCAAGTGCAGATTTCCCAGACAAGAGCAGGAGGGCAGGACTGGAAACACAGAAGTGCTGCCCTTTCTTGAAGAAATGTCATTATATTGCAACGAGTATTGCAACCTTGCCTTATGTTTAGTGAGCTATCCTGAGATGGGGCACCCAGCAGAAAGGAGACACTTTCTGAAAAGCACTTTGATTTTCAGCTTGTAGGTGTAGCAGCAATGAATGATCCACTCAAATCCAGCCCTTGGGCTGGAGCAGATGGACCGGCTTTGGGCTGGAGCACAGATGGACCAGCTTTGGGCTGGCTGCTTCTCCTATGCCCAAGGGCACAACCACACCTGCTCTCAAGAAGAAAAATGCAGGGGCCTCAGCTTAGCAGGGTCTGTCCCCCACCTTTTACTCAAAGATGCCTTCTAGGGCCCCTGGGGAGAGCTACCCCCAGCTGGCACTGGCGTGCACCCTCACCACCACCGAGGCTGGGCCAGAGCAGTGCAGAAGCAGCTGAGACAGCACTCAGAAACCCAGTGTTTGAAGACAAACACCATGCCCAGCCACCAAGGCACAGGCACCCCCAGACAACCCACATGCTGTGAACAGTGTCTCCTTGTGCTCCCACCTCCCAGCAGAGTCCTGCATCCCCGTTTGCCATACACGCACCAGGAAACATCGATAGCTAAGGGAGCTCTGAGGCTGCTGGGGGCCCCACACCCCGCTGCTAGCTACCGCCTGCTCAGGCCCACCGTGTCCCACAGGCCCTCAAAGGAAAAAACAGAAGGTCCTGTAGTGCTGTCAAAGAGCTGAGATATGCATTTGCAAGAATTCCAACCACACTGCAAGAGGATCTGAGGAACAGCATCACCAAGAAGTCCCACAGCTTCTGTCAGAAAAGAAAGAACCTAGACCCTCTGCAGGCGTCCCAGTCAGCCCTGTGGGATAACAAAAGGCAGACACTGCTGGAGAAGGATCCACTTTTGCTACCCGGACATTGTCCTGCAGAACCAGTACAAAACTGCCATCAACAACCCTTCCCCAACAGGATAACACAGAACTCCCTTCTTCCTGCCACAGCACAAAGGACAGCGAAAAGAAAGAAAAATGAAAGAGATACAAAACCAGCCTAAAGTCTGGACTAGTCTCTGAAAGCAGAGTTGTTGCAAAGGATGAAACTGAAAATTACTGTAATGTGCTGTATTCCTTTTATGGACTTTGCAAATAATAGAAAGTGATGACTAAATGAAAAAGAAACTGTGAACTCACTGGGAGGATGGGTCTCTGCAGTGGCTGCCGGCAGGAGCAGAGCCCCACGTCTGAGCCCTCCACAGCTCTCCAGAGCAGAAACTAACCCACAAACTGGGCAGAACTGCAGAGACAGATGTCCCACAGAGCTGAGCAGGTAGTGGGCACCCAGCCCATGCTGGGTGAACAGCTGAGTCCAAGTCAAAACCCATACTCCAGGTCTGCAGCAATTTGCTGCCCAAATCCAGCCACAAAGTCTTGGCTTTTCTGCTGGAGTAGAGCGGGGACTTCACAAGCAAAACAGCTCACAGGGACATGCAGGCATGAGCCCTGTGAACGCTGGAGTAGCCAGAGCTCTGTGCCTTCACCTCCAGCCCAGAGCGGCCACACACAGAGCCCTGAGTGCAAAGTGACACAGGTGACCCTGCTCACTGCAGAGCAAAGAGCACACGGGTGCTGAGGGCACAGGCAGGACATTCCCAGAGCAACAAAGGATCTGAGGCAGAGCTGGTGACATCCCTCCCCATCGGGCACCCCTTCCACAAAGAAACACCATGGGATAAACTGGTGGTAGAGACAAAAGAGATCCCGAGAACAGCAAGGAGCTGTACACCGTGCCCACCTACAACCTCGGGCAAGGCATCTGGTTGGGATTCACACCCACCTCATCTCTACATGTAATTTTTCAAGACAGCAGATCACTCAAAAAGGCCTGTGCCTCGGGATATGTATGGACTTATCTGCAGAGAAGTGTCATTGCTTGTAAACCCAAACGCAGTTGCATAACCACATGGTTAAAAGATAATGACACAAATTCATACATGGCTGTATCCTTATGCACAAATTCTGTTTAGCGACATGATGTCGGAAGAACCCAAGTGTCACCACACCATTTCTTTTTCATGCTGTTTTTCTTTACTTTTAAAATATAACAACTAATTAACATGAAAAAATATGTAATTGTACTTTAAAGGAATAACGGCAGATTAAATCCTACCTGAAGTCCAGTTTTGTTTCAAAGCTTTCATGAACAATCTAATCCTTCTAACGAAATAAAGTCCATGGGTTGAAAAAGGGGTTTCAAATAAACAAACATTCCCTCTGCAATATTTGCAGCCAAATTTTACTGCTATGGGATAGTGACTATGAGGACAAAAGTAAAATTTGCTACAAATAAAGCCTTGCAAGCTCAGTATTATTTTTAATGTGCAAAAATACCCGCAAAAGTGGACCAGACAACATAAACAGAAAACGGTACATTGCGACCCTTTTATCAGAATCCTTACACACAAGAAAGAACTATGAATTTTTAAAATATGACATTGCATTTAATTCATTAAAATATCATATCTTTTGGTATGGAGCTAGGAAGAACAGGATTTTAAGTGTTATTTTTAACCCAAAGACAACCTTTTCTTTCTTGTTGTTTTTTTTTTTTTCTGGAGGCCTGCTAGCTTCTTTTGAAAAAGAGTTTTAAAACTGACCTTGTTCCAGTAGCCACTTCTCTGTCATAGGTATGAAATCACCATATCATAATATAAAGTGTCAATGCACCAAAAAGCAAAGGGCAGGGGTTTTTTTTTTAGGCAGGAACAAAGCTGGCTTTTTTACCTATGAAACAGCACATACTTTTTCTTTCATAAGCCCACCAATTTCAGCACTGTATTATTCAGCAACCGGCATTTCATACAGAGACCAAACCTCACTTGATCTGACCCTCACCTCACTGGAGCAGAGACGTACGTGAGACAAAAGTCAGCACAGAATCTGGGCCAGCTTATTCAGATTTCAGTGGGCTCTACCCTGTGCTGCTCTCAGGGTACTGTCAACATTTCAGGGAATTCATCAATGAGCAGCAGAACCACCTTTTGGCCTTGAACACAAACAAACACAGCACCAGCACGGAGAAACCGTTTCAGACTCAAAGCCAGAGAAACAATTTATTTTCAGTATTTGAAAACTGATGTACCAGGACAATGATCTCCAACCCCAATAACTGTTTGCTGCAAATACTCCTTACTCAGTGCTCTTGAAAGAGGTGGAGAGCATCCACCAGGGAAAACCATAGGGAAAACCTGGCAAAGCCCAGGCATGGAATCTATGAGTGCAGAGACTGCAGGCTTCAGCCATGCTCTGTGCATTGGGTACTCTGAAGAGACAGAAACAGGTCCCAAAGAAACAGTAATGAGCTGAGATTTCCTCAGTGGTATGCAAGACTACGTTGCAACACATGGCATTTTAACAGCACAAATACCAGCCTAGGAGCAGGGACGGAGAGGCACATCCCACCATTTATTTCCTCAGGCCATGCAAGCAAGCTCTGGAGAACCAGAGCTCTGGTGGAGCCACCCATCCTTCGTAGCCCTCTCAGGTCCAAAGGCTTCCCTGAGGTGCACTGCACTGTCTTATGAAGTTATGTCTGAACTCCTAAGCCTGCCCCTCCTTGCCGCTGCCTACACCATCACTCCTGTAACTGGTCTTGTTCATGCATAAAATGAGGTTAGATGAGAAGACAGGGCAGATTTCCCCAGACTGTGCAGGATGTTAAAACTGTCAGAAACCAAACAAAAATGAAGAGGCATCCACCGCGTCCCTCCATTCCCAGACCCACGGCCAGTGCCCGCAGGAGCCCAGATGCCACAGGGTGGGCTCCCCGGATGCCCGGCGAGAGGCACCTGGAGTGGCAGCACTGGGCCAGGGCACACCAGGGAGCAGATGCGGCTGCAGCTCTCGCTCCCAGAAGGCCTGTGCACAGCCGGTTGGGAACCACATTTTAAATGAGGAAAGTGCTAGTTTTAGAACAGTTATTTTTAGTTTGTTGTTAGAAAAAAATGTGGCTCTGTGAAGAGAGATGTTACCCGGCCGGCTCTAAGGGCTCCCGCTGGGTTCCTCAGGCATAGCAGCCACACATCCACACGCGCCCCAAGCAAAGCCCGCGCAGAATGGGCACGGAATGGGCACGAACGCTCTGGTCTCAGCGAGAGAAATGGGGAGATGGCTCTTGGGGAGGAAGGAGCCCGAAGAGCATGTTTTAAGATACCCCCGGTTAAAAAAGGAGCTGCGGCTCTCCAAGCATCGGACTGCTTTAATTGGAGGGTGTGCTCCGACCCGCCGCTGGCGGAGCCGCGCCGGAGGCATCAAACCTCTGGCTTCGCCCGCCGACACCGAGGAGACCGGGGCACCCCGGAGCGCGGGACTGCACTGCCCGAGGCGGCGGCGACCCCGGGGCCGGGCCGAGCCCGCGCTCACCCGCGGGGAGCGCCCGCCGCAGCCCCGCCGAGCGGCGGCAAAGTTTGCGGAGCGGCGAGGGACGGAGAAGTTGGGCTCCCCCGCCGTGCCCGCCCCGCCGCCCCCCGAGCCCCCGCCGGCTCTTACCTGGGGCGGTGGCCGCGGCGGCTCCCCCGCGCCGGGCGCTCGGCCTCCCGCGGCATCCTGCGCGGCAGCCGGCGGCGCGGCCCCCGCAGCCGGGCACGGAGCGGAGCGGAGCCCTGGCGCCCCGGCACGGAGCGGAGCGGAGCGGAGCCCCGGCAGCCGGGCACAGAGCGGATCTCAGCCTCGGCAGCCGGGCACGGAGCGGATCGCAGCCCCGGCAGCCGTGCACGGAGAGGAGCGGAGCCCCGGCAGCAGCGCGGAGCCCCGACCGGCCGCGGCGAGCGGAGCCGGCTGCTGGCACCGGGCGGGCAGGGCGCGAGGCGGGGCGCGGGCGGCGGGTGCGCGGCGGGGGCTGCATGTGCGGCGAGAGCCGCCTTCCTCCCCCTCGCTCCCCTCGCTCCCTGCCTGCCTCCCCTCCTTCCCCTCCTTCCGCGCCAGCCCAGCCCAGCCCAGCCCTGCCCAGCCCGGCCCGACCCGGCCCAGCCCAGCCCAGCCTCTGCTGGAGACTCTGAGAATGCAGCGCCGGGTCTGCGCCCCGGCCCGGCCCCGGGGCTTCCCCTAGAGACCCGCCCTGGGGATCCCGCCTGGCCCCGGCCCGGGGCAGCGGCCCCGCAACCCCGCGGGCTGGCGCGGCCCCCGGCGGGGCGGCGAGGCTCTGCCCGCAGCTCGGGTCCGCTCCTCATCCTGCGGTGCTCCCGCCCCGGGCGCCCGCGTCGTCTCCGCCACCCCAGTGCCGTGCCGGCCGCCCCGGAGGCGGGAGCGAGGCGCGGACAGGGGCAGGGGCACACCTGGCCACCCCCAGGTCAGGGCCAACCCTCCTGTGCCCGGTGCTGAGAACTAACTCAGTGCATGGAGCACAAGACTGAGCCGGGGTGCCAGGACATCAGACAGGTCAGGGACAGAGACCCCAGTCCACGCTTCTGCTGCCTTTGACTGGTGCCAGACATGGATGGCCCAGTGGCATCATGGCAGGAGCTCTGTCAGGGGCTCTGGGCACTGCTGAGGCTGAGGCTGGGGCTGTCAGACCCCCTCCTGCTGTGCACCAGGGTGGCCATGACGGTTAGCATCCTCAGCACCCACCTCAGGTCTTCGGTGCCTTCTCCAGAGTCTTGCTCGAAGCATGGTGGGCACTGTCCTGGCCCACCAGCACTTTGAGGGTGCAGGGGCAGAAGTGGCAACACAGCTTGTTGCCTGCAGTAGAGTCACACACCAGCAGCAGGATGCTGGGTGTACAGACCGTTCCGGGCATGATCAGGACCAGTGGAAGGTAGAAGCAGGGAAGAAGCTCAAGGCTGGTGAGACTGCAATACTACTTGGGGACCGATAAATCTGCTCTTGCAAGTCAGGTTTTAGTCACAGTGCAGGCAGACTCCAGTGGGACATTTTCCACTGCCCAGAGACTCACATCTTACCTGGAGAAAACTCTCTCCTGTGTCCACAGCATTCTCTTTTGTTTGGCCTTGGAGTTTGGCCCTGAAAGGAACACAAGAGAACAGCAGAGGAGGGAATGCTGTTTTGCTCCCTTTGTACAGCACCTTGCGTACAAGGCAAACAAATCCTCTGCTTGGCCAGTTTAGGTCAAGAAACAGTAGTAACCTGGTAGCAGGTTATCCACAAACTACCCGGATTTGGTGCTTCCTGCACAGGCAGGTGGCCTGCAGGTGAGGGAGAGGTGGGTGGAAAGCAAAAGAGAGGTTGATAACCACAGCATGGATCCAGGAGGAGTGGCTCTTCCTTTCCAGGACCAAAAGATGAGCAGGACGCAGATCCAGCAGCAGGCTCCAGCAGCTGTATTTCCCACCTTTGCACTGGCTGGCACAAGGCTTCCCACCATCCTACTACTGCGTGACTCCCACCCTAAAAGGCAAGGGGGCCCTGAAGACATCCCAGGAAATGCTCCCTTATCAGCCCCTTCAGACACAGAAGCATCTAGAAATGTCCTCAATCCCAGTGTGAGACTGAGAGACCTCCCAGCTGCAAGCACTGCTGCCAAAGTAGATCCCACTTGAGCCTGATGCTCTTGTAGGGAAAGGAGCAAAGCCTGGAGCACAGCTGCTCTACTGCTAACACAGTCTGCAAACAGAGACCGTGTGCTCAGTGCCAATCTAGCCCTAGGACAGCTGCGAGGCTCCTGAGCCGACAATGACACTGGCACTGGGAACACCAGATCCTTTCCCTGGGACAGCTAAGAGGCCACCTCTTACAGTGCAGGTGGAGTTGAGCCCACCTGGCTGAAAGCATCCTATAAGGTGGTGTGATACTGGGAGGAGATGGTCCCAGAACTTGTCTGCAGTCATGGTGCCCTTTTCCAGCCTGTTTTTGCTAAGACTCCCTTATTCTGGAGACACAGAAGATTTGTCTCTCCTACCATTGCCCTCTCCCCTGTGGCACAGCAGCTCCACACCTGATCCAGTTGAAGAAGTCCCTGCTTATCACACATGGGTTGGATTAGATGACCTCTAAAGGTCCCTTCCAACCCAAACCATTCCATGAATCAATGATTCCATGCCCTCTTGGTGCTGCCATGCAGGTGCTGATAAGGCCAGGCAGCCTGTCCCAACCCAACCCCCAGACGAGCCCTGGAGGACACTGTAACAAGGTGCTTTATGACAGTCCTTCCATGAGACCTGAAATCAGCAGTGCTCCAGAGTATGCCCAGGTGACACAGCAGCAGGGGCCAGGAACCACCGTGGGGAAGGAATGGTGGAGGATGCAAAGCAGGAGAACTAAGGACCACCCATGACATGATCACTCCTGTTGTGAGTGTGGCTCCCATGAGCAGCCTCCACAGCTGTGTCTCACAGCCTCTCACAGAAGCTGACATGTCACTTTCATGTCATGTCATGTCTTCTATTCGCAGTGACAGAAGGATAGATGGGTTTTCCTCTGACTTTGCTGCCATCCCCTTTATCTCCATGGGAATTTCGTCCTCATCTGGCTTCTCTTTTCCTCTTATTCCCATCATTGCTTTACCCCAGCATTTAAATAGCTCTTTTGTATTTTTTAGCTCTCCTCTACCTGCAGCACTGTTCCCTTACTCTGATACACTCTCCCCATCTCACTGAGCTCCAGGCCCCTTTGCTTTGCTCTCTCCCTATCTCTCCCTTTCTTTCTGCTGGTGCCTTGTTCCTTTTCTTGTTGTGATTTGTCTTCTCTGCTCTGTCCCTTTCACTCATCTATTCTCCTTATCTCTTTTTGCTTCTTCCTCTTCCTTTTCCCAGTCTTTGCACTCCCCCCCTTCCTCTGTGTGCCTTTGTCTGTAAGGAGTTGAAAGTTAAAAGCTTTTCCAACTTGATCCTGAGCAGCTTTCCCTGGTGCTTTCATCTCCAAAACACATTTGTAAAACTGCTCAGACTGAAGAGCCATGACATGAACAACTGAAGAAATATCAGAAAGAAACAGGACTCCCAACATGGAATAGAAATCTTCCTTTTCCAAAAAAATCTCTCTGTTTCACTAGCGCTGAGGTTTTCTCTCCACAGCTCCTTAAAACGCAACATAAAACCCATTTACCAAAACATAAAACCCATTTACCAAGATTTCGTTTTCCTGGCCTCATCCTCCTTCCTGGAGATTTCAGGTCTGGAGGGGGTAGACACAGCAGTGCCTGAGAGGTCCCCATCATCTGCCAAAAAGTAGCTGTGACCAACCTGTTCTCCCTCCCCCATCTCTAGCAGGTCCTGCCAGGTGTGTCAGTGCTGTATCACAAACTGCTATCCAGCGGGAAGTGCTGGTCACACCAGGAAAGGTGCTCTGGCTCTTGTCCAGCCCTGCTCCTACTCTTCCTTCATGCAAAGATGTCAGAGACCTGGCAAACTCTCCCAGCTGATGTGTCACCAGCTCCTCTCAGCTGCCAAAAGGTGTCCTTTCCTAGCTCCTTCTTGTGTTCTGTGCAAGGTCCAGCAATGCTTGTTTTGGGTATAGCAGCTGCAGACCACTTCAGGGAAATTCAGGGAATTGATGCTTTTAAGCCACTTTGCTTGGTGCTTCTGATGCCATGATGATTTTTTGCCTTTTTCTTTTATACCCCTGTTATACCTTTTTACAACTTCTGTATTCTTAGTGCTTTTTGCCTACGTTCTTGGGCTTGTTTGTCAGGCTAGGAGATATTACTGTATCCAGCAGCCATAGGGAGGAGAGGAGAGAGATCCAGCAGGCAGGAATTGTGCAGCGAGATTGATTTATTTAATTATTTTTAAAACTCTTTTATAGACTTTTTTCTTCATAGTCTAATTGGACAAAGGATCAGCCACCCCCTGGGGTAATTGGCTAGAATCCTAAAACATCCATTGTCAAAATATTTTTCTACTGTACCATAAACATAGTTCTACAAGGTCACAGGTGTTCATAGTTTACAGAACTCTGCTACTATCTTTGTGAGAAAGAAAAGTATCTCACAGGCCTAGAAAGAAGCAGGAAAATTTCTTGCTAACAGCATTTTTGTATCCACAAGGAGACTCAACATTTTAGAAGCTTCGTAGGGAGGGGTTAGTGTGCCCCAGACCCCAAGGTCCTCTCCAGAACACATTCTGTAAACCGAGATAGAACCATCCAGGGAAGGTTCCTTGGGGAGGTGGGCTCATTCGAGCCCCTCACTGGGGAATCTTTGATAGATCTGCTAATTAGTAAGACCTATAATGTTATACCAGATCTTTTGGGGGGTGCATTGTGGTGTGCATGGAGGTGCATTCGACCTGGACATGTACACCTAAGGATCCTTAAAATAAATACCAAGGTAAAATCCCTTTTTCCCTTCTAACCTCGTTTGACTCTTGATTTTAAGATTTTAGGAAAAGGCATCACTTCTGTGCAGCCTGTGCTTTGCAGGGCTCATGTGTGAGGGCAGGAGTATGGCCAATCTTACCTGTGACCAGTGGCAGGAAACTCCAGAGTTACCAGTATAGATCTGTGCTGTGTCACATGGAGCAAGCCCAAGTGCTGTCTGCTTACTTGGAAATTTGTTGCTGAGAAGCCCATGAATCTTGGCTATTCTCACAACTCTATGAGAGATTAATCTTGCTAAATCCTCCTACTCCTTCCCTATTGGAGAAACAGATTCAGCACAGGACAAGCTTTGTGACTCACCTCTCTGTTGGCAGAGCCATCTCCCATTAATCTAACTCCCTGTCTAATGTCCACATTTGGCAGGCAGGCAATCCATCTCCAGTCCAGCTCTGTCCAGGATCCAGCTCCCCTGTCAGTCAGAGCTTTCCTAATACTGGGTGCCCTGCAGGGCTTCTCCCTGGCAGGACAAGGGCAGTCTGCAGCCCACTGCCCAGGATGACAGCAGGGGACAGAATATGGGATGGATGGGCACTTGTTAGGCAAAGCACTCCCTGGCTGCAGTGGCTGCTGGGCTCAGCACTTGTCCAGCAGAGCTGTGTTCATTCCCTGACCACAACCCACCTCGTCTCAGCAGAATCAAGAGAGATGCACACAGCTCAGTCCCAATAGCCTTGCTCTTCCTGGGGGTAGGATTCAATCTGCTGCCCTCCAAAATTCACCCTGAAAGGGACTGAACACTGGGTGTCAGGACTGGCAGAGAGGGTTTTGCTCACAGAGCTGCAGCTCAGGATGGCATGAAGCTGCATGGAAGCAATTCCCCCTGCCACACTCCCTGCAGAGGGTCCCTGGGAGGTCACATTTGCTCCCACTGTGCTTTTCAGCCACTGCTTGCCAGCTGCTTGTCCTTGTCTCACACTGCCTGTCTCCTGAGGGCTGCAATGTGGGATGCCTCGTTATGTGCCCAGATTGCCTCCTGCCTTTACCTGGATGCTGCTCTGGCACAGGTTTAGGATGTACCCCACAGGCAGGTTGTACCACATGACTTTCTTCATAGCCCATGGCTATGGGAGAGGTTCTGCACCCCTTAAAAGGTCCAGCACCATGGTTCCTGCTTGAAATAGGGGCATTAGCTGAAGGCAGCAGTCCTGTGCTCACACAGGTCCTGCAGAGCTGGGGACGCTCTGTAGCCATACCATAGAGTGTGTCCACGTGAAGATGGAGGTGACACAACATGGCTGTGAGGGACACAGCCCAGCACTGCCCTGTTTGCTGGGCACACCTGAGCCAAACACCCCAAACTCTTGCCCAGAGCCATTTCTCACATGCCACCCTACTTAGTCAGCCAAATGACCCTGCCTTGCTGAGGTTCTTCTGTGCTGCTGTGGGTCTTTTTCTGGGAATGTTCCCACTGCCCCACAGATTAGGCATTGCCTGTCACCACAGCCTGGCAGCTCCCCCCCATCTTTATTCTCTCCAAGTACTGTGTCATTTGCAGACTCCACGGTGTCAGCCTTGTGATTAGATTCCAATGCCTTTATGAATAATTTGTTGCGCAATTATAAAGCAAATATTTAATTGAACTTTATGTAAAATTGCTTCTGCCTCTGAGCACTGAACCCCAGTTTTGGGATAGGGCGTTTCATGACCCCATCAGGCTCTGGGTGCCCTGTGATGAGGCAAGCAGAAAACTGCCAGGCCCCCTCCCCAGCAGCCTGTGCCTGCTTGCAACCTGCTGGGCCTGGCCCCTCAGCTGAGCCTGTGAGGTGACCATGAGGGGGTGGCTCCACAATGGCCCCAGAGACTGCTGCAGATGCACCAGCTGCAGGATTGAGGTGAGCCTCCCTTCCCTTGGGAGTGTGTCCTCAGGCACAGGCAGGAGATGTGTCTCCCTCAGCTGAGCAGCAGAATGAACCAGCTGGAGCATTCCCACAGTGTGACCAGTGCAGTGCTGGAAGAGCTTAGCATGAAGGATGTCACTGTGAAAAATGTCTTTGTGACACGTGGATGGAAGTGAGGTTTCAGCACAAAGATAAGGACAGATGCAAAGACACTGGATTATCTTCTTTCCAGTCCTTTCCCTTCCAGGACAAGACTGGAGTACTCAGGTGGAAACCTGCACTTCAGCTGACTCTTCAAGGGAGGGAATTCCTCACTGGCCATGTCTCAACAGCATGGGGCACCAGTCTGAACTGATAACAGGAGCTTTAAGACCAGAGTGCCCATCCCAGGAGAGGCTGCTCAGCACATGCAAGGGCCAGTGGTCTGTGCAGGAACACTCTGTACCGTGACATCACCCACAGGCTCAGCTGGAAGTGGCTAAATAGGAAGGGTCTGGACACACCTCGGATTGGCCATAGCATTGCCTCTGCACAGGAAAACATCTATATCAGCAAAACCAACAGAACTGGATGAAATCCTAGTTTATCATGGTCTGTAAAAGAGGCTGAAGTGCCTATTTCCAGTGAGGCGAATTTGAAATTGAAAGAGGAAAACGAGTGCATTGAAGAGATCAGAAGCTCCTTTCCAAGCGTGTATCTGGTGCAGGTAATTGCTAACTGACCTGGAGGGGCTCTTGAAATTGACCTAATGCAGCAGAATCTGCTGCTCAGAGTGGCTCCAGGGCTGGGGACAGCATGTGCTGGCACTGTCCCTGCCGTGCGCTGGCATGGGAGGACAGCTGGGCAGCGGGGGGCTACAGCATGGGAAAGGGAAGGCCTAAGGCTCCCCCCACAAGTACCTCAGCCTGGCCAGAGCATGTCCACCTGGAAGGGCCTGGTCAGCTGCTGGAAGCTGGACACTTGTCCTTGCACAGGGCAGGCCCGTTTGCAGTGATAGAGGACCCAAGGCTTGGAACCAGGCTGGAGTAGCTGTGCTGGCACACTGGGAAAGCAGGGATGGATGGGGAGTCTGGCCAGAACTTGGCAGCTGAGGCACTGGATCTGGACAAGGTGGGAACTGGAGTCCCTGGGAGGGTGCAGAATGCAGTGTGCCTTGCTGACACGAGGGTGTGGTTATTGGTTTCTCCTCAAAAGCCACAGTAAAGGATGTCAGTCCTGTGTGGGAGCCTGGGAGTGTTCCCATCCCCAGCAGCACTCTCTTGCCTCTCATCTCAGCTTGGGCAGCCCTTTTGCTCAGCTCTTGCTTTTATGGCTACAGATGAAGCAGCACAGCTTACCCTTTGGCTCCCAGCTACACGTCCCTTGCTGACAGCACACCCCAGGACCAGGTCCATTAGCTTTTGCCCCTGGCAGCTTCCCTTGCTTCCCAGCCCTTGTTCCTTTTCACTCATAGGCATTAAAGGTTCCTTTCAAGGTACACCTTTCTGCTTCCTCTGCAATCCAGACATTTCTTTAATAAATCACATCTGTACTGGCTCTGTGATGTCTATTTGGCTTTGAGCTTTCATCTCCACTGCTTGTTGTGCCCAGCGTGAAGTGCTGCCACTCTGCCTATAAAAATTGGTGGCTGGGGCAGTTATTTGTAGCAGTCATTCAAGCATTTGCTTTACTGGTCCAGGCCCAGACTGAAGAAAGGCCAATGACAAGTGCTTGGCTCTGCTACTGGGCAGGCAGACGAATTGCCCCTGCTGTGGGATATGTTCACAAAGCGCCCTCCTTTCAGTGGCACAGGGACTTATTCCAAGCTGTTTGCTCCCAAGACTTACATCTAGACACACAGCTCACCACCTAGGCATTGCAAGAGAGTGGATAACTGAAGCTATGTCCTAGATATGCAGTATTAAAAAGATAGGGCAAAGAAAATGAAGAAAGGCAGAGGCTGGGGCCATCAGGTCTGGGCTGCACCCAAGGATCTGAGCTAGATGGAAAGCTTAGGACCAGGGCTAACTGGCAGGAGGATCATCATACAGCCTCCCTTTGTCCTTCTCTCACTAGCCCACACACAGGCAGGCACACTCTCTCTCACACACACTCTTCTGCAGCCCTGAGGTCATCCAAGGGCAGAGAAAAATGGGGTTCAAAGCAATTACAATCTTCCTATAACAATGACAGGAGAACTGTGGTGCACTGAAAGTCACAGTCTGGCAGCAAAAAGCAGTGGAGAGGCTGTAAACTGGAAAACAGTTGTTTATTTCTGTTACTAGGGTGGTCCTTGGACTCACATCCCAGAAAGGAAGAGCGATGTGAGCACGTCTGGAGTACCAGCACGCTGAAGGATGTGCACTCTGGGCTGGGAAGACCACCATAATGTGGCTGGGAGGGACAAGCAAAGCCCTCCTGTACCCAAGGGAGTTGGTTCAGTGCCTATGTCTAGGAGGTGCAGCATCAGCCCCAGCTCTGTTTATCTTTCATCACACCCTGTTCCCTCTGACTCAAATCCTGCTTGGCCACCACCCCTATTAGATTAACTGGCAATATATGTGCATATGCAGCCAGTTCCCTGGCTTCGTTCACCCATGGCAGTCCCACTGCACTGAGTTTAAAGTTACACTTTCCTTGTGCTATTTATTGTCCTGCTGTTGTGACTAGCAGGCTTCTGTAAGTATATGACAGAGTTCTACAGCTTTTCCAAAGTGCAACTGCAGGAATCTGAACCTCCCAAAGACATGTTGTAAATGCATCATGTGGAGCTCCTGTGCTCACTCAGTTACCAGGATCCAAAGAATGAACCTAACTTTCTAAAAATATTACTATTTCCAAACTGTGCACTTGTGTCTTCCTACTACATTTCAAATGGTCCAGTACATATATTTTTAGAATACATTCAAATACAGTCTATCACATCCCTTGAGCACATAACTAAGTAGTCACCTGTTTAGCTGTTGTACGCCTGCTTTTCATTTTGCCAGGCATAGTGTCCTACTAACCCACCTTGGAATTGTTGTTTTCCTGGAGTTAGCTATGGCACAGTCATGGAATGGCATCTCTCAGCTGTTTTTACCACTTCAGAGTGTAAAGGCTATGAGATGCTCTTACTGGCCCAAAATCCTCCAGAGCCATGGCTATGGCTGCAGCTTTTATGAATACACATTCCGAATCACATTTTTGCAGGCTCTTACAAGGATATGGCTTAGGGCCACGTTTCTTGTAACTGTGAGTTTTCTGGGAAATACTCCTGTTTTCTGTAGCTGCTGCATATACGTTGCCAGTGATGATTTCTCCTCTGCAGTGGGTGTTCCTCTGGGTGGGCAGAGGAGCCTTCTTGCCCAGCAGACTTGTACTGTTGCAGCTTCTGGCTCTTGTGCATATGCTGGTCTTTCCTGGTGTGCTATTGCCATATGCAGAATTTCATACATTAGTCTGTGTTCACAATTCTCACAGATCCTCAGCTCCGAGGTTTTACTGCAGGTCTTTAATTCTGTCACATATTGATCGACTGTTCCTGCTTGCTTGAAAAGGATTGGAAATGTTAAAATGATTCATTGTTTTGTGGGATACACAGTCGCATTTTGTTATGTTTCTCTTACACGTTCCTTTCCTCCTCCCACCAGCAGCACAGAGACCAGGGCTTTCGTGTTAGTGCTTCTTTCATCTGCATTAATTGCTAAGTGGATCTCAAACTGCCTGACAGTTTCCGTTCTCTACTGCATCCCAGCAGGGAAGGATTTAATGCTGGACCCTGTGATACGCTTGTTAGTTCTTTCAAGAGCTCCTAGAAACCACTAAAGTTCATATTTAAATTTTGTCAGAGCCACCTTGCAGAGAGAAGTGTATGTATGAGGAAAGATTGCCTTCATTGGGGCTGAACCAGCGCTGATAAAAGTGACTTAGCTCTGAAGAGTGAATCGCAGGGAGTTAAAAATAATTTCTTAGAGTATCTTCCTGTGGCCCTTGTCCTGAGAATTAGCAACGAGCTTGGCATTCTGAAAGCTAGCCCAGAGCCCATCACTGGCAGCACAGCCCCTGGGTGTGGGAGGGAGTTCTCTGCTCCAGACCCTGTGCAGGTCAGTCAAGCAGAGGCGTGTGCTGTGCTCAGCAGAGCTGAAGGAGCCAGTCTGTCCTTCCTCTGCCAGCATCTGCAGACAATCGGCTGGTGACCCTCGAGGCACCCCCAGCAGCAGCCAGCCAAGCACCCAGCTCTCCAGCAGGGCACGTTTGCCCCTTGCCTTCCTCGCTGTGCTGCAGGGCTGCCAGGACACTCGTCCTGGTTTGGCAGTGACCCCTCCTGGCACTGCGTCCCTCCCACGGGCAGGGAGGTCAGTCCACGGCACACACAGTGACCCTCGTGCTGGTGCTGGGAGCTGCCTCGGGGCACAGCAGAAGCCTGGAAGGGCAGCTGGGTGAAAATGGGCCCTTTGCCCCTGTGGTGCCCTGGGACCCCCAATCCCCCAGGCTGCCAGGATCTGGATGGCCATGCCCAAGCAGGACCATGCCATGTGCAGAATATGGCTCCTTAGGGAATCCTTGGAATTGCCTTTGGAGAAACAGCAGCAGACTGTACCTGGGGCAGGGATGAGGAGCAGGCTACACTTGCCATTTCCTTTTCTTAAACTTCAAACGTGCCATCAGACGTAAATTATTCACTTGTAATCCCTGGTGCTGGCAGCAGCTCAGAGAGGATCCGGCTCAGGTGATAAGAAAGAGGAAAGAAAAAAGAGGAACCCATTAAATTTAAAAACCTCTGAGAGTCACAAAATCAAAAAATATATTCAGGACAGGAGCCAGGCCAGGACAGGGAAGCTGGGGACCTGACACTCACAGCTCTCTCAGTAGTGGGGTACCATGAAAGACAGGGCTTGGTGGTTCTGAGTGCTCAGCTGTGTTACCTCTTCTAACTCCTCATGGTTCTTTGTCCTGTGTCTGTGATGAAGATGGAAAGAGAAAAGAGCAGGAAACACATGCAAAGGGAGTAGAGCCATGCTGGAATGTCCAGCCCAGACTGAGAGCAGAACCCTGCTCTCCAAGGATACAGTCGGGGGATTCCCTCTCCACAGCCAGACCCCTAGCTCAATCTCCCCAGAGAAGGTGTTGAGGATCCCCAAAGTCGAGGTGTGGGAGCAGCTGTGTTACAGCGTCAGCAACACTCAGCAGCACTGTCCCCAGGGACACGACCAAAATGCCCAGAGCTGCCTTGGCTCCTGCAGCATACTTGGAAAGCTTGTTTACTTGGTCCTGATGCAGTTACCACGTTAACTGAAAACAGAGAGCAGCTTCTGGCAAGGCATGGGCTGCAGAGAGCTGGAATGAAAAGCATTTAAAATGTTTCGCTTCACCAGCCTGGCTGCCCCTGTGCCCACCAGCTTTGGTCTGCTCCTGCAGCAAGTGCTCCATCACCTCTGAAACAAACTGCATCCATCAGGGAGAAACACTCCCATCTCAGGCTTGGAAACGCATCCTGGCACAACTCCCCAGGAGCCAGCACCCCTCCCCATCTGCCAGGGACTGAGCAAGCTGCAGGCACTGGAGTGATTGCTGCTTTCCCTGTGCCGTGCAGGCAGTGGCACGGCTGCAGCCCAGCTCAGCCTCCCCAGCACAGCCAGTCCAAGCCCCACACGCCTGCAAGAGGGTCTGACTACAGGGTAGTGGACACCCACTTAGCTCAGCCCTTCTCAGAAGTTCAGGGGATAGCTCTGGGAGACACAGAGGACATGACAATGTCCTGGCTCAGTCTCAGTGGCTCTGCAGACACAGAGCTTGGCAACACCACAGGGGAGGTGTTCATTCTGAGCTCTATCCAGGCTGGTGGGCAGCTCTCCCTTCACCTCCACGTGCTGCCAGTGGCACATTGCAAATGGCTGTAGGGAGGACAAAGAGCATCAACGCTGACACAGACCATGTGTGCCAGGAGATCCCTGCCCCTGTGTTCAGTGCCCTGGCAGACCTCAGCAAGGCTGGGGGGAGGACTCAGAGAGGACTGCCCCTCACAGCAGTTGAGTGAAATGGTGGCTTTAGAGTCTCAAGGATCTCGTGCATCCTCTTGTCGCTGCACACCAACTCTCCATCCTCAGTGCTCTGGACTTAGACCCAGCCCCAGATCCAGACCCAGACTAAGCTTTGTGTCTCCAGCCTTTTGCAACAAAGCTCAAGCTGCCCGAGCCGACTCAAACCTCAGGACTCCCTGTCAGCTCCCACCTGCGTGACTGAGGTGAGAGAAGGGGCTGCAGATTCTGCAGGGGCTGCACCAACCTGGACTGGAGGAGGCAGCCTGAGACCCTGCAAGGAGATCAGCTGCACCTCCTGCCTTGGCTGCACCTCCCGTGATGGCGATGGCTGCCGGCACCTGCAGGGAGTGTGGATCACTCCTCAGAAGAGCAGCCAGATGGGAAAGGTCTGTGTGAGTCTGATAACGGCGCCTGCTTGGCTCCCCTCCCTGGCAGGCCTGCACGGGGCACACAAGTGCCTGTGTCTGGCACTCCAGGAAAGGAGGGGCCACGTGCCCCAAGACCAGGCTGGCATCTCTGCCCTTGAGAGCCCCCAGCACAGCTCCTCCCGCTGGAACATCCCCAGGGAGTTCAGAGCAAATGCTCACCCCCACGGTGAAGGGTAGGTGGGAAGTGCATCCCCTCAGTGTGCTCAGATGCTTGGCAGGCTCTGAGCCAGGCTCCTCGTGCCTGCAGCAAGCACAGAGCTGGGGGCTGGGGCTCAGAGTGCAAAGCCAGCACCTCTTCCCTAACAGGGCTCAGGGAATTTGTCCCTGTCCCAAGATTCACTGAAGGGCACACCCTTGCTGGCTCTGCACCGCCCAGGGCAGGGCAGGAGCCAAAGGCCAGGCAGGTGCTTTCCTGCACTTGGATGCCAACAGAGAAGCTGTGGATGTGAGGCGTAAAGCCAGGTAAGAGAAAAGAACAAGGCAGTGCTTGCGGCAGGAGTGCTGAAATCCACTATTAAACTACGCTCTAAACTTATTTTTAAAATTCTCTTTCCTCTGCAGATGGTGCAAACAAAGTGCCAAGTAATCTGCCCCCACTTTTCTGCACAGCAAACAAGAAGCCATCACTGCAGCAAACCAGGTGGAAGTGGGCACCTTCAGCAGCAGGCACCAGCCCCAGTTCATTCAGTCTCCACCGAAGACATCTCATCAAGCAAAGCAGCTCTACCCTACTTCACCCGTGGAACCAGCACAGCACCAGAGCAAGGCTGGGATGCCAAGCAGACTGGGGAAAGTAGGCGAGGATGGAGGATGTTTCCTGTGTGCAGAAGGGAGAGAAAGGCTTGGGAAGTCTCCTGATTCTCGGGGACCATGGAAACCACTGGCAACAGGACAAACAGCAGGGTCACTTCTAGTTCAGCAAAAGTTCACGCATGCTTCTGCATCACAGCTTGCTGCCTCAGTGCTGGCAATTCTTGGAATTTAGGTGGAGGATGAATGTGATGGCAATGATAAAACCTGGGCTTTTCAACCCATTTTCACACTCAGGGCCTGTGAGATGGGCTTGACTTGTTAGGTAGGTGAAGAGACCACAATGATGGTACCAGGGAAGGAGGCAGAAATCAAGGCAGAGAGTGATGGCTGTGATCAGTCACATGACAATCAAAACAGAACTTGGCTTTTGCTCCTGCAAATCTCTCTGCACCCTTGTTTGTTATCAGCAAATCCAGAATCAGCCTCCATCCCCTGCAGGTAGGAAAGGAGGTGAGAGGGATCAGCAAAGCATTGCAAAATTGGTTCTATTTTTGC
Organism: Corvus hawaiiensis; assembly: GCF_020740725.1. Taxonomy (NCBI): domain Eukaryota; kingdom Metazoa; phylum Chordata; class Aves; order Passeriformes; family Corvidae; genus Corvus; species Corvus hawaiiensis. Next base: position 8,247,096 of record NC_063229.1, on the reverse strand, counting down.
ATGCACAGAAGGAACAAAGAATTGCCCATCACCTCTGTTTCCCCCTGACAGCAGGACTAGCACTGCCTGGGCCAGCAGTGCCCAAACCCTTGGGTTGTACTGTCCTTGGCTGCAGAGGCAATACAGGCCTTTCCTTGGGCATCCTGGCACTGTAGGGCCATGAATATCCCAGGGACATTCTGGAACCACTGGCTCCTTCCTGCTGGAACCTCCCACGTCTTCCTGGCTTTTCTGGGCAACAAGGCTGCAGCTCCTGGTCTGACTCCACAGCCATGGCTGCACTCAGCTCCTGCTCTGCAGCACCTTGGAGGGCAAGAACAGCAGTCCCCTTCCCCGAGGATGGGTGCAGGGGTTACTTCTGCACCAGCCAGAGAGGCTGATGTTCCTGCCCAGGGCTGATGCCTCGGTGCTGCAGAAGCCCTGTGCTGACATCCAGACCCCAGAAGAGCTGTGAAGAGCAGCTCCCCACAGACACTGCACCCCATGGGCCCCACTCTTCCCCAGTTCTTCATGGCCTGGGGTTGTACACATCCCAGCAGCCCATCCTGCCCTGGCTGCTCGTCAGGAACAAAGCCCTCTCCCGAGCGGGCTGGGCTGCCTTGCCTGTGACTAAATATTCAGAGGCACTGTGCACTAGCCCTTTGATCAGCAATTTATCTCTCCATGCCACAAGTTTCCTGGAGCCTGGCGTTTCCGGCCCGTGCTCAGCCTAGGTCCCAGGAGCCTCGGAGACAGGTGTGAGGAATTAGCTACAGGGCCTAATGCTCTGACAGGAACCAGCACCAAAAGCAGGGGACAGAGTGTAATGTTTATTACATTTGAAGCAAAGCAAACATGTGGCCTACTTATGTATCTAGAAAGAATTAATTGGGGAGCTCCACAAAGCAGCAGATTATAAATTAGAATAATTTTCACCAACTTCAGCCCATTCATCTTGTTTCACACCAGGCCTGTCAGCTCAGCCTGACGCGGCCGAGTGCAGCCCCAGGCCCAGCTGCTGTCTGCTGGCACGGGAGGACTGTCAGCAGCCAGCCCCATGGGCACAGCCTGCCAAAACCCATGGGAAGCGTGTGGGCTTGAGCCAAGGCACACACCTTGACTGGAAACAAGCTCAGAGCCTTAAGAATAGCTCCAGGGGTGCTGAGTGCCACCAGCTGCCATCTGCAGGGGTATCCAGAGTGCTCTGCTCCAGGGAGTGGCCCAGGGACAGCAGAGGTGCTGGGCACCCACCTTTTGCTCCTCCATCCCCCTTCACTTGCTGGCAGCCTGCAGAGTGGTGAGGGCCTGGCAGGGCTGTGCACACATCTCCTTACGCATCCCACCCTGGTTAGAATTCCAGATTATGAGTCAGGCTTTCCTGATGTGACATAAGGGACAACCTCAGGCCAAGGTCAGGTGGAGAGCCCTTTGCACAGCTTAGAGGTCACTCCCAAGGACATCGCCCATGATGTGCAGGTGCCTACCAGAGCTGCTGGGAATGTAATGCTCTGCATGCCCAAGGCACTGGGGGCCTTGGACTGACACTTTGAGGAGGGGTAACAACCCCTTTGCAGACAGATTCCTGTGCAAGGAGCAGCAGGAATCACAAACTGGCAAAGCAGCTCATGTCTGAGGTCCTCCAGCTCCCCCAAAACCAGGCCCCAGGAAGGGTCCCAAGGGGCCATGTCAAAAAATGACCCTGAGGCATTTCAGGGATTCTGTCCTGGAGAAAAAAAATCACCCAGACTGTATCCCAGATGGCAAAATCTCACTGGCACCTCTGAAAGCAGTGGATGAGAATAACACTGATTTGGCCTATCCTTACAGATTCCATGGGGACAGCATGCAAAATACCATATGGATGCTGGGATCATTTTGCTCCAAAAGGTCACCTGCTGCCTTGCTGGAAGAAGTGTTAAAAGAGCCAGTGGAAATGACTGGGCAATGCCTGTAAAGCAGGATCCATCCCTGGAGATGCAGTTCAGGTCAGACCACTGCCACCATGATCTCAACTCTCCAGCCCTTCACAGTGATCAGGGGTGGACAAAACCAGAGGTGGGATCAGAGCCTCAGCACCCACCGGTGCAAATGAGAGCATTCCCAGGAAGGTGTCTGCAGGGCTCCAAGGCACAGACAGTCAAAATGTTTTCCAGAGGGAGCAGCAATATCTGTCCCAAGAGTTCTCCTAGCCTGTGTTGTGTCTCCAGGGGGGCCAGGAATAACTGCCTTGAGCATGCAGGTGTAATGCTCCTCCTAACACTCTTCCAGACTCCAACAATTTTCAATTCAAAGAGACATGTGCCAATTTGTACTTGGTCTTTTCCACAAAACTATCCAGAAGCAGGAGCTAGCATGCTGGCAAGGGCTTCAGAGATGTTTGTAACAGTCTTGTCTCAGTTGACAGGACTTGAAAAGCTTCATCCCATGGCAGGGACTCTCATCAATCTGTTTTTAGCAGCTGAAACAACCTGCACTGCCACGGGAGTTGTCAGGCTCAGGAAGCCCACCAGAGTCCACTCTGGCAAGTGGGTGTGATCAGGGTGGGCAGAGCCCTGCAGGCACCCCAGCCCAGAGGCTGCATGACCCCCACACCAGGTCCTGTCCAGCTGCCGTGTCCCTCCTGGCTCTGGCTGTGTGGAGAAGCCCAGGGCTTCCAGACAGGTTCCAGGTGAGCAGCACCTACCCCTTCACTGCTGCTCTGTCTCCTGCAATGCTCACTCCACACCCGGCCAGCTGATAATTTGTGTTAGAGTTTGTTCAAATGTCATTATTAATTAGAATAGAAACACTATTAGCAATGTTAATGTATTCCAAACCGTTCTGCACGTTGGCACCATGTGAAAGCAGCACTGGGGCTGAGACCAAGGCAGCAAAGCCAGGCCTGGGCATGGGCTGAGCCAAGCAGTGAACCAGCATTGTCCCTCCCTCAGCACTGCTCTCCCTGGTATGGCTGTCAGGAAAAGTTGGACTGAGACAGATTTGTGTCTGTGTGTGTTTGGGAATCATGACCACAGAAAGGACCCAGCATGGGAATTCTAGGACAAGAGAGGGAAACAGAGAAAGGAGCTGAGGCAGGGGCATGGGGTAGCAACAAAAACAAGTGTAAAGTGGATGAATTATTTACTGCAATAAACAATTGTGAAGTCACTTACTCTGGCTCTGTGCATCCTAAATGGGGGCTGCAGCGTTTCTCACATCTCCCTAGTGTGCTGAGTGATTTTTTTGCAATTGGATGCATGAGGCTGGGGTAATCTTATAAGAGACTCCAGAAGATCAGTTTAGTATTGATCATGTGCTGAATTTAAAGGCTTTCCACATCCATCTGCTGCTGCTCCTCAGGTGACAGCCCAGCAGAGATCTGGGTGCTCACTGGGCCCCCGCACCCCAGAGCAGCCTCATTTGGCTGCAGCCTGTGGCTGGGCTGATGCCCAGCAGCACGTGAGGCCAGGGCATCACACCAGAGCTCAGTTCAGGAGCTAGCAGAGTCACAGGGCAGCTCCCACCGAGCCTTTTGATGAAGTCCCTCAGAGGATCAGTCTGCTGGTCTGCGGAGCCAGCTGGTTGTGGATTGCAGTGGATCATAGCTCAAGCCCAAAGGGCCCCATCACAGGGTGACTTCCAGGCCAGCAAGAGCCTGGAAGAACATCAATCCTGTGCAGACAAGGTGACAAGAACAGGGACACAGAGAGGCAGAGCACAGGGAGGAGTACACATGGAATAGGACCTCTGCCCATGTCTCCGGTGTGTGCTTTGGATCTGCAGGTCTTTCAGGAACATGACTACAAAGGGTGAGCTCAGACTCCAGAGACAATGGCCTGGCAGCAGGACAGTTGCTGTGACACACCCAGAAATGTGACAGGAAGAGGGAATTCAAGCATTATGGGACTCTTGGATATATTGCATCATGATGAGGTTTTAGTTTTTCTTTTACTAATATACAGATTGCAACTCGTTACGGAGCCATGAAAGCTGTGAGCCATGTTTTCCAAATTACAACCTGCTTTACAATGCTAAAACATCAAGTGCTTTTTGCAAAACAAGAAGAGTTAAATATAGGAGAAATCTACTCATTTACTGAAATAGGAGATATGCAGGGCATGAAAACAATGACTCCTCCAGGTCCATATTTACTCAAAAAAGACCTGTATTCAAATAACTCTTATAGTAAGTCACTGGCGTACTCACAGAGGTTAAGTGGCTGAAAGTAAGGATACAACATAAAGAAGCCCTCTTTATCAGCAGAGAGAGCACATCAGGTGCTTCTTCAAAATTCTCAGGCAAAAATAAGAGTCCAAAAATCCATTTTGCAAAGCTGTCAGCTGGAGTGAAGTGGGGCTGAGCCGTTGTCAGCTATGGGCAGCTCTGCAAAGTGCTGAGACGCAACACTCATCACAGGGCAGGGCCCAGACAGGACCCCAGTGCACTGTACCTGATAGGTGCTTACATGCAGATCTTAATTCCAGACACTGATAAGGCATCCAATTCTTCTGCTGCTGTTGTTGTTGCTGCTGTTGCTTTGTTTTCAATAGCTGCAGTTAAACATTTAACCTTTACATTGATGGGATGACCTAAACATGTTTCTCCAGGCTGGTCGGCAGCAAGGCTGCCTCACAGTGAGCAGAAGGATGCCTCTTCCTTTCAGCCTGGCAAATCAATGTGCTGGGTGGCTGGCAGACTTGCAGGTGTCCCCTGCTCTGAACACATGGAAGGGCCTCAAAGGTAAGGTACAAGCATTTCTCCAGACTGCCAGGTCTAACAAAGAGATGGGCACAAACCTCCGTCTTCTTGGCAAGCAGAAGAATAGCAGCTCACAATTTGGAGGCTGGCTCTGGCTGGTTCTATCCCGTGCCTGTGGCTCTGCCAGCAGCTGAGGCACCTATTCATCATCCTAGCATTTTGGATGGCACAGAAAGAGTTACAGGAAGGAGCAGCAGAGGAACTGTGAGTTAATATGGTCCCATGATTTTTACTACTCTCAGAATATTAAATTGATAGCCTGGTACCAAAGGCCAGAAGTGTCACCTCTCAACAAGATGAAATCTATGTAGCCTGTGGACAGGGGAAAGCCACAAGATTTATAAAGGCATCCATAAAATTAACATTTGAATGAGCTTGTGGGAAAAGAGACCATGAGCTGCAGCAGCAGGTTTGCAAGTACCTGCCACCTCTGCTTTCAGAGCCCAGCAGGCGCTGTTGACTGGGTGCACCCTCCTGCACCACTGCCTGACCAAGTGGGGCCTCAGAGGTGCTCCTTTGCCAGAAGGAGATTGCCAGGAAGCTTTTGGGATTTGAGATGGGCATTTTGGTAGTGCCATGGGGAATAAGTGGCAAGGGCAGGAACCAGCCACATCCCACACCTCCTTGGGGGACCCCTCCCTGGTGCTCACAGTGGCTCAGACCCTCTCTTCACCCTCAGCTTCCTGCATGGCTCAGTGTGTGCTGTGGGGACAAGCACCCTGTCAAGGCTCCATCCCACTGTCCAGGTGCCCAAGGGCTGTCCCTCAGCACAGCAGAGACACTGGACACTCAGCATCCCAGCAGCTGTCAGGGTACACAGCTGCTCACACAGGGGTCCATTCAATGTTCTGCTACACTGCCTGTAGAGCCAGGGGCTGGGCACTTCTGGGCCTCCACCCTTCCTCTGCACAGCAAGGAAAATACTCCAGTCCTACCCAGAACTATGGCCATGGAGATGTTGGGGCACCTCTGCTCTGGAGACAGGCTGAGACAGCTGGGGTTGTCCAGCCTGGGCAAGAGAAGTTTCTGGGGAGGCCTTAGAGCCCCTTCCAGTGCCTAAAGGGGCTCTAAGAGAGATGGAAAAGAACTTTGTACAAGGGTATGAAGTGACAGAATAAAGGGGAATGGCTTCCCAGTGACAGACAGCAGGGTTAGATAGGATATTAGGAGGAAATTTTTCCCTATGAGGGTGGTAAGGCCCTGGAACAGGCTGCCCAGAGAAGCTGTGACCACCCCATCCCTGGGAGTGTTCAAAGCCTGGTTGGACAGGGCTTGGAGCAGCCTGGTCTAGTGGAAGGTGTCCATGCCCATGACAGGGTGTTGGAACAAAATTGTCCTTAAGATCCTTTCCAACCCAAGCTATTTTAGGATTCTATGGCTCCACAGACCTGCTGTCATCCCATAGCAGAGTGCTTGGGGGCCACACACTCACCCAGACCAGCCGATGCTGCGTTGCACAGCTCAGGTTTCTACCGGCGGCTGCCGTGGTGCGTGTCACAAGGGTGTGAGTGCTCAGCCACGTGTGCCGGCTGCGGGCGCACACACCTGGCGCAATCGGAGCCATTACCACGCTGCCAGCGGCGTGACTGCCGTGCAATTAAAGGAATGAAATGTTTATACAGGAATAAATCTGTGTTAATGAGCTGGATCCTGCGCCTGGCGTGACAGGCTCTGAAACGCAGCAAGGAACATGGGAGAAGGGAGAAGGGAGAAGGTTCAAATGTGCGCTGCTCCCAGCCAGCAGCCAGGCCCGGGGAGGGAAGTGGGGAGGGAAAGGGAAGCAAAGCAGGGCAGGTGGCTGATGGAGCACAGGAGCCACTGGTTCTTTGATTTCCCTTTCTGATTCCCTGACAAGGAGTCAGCAAGAGAGACCAATCCCATGTCAGGCTGGCTCAGGCTCAGGAGGTATTTGAGCTGTTTCCTTCCCTGGGAAGGGAGTTGCACCTGGCTCAAAGGTTTAGGAAGAACAGAAGCAATTTGGATGGTGGGGACATGCTGCTTTGGGCCCTTCCACCTGGATGGCCTGTTCAAAACCTTTCCTGCTCAGTCCTTTCCTGAAGGTAGCAGCAGAAGCTATGCAGGAGGAAATCCCTGTGCAGGTCATCCTTGCTCTCCTCCATTCCTCAGAAACACTGCACTAATCCCGGTCGCCTGCCTACACGGGAAGCCACGGAGACACAGAATCCAATTAGCTTGAAATCCTGCTCTGGCTCCCGCACAGCATCTCCCTCTCACAGAGCCGTGGAGCTGCAGAGATAAACAGTGCATTAGGATTCCAGTGGGGTATGGCAGGAAGGATGGCTTTGGAAGTGCAGCACCAGCCCGGAGAATGAGTGAGACACCCAAGTACCTTTCCCAAACACCTCCTTCCACCTCTGCCTCACACCAGCTCTTCATCCTCACTCAGCCTGCAGCACCATTCCTTCAGCTGAGCCTGGCTGAGCAAGGTGGGAGCTGAGGGCTGAGGCCAGAGCTGGCTGGTCCCCAGGCTGCTGTACCCACCCCAGGGACTTCATCTTTGCTGTGAGAGGAATGAGTGGCCTCCAGAGCCTCCTGGGGGTGGCCAAGATGGCATCAGGGCCAGTGCCAGGGCCCATCTCCTTACCAGGGTATCTCTGTGCCCAGAAATCCCTTGAGAACCAGCATGACAGATCACCCTTAGCTCCCTTGTCCCTCCCCCAGCAGGGAATGGCCCTGCATGGCTGGCTCTCCAGAATGATCCAGGGGACAAAGCAGGTCCAGTCCCACAGAGACAGTGGGAAAAGGGACTGAAACAGGCAATCCTCCCCTGGGGAAGCCAAGCACAGCCTTTAGCCAGGGCCAAGACGAATGCAGGGGGTACCTGTTGCTGATTCTGTGCCAGACCCTGGCTGGTCCTGTGGCAAGGAACCTTCTGGGCCTGATGCTTCCACTGCCAAGCCTGCTGTACTCACATTCCTGCTTGCACCCACTGTAAATTACCTGCTTTGCATTTTGCAGCAGCAACTTAACAGTATTAATTCATTGTGTTCTGTCTTTAACAAACACCATTATCATATCACCAGCCAGGATTATGCAAATACTGCAAAAGGAATTATTTCTCTCCCCAAAGTCACCTTGATTTATCAGTTTTAACCTAAAATGAAATAATAAGTTGCTTTGGATAAACTGTTAAACACATGACCAGACATGACCAGGAGTCTGTGATGGCCCCATAGGGCACCTGTGCCCAGCTGGTGACCCTTCACATCGACAGATGACACAGGGGCAGCTCTCTACTGGTCCCCACTGAGTGCAGGTGCACGTGGACCACGAGCTGGGGAAACAACCCCCTTGCAAAATACACCTGGGATAACTCCATGGGTCCATTCCCCAGGCACAGGGCCCTGGGGAGGACAGAGGCTGTGATAAAGTATAGAATCATAGAATCACTAAGGTTGGAAATAACCTCCAAGATCATCAAGTCCAACCTTTGACTAAAACCCACCATATCAACTAAACCATGTCCTAAGTGCCACATTGATTCACTTCTTGAATGCTTCCAGGGATGGTGACTCCATGACTTCCCTGGGCAGCCCATTCCAGTGCATGTGGGGCTGGGAACAAGGAAATTTTCCGAAGCTGCATTAAGGATTGCCCTGTGGTTGCCACTGGTCTGCCCCATCCCTGCCCCTCCTTTCTAGACCACCGCTGCAGGTTGAGCCCATGTCACACATAACAAACCAGTGTGTTCTCCCACACAGCTGTGGATGCTGCTAGGGATCAACAAACAAACCTGCATCCCACTCCAGAAATGAGCTCTGTAACAGAGCCCTCAAACAGCTTAATGCCTTTGGCCATAATTCCCTTTGCTGCAGAGATAAAGGCTCCCCATCCCTCTCATGCTGCTAGACCTGACCAGAGCTGTCCCTCAGCATATGAGGAGGCATTTGTATGATTAAAGGTAACCTTTGTTCCATTATTTGTCAGCAATTTGAGCCAGTCCTTCAGCAGAGGGCAAGAACAGCACCCTAGCAAGAAGAGAGGACTTCTCCTCTTTCTTGGAGCAGACAGCGAGACTCTGCAACCTGAGTACAGCCTTTTCTTCCAAGAGGAGCCAGGCCCTTGGTTAGTGCTTTGCCCTGACAGCCAGCATTACTTTAGGTGTTCCAGCTCAGTGCAGAGGGGCTATTCTGAGAGAGAGATTCGCTTCAGATTCCATTAACTAAGGACTGTAGCTCCGTAAGAGTATAAAAAAATTTCCCAATTAGTTCTAAATAATTTTTACTTTCAAACTCAATGTGTTCTGGCAGACAAAGAATCAAGGGCACCAACTGTGTGTTGGAGCAGCGTGATTGCAGGTTGGTGAATTGAAAAGCCATAGACAGGTGGATACTCAGCAGCTCTTGTGCCTATGGCTCACATTTAATTCTAACAGAGGATGGGAAATTCCTCAAAAAAACCATACTGTGATGGAGACAAGGAAATTAGGCACCAGCAACCTGTGGTAAAATACAGCTCAGTAAAAGATAATTATCTCCAAACACTGGGAAAAACACCTTTAAAGGAGTCCTTGCACTGTGGCTGGACATGATTGCTGGCACAGCTGGGCTGTGGCTTGCAGTTTGCACCATGAGAAAGGGTTTGATCAGCTTTCAGCCTCACCCATTATGGGCCAGAGAAGCAGTGAGCCCCCGAGGTTTTGTGGGGACAGAGCTGGGGACAGCCTGGCTGGTGCTTGTGGTGTGCAGAGACTGTGAGGAGGAACTGAAAGAGCCACCTTGGCCATCCCAGAACAGAACCTGAGTGTTGGTGGGAGAGATGCCTCCACCTGGCATAGCACAGACCAGGGCTCAGGCTGCCCATAGTCTTACAATCACACTCATTCCTGCTCTGATGTGTGCAACGTGGTCCCTCCTTGATCTCTTATAGCTCCCTCATCTTCTCTGCCTCTCATCCATCCTGGCCCCAGCTCCTCATCACCAGCTCTTATTTCCAGCAGCACCTGATGTTTTCTGATCATTTTACACCTTCGCTCACGCTGTCCTAAACCAGGTTCTGCCAGGCCACCACTGCCTTTGCAAGGTTGGAGGGAAGCTTGGAAAGAGGGACTACATCCTCCTGGCCTTGAGAATCCAAAGGATGAATCTTCCCAGATGTAGCCATTCCTGCCCACCTTGCAGCTGGGACAGCCCCTCTCCACAGACACAGACCCACTCAGAGCAGCCCCCGCTCTGCTGAGGATGGGGACAAGGCAGGCCAGAAGCTGGGAAGGTGGGTGCAAAGCTGGAGCACAGGAGGGATGCAATGGCAGAGACCAAAACAGAGAAGGCAATTCAATTTTCAGAGGCTGTCCCACCAATTCAGCTCAGAGAGATGATAAGAAACCCATTTCCAGTGATAGGCACCCTAATCCCCAGCCATCCTGCATTTCCATTTTTGAGAGGCGCTGTTTCCAACAGGGAGGCATTTTCCCATCTAGGTTTGCTAGAAGGGACAGCAATGGATTAAATACCAATTTTTCCAGCACTGTTTAACTCCTTCTGTGCCTTCTCCTGCCACTTACGCAAGTGCTGGATCGCAGGGCAGTGGAATGACTGCTGTGCTGTACCCTGGAGCAGGAGCACAGAGCTGGAGGCCTCTCCCAGGCTCTTCCCAGTGGCCTGCAGTATGAAGGGGCAGGGAAGAGGAGAAGAACATGACATGCATCAGCAGTGCAGGCAGAGCAGCTTAGATCAGGAATTTATTATTGCTTAAGGCAGGAGTCAGACTCAACTGCAGCACAAGTCATGCAGCTAAGTTTACAACCAGTGTCAAAACCATTAGGCAGGTCTAAAGTGCTGCAAGACTGATTTAAAACCACATTTGGAGGAAAATAGGCACCTAGAGAAAAAAGGAAGCAAACTATGCAGTGATGGCCATGCCTCTCACATGCCTCCGATCTTCACAGTTTAAGCATTGTGGTCCAGGTGAAGCCTCCAGGTTACTGGACAGTAGAAAGGCAACAGCAGCACAGATGCTGACTTCCACATCAAGCAGGACTTCTTCTGTCACTGGGAAGCCACTAAGCCACAGCATTCCTTGGATGCCAGCACAGCCTTTCCCCATACGCCTGTAGCCAGACCCATATGCATTTGTACCAGCCATCCCAGTCCTCTTCCTTGTTCCACTGCCCTCACCCTGAGTTAAGTGTCTCCATTTATCCCCATTTCCTGAGCTCAGGGCTCCTACCCACTACCTGAACCAGTCCTTCAGGGAGCTGATGGGCCCGAGACTCTCAGTCCTGCATCTACAGCACATCTTTTTACCTCGGCATCCCACACAGCAGCTCCCTCCCAGACATGATAAAACTCCCACCACAGGGTAGGAATAAAGCCTGAATGTTCTGACTTAGCTTCTCCAAACCCCTCCTTTGACCCCAGCTGTGAACTGAATGGTTTTTCTGGGAAGGGGAGCCCCAGACAGGTGTTGCCTCACAAGCTGATGAGGCCCCTGGTGCTGAGCTTGCAGGAGGGGGCACTGACTGTAGTCAGAGCTCTCCCACCATTCCACATGGTTCCAGCACCAACCACAATGTCCATTCATCAGCCACTAAACAAATGGAAATTTAAGGGCTCATGGCTCTGTAACACAGAAAACAATTCCCTGGGCATTTTTATGGCGCTGTAATTTATTGGATCAGAAATGATGAATGGCAGCAGGAGGGGGCAGGGCCCAGCACAGAGGGGAGTGCTGATGCAGTGGAAACCAAAGAGAGATGTGTAGCTGAGGGCAGGGAATGGGAAAGCCCCCAGGATTGCTGCTGCATGGGGCTGGGGGAATGCCACCATCTACAAAGACTAATTCCCTCCCACACTTTGCAACCCCACCATTCAGAGCAGGATTTGTAGTAGAGGCTTCTGTAAGAAACACGCACGTGAGGAAGAACAGAGTTGAGCTCCGTGCTCCTGAGAGGCACAGCCTCAGGCCTCCCAGGCAGCCCTTGCTGGCAGCTTTGCAGAGTCAAGGCACAAGGAAGAAACGTGAAAAAAAGCTTCATCCCTGGGGAAAGAGGAGCACCTGGTGGAAAAACAGAGCGTAAACGTGAGCACTACAGCTCCTCCCCCATGTAATCTCCCAGCTCTGGAGTCTGAGCTGCATTCAGCAGTAATTGAAACCAGGCTCTTTAACACAGGTGCCAATTACTGCCTATTAATGCGAGGAGCACTGATAGATACAGCAATTACCTAGCTCTGCAAGGCTGGAGAGCACAAAAGAAGATGAAAGGGCTACTTATGCCACTGTAGGTCTTGTAGGACAGCTCTCTGCCCCAGCAAATCTCTAGTAGTGTTAGCCTGGGCAGGTTCTTGCCCTCTAGATGCATCACCTGAGTGAACAACATGCTCTTGCCTCAAAGAAGGGAACGATATCCTGGGGTGCCTTAGGTAAAGAACTGCTAGCAGGTCAAGGGAGGTGATTCCTGCCTTTATGCAGCACTGGTGAGGCCACACTGCTGTGCCCAGAGCTGGGCTCAGCACTGTAAGACACATGGACATGCTAGAGACCAGCAAAGGGCCATGAAGATTATGAAGGGCCTGGGAGCCCCTCACGTGTGGGGAAAGGTTGATAGAACTGGGACTGCTCAGCCTAGAGAAGACTCAGGGGGAAACTTGTCAATGTAGATAAATACCTGATGGGAGGGTGGAAAGAGAATGAAGCCAGGCTCCTTTCAGTGGTGCCCAGAGACACGCAATAGGCACAAACTGAAACACAGGAGGTTCTCTCTGAACACCAGGAACCACATTTCCCCCCGAGGGTGACTGAGCCCTGGCACAGGGTGCTCAGAAAGGTATGGAGTCTCCATCCTTGCAGATATTCAAAGCCATCTGGACACATTCCTGGGCAGCAGCTCTAGGTGGCCCTGGTTGAGCAGGGGCTTGGGCAAGATGATCTCCAATATCCCTTCCAACCTCAATCATTCTGTGATGGTGATCTCCAGCCATTCAGAGTCTTTGTTTTCTGCCATTTCCCCACTTCACTTGCCCAGCTGCTTTGCCTCCTCCTCTCTGCTCAAAGCCTCCCCCATTCTTTGCCTTCCTGGGGGCGATGTGGCAGTGAGGAAGGGGACTGATGCAGGCATACTGTGGCAATGATGGCAAGAGGACAACGGTTAAGTGCAATTCCCAGAAAAATCCTGCAGACATCCAAGGCTGTGAACATCAAAATATGCATACTGCAACAATGAAAAAAGCCAGGAGAGCCTCAGTGCAGCAGCAGGGGTATCAGAGTCAGAGGCAATTATTTGCCACTGCAGAGATTGCAGATGAATGTGAGCCCTTTAAAGCCCCAGGCTGGCAGTAACCAGCATTCCTCCCATTTACACCCTGAGCTCCCCCTTCCCCACCTCACAAGGCACCAACCCCAAGCCACGTAATTAATACTACAGAGATGTTCAGCTGATATGAGAAACGAAGCACATCTTGAGGCAGCCCTACTGCTGTCAGCAGGCCCCATGTTGCTGCTCTGCCTTGCTACTCCTGTGTGTTTTGGAGACAGGCTTGCTTCCCCACAGTAAGCCCACTGCTGTTACATACCTTGTTTGCTGGGCAGAGCACCAGAGGAGTGCAGAGGGGTCTGCAGGGACACTTTCTCCTTGCCCTCAGGATGTTTACAGTATTGAAATTTTAGCAGGAAGCCAAGCATCTGTTCTTCAAATAAAGAGGTCTCCCAGGGGGATGTGTGGGGAGGCAGAATCATCACACATGTAAACACCTGGTCTTACAGGCGAGAACAGAGTTTGCGGAAGGAGCGCAGCACCTCTGAGACTCGTTCAGCTTTGCTTCCGCTGCTTAATTAGTTCAAACACCATCAATATTCAGGGACAGCCCTCCCTTGCCAGGGTGGCTGTGTCGGGGTGGGGCTGGCGCGGACAGAGCAGCACAGACACACCCCTGAGCCTTCCCCAGCAAAAGAGCTCGTCTGCCTGTGCTGCTGCAGCACACATGTCCCCGGCACTGCACTGCTCCAGAGCCCTTCCAGGACATTCAGCCCTCACACACTTCCTTTGAGGAAGGGGGCAGAACCAAACTGTGCCACACAACGTTTGTCTGTACTGAAAGCTACTTTCCCTGTCCCCTAAAGCAGCCCCTGGCTTGGGGCTTGTTAGAAAATGGTCTGCACAAGCAGTGAGCTGCACCACTCCTCTCAGCCAGCCACAGGAACCACACTGTGGCACCAAGAGACCTCTTAAAGGCAGGAGATAAGGCCTTGTGCCTGCACACACGGCTGGGTGTTCCCAGGGTTTCCCATCCCGAGCCCACTGCATCAATCCAAGCCTCAAACAGCTTCAGCACCACCAAGAGGCCTTCACTACCATCCTGTCCATACTTCCATCCTCCCCCTCCTCAGTAGACTCCAGTCTTACTTCTTCATGCCTACAGTTTGTACTTCAACAATACCACTACAAGATTGTGCATTCTCATTTATTTTGTGCCAATGCTGCACCACTCCTGTCTCCCTCTTCCAAGTCCTCCATCTTTGCACCTTTTTCCATTTCCAGCATTTTCAATGCACAGTAGGATTTTTTCCTTATATGAAAGAGGGTGGGCAAAGGTTCTTTCTCCTTTCATTAAATATTAGTGCCCATTCAAGCAAGATGGACAGTGTTCTACATATGAGCTGTGCTACTGCTTTAATACTCTGCTGCACTGCCCTGCACCAGCATAGTCCCACCCCTCCCCTCCCAAGCTTTCCCACAACTCTGCCCTGCTCCAAGAGCTCCAAGACAGAGCTGGAGTTCTAGGGCATCACCTCTGTCTTAAAAAGGAAACAAGGCTGGAAGCAACAGACTACATGGCTCTACAGGTCACAAGCACAATCACATTTCATCTTCAAGCACCATATCTGGTGTAAATTCTGGCCTGAGAATGAAGTTCCCTTTACCTTGGATTTACAGGGACCTGAAATCTCAGTCTGGGAGTCACACAGCAGAAGGATGCCTGAGGTTCAGTTATAGAAGAGTGGAAAGTGAAATGAAAGAGCAGCTGTGATACTGTTGAACACAGATCACGTGCAGAAAGCACCACTGCCCCACATCGAGTACAGAGTATTTGGGGCTTGGAGCTCACAGCTATTGGCAGGGTAAACACGGTGAATCCTGCCAGAAGGATCACAAGTCCCAGCTATTGGAAAATCCAGCTAGGGACAGATCAAGTCATTCTCAGCTCCAGGCATTCTACTTGACGCACAAAATCCCTTGCTCTGCCAGCCTGGTGTGGACGTGATGGTTCAGTAGCTTTACATGAGGAAGCTGCACCACCTGCTGTCTGGTCTGAAGCCAGTTACCAGAACATGATCAAAGATGATCACTAATAACAAAAGTTTTCTTCAGAACCAGTTTTTTACAGGACGTGCTCTTGATTAAAGTCATCAAGAAAGACTTCATATCTGAAAACGATGAAGCAAGATCAACAGACGGACTGTTTAGTCAAAATGGTTCAAGCTCTCAAACAGAATATGAGAAGTTCACTTTAATAGCCAGCTCCTGTCAGGATAAAGATTGTACTGTTATCCCTTTGGGAAACTCTGTCAAGTTTTTTCCACTCCAAAAACTACAAAAGCTAGCACTGAACCAAACTTTGAAAGATGTGGAAATTCTGCCATGCAAAAAACCAGCCCCCTGCCCAACACCACTTGAGGCTTAGCAGCAACGAAAATGACATCTTGAACCCTGCTATTCCCCCTTCCTGGACTGCAGCACTACCTGGTCCAATCAAATGGGGCAAAGAGATAAGATTCTTACAAAAAGCCACAATACTAAAAGTCTTCTTAGGATATAGTGCATGAAGACAGACCAGTCAGTAAGTTCTCTTGGCTGGCATAAATATGAGAGGCTGCAGGAACATCTCCCTAATTCTAGAGATCAGTGATAGCTGGGCTAGTGTTTTGTGTGCCAGGCCTTATGGGCATGCAGTAGCAAGGTCAGTGCAGGACTCAAAGGAAAGGAGTTGAGAAGACAAATGACCTCTGCTTGATGAAGCATAGGTACAGAATGTACAGACGAAAGCAAATCAGAAAAACACTTTATTTAAAAAGCAAAAAATCCCCCCCTCAAAACCCCACATACTTTCTGATAAGCTTATTGCTCGTTAGATCTCCTGTGACACTGCTCATTCTCCTCTTGGCCTATAGCACCGGAAGTACTCTTGCATCCCTGTCTTCCCTCCGACCAACATCATCTGGAAATGTTCATCATGTTCAATTGGTCCCAAATATCAACATTTAATTCTGTCCTTACTATGCACACAGAACATGGAGGTCACCAGGCACAAAGGCTCTTTCTCACTGGGACAACTCTATGGATTTATACAGTCATGTGATCCCACCAGGATGGAAGTTCCTAATTTGCAGAAACATTAAAAAAAAAAAAAGAGAAGGTGTATCTACCTTCTCCTTTGCAGTCAAAACCTAAACAGCAGTAAAATCATCCCTGAACCACTCAGCCTGCAGTCCAGACATGTCCATGTTCATTCTACAGCTCATGGTCTACACTCTCAGTAAACAGCCTTCAGGATCCCCTAATAGACTTTTTACAGCTTTTCCCTGTCTCATCACGCCATTCTACATCCACTGAACCAGGGCTTGTCTTCCAAGTTCCTGTGAAAGGGATATTGCCTGTTTCTTGTGCAGCATCTACAGATCCACACTGTAGCAAAACAGCAGAATTCTCTCACCAGGCCCTGGCTCTGCTCTGCGTGGTCAAAGAATCTTTTGGACCTTCCTCCTGGATAGCTGTCAGGCAGGTTTGGTAAGAACAGAGCAGGTGGCTTTGTGCTTCATGTTCAGTCAGTGCTGTTGTGGGGTTTCAACAACCTCTTCCTCAGCATGTTCAGGGTGGCGCAGCAGCAGCTCCAGGTCAGGGTCAGAGCTGGCCTCTTTGTGTGGCTCCAGTGCTTTGTCACCTGCATGCAGACAGCCTGTTTAGTGACAATCTTGCTGGCGTTCCCACCAAACCTGGCGCTGTCAAAGAGCTGGAACCAGACACAGCTCCTAGTGAAGCAATGAGAAAGCCTACAAAGAAAGAGAAAGTGATTTAAAACAATCACCTTTGGAATTCATGGCTTTGAGAACAACGTGAAGGGAGATTCCCGACAGGCAGACAGCAAAGCCCAGCCAGTTCAAGAGACTGAGGTGGTCTCCCAGTAAATGTGTGGCAAGGAATAAAATGCAGATTTCCTGTGGAAACAAAAAACCATGACAAGTGGCAGGGCAAGACCTGAGCAGATATGCATGAGACATTTTACAGCTGAAGCCTAGATCAAGATGTCAGGCTGCTAAATTTCTATCAGCATATTCTTTCATGCGCACAGAGTTCTAAAAACAGTTTCTAGAAACAAACAACCTGTCAAACTGGGATGTGGGATTTTAAGTCATCTGACTGCATAGCTCAGTTACAGAGGAATCTTGCAACTTCTGGATCAGAGCAATTTCACGTATCACAGTTCAGCTCAAAAGTATGTGTGCTGGACCCCTCTGAGGAGGGGAGGATGTGCCAAACTAGGTTACAGAGATAGCTCACACCAGTGGTTTGGTCACATGCAGGTCTGATGCAAGAGCTTGCCCTTCTTAGCCCTCCTTTCTTCCACACCATCTGCTACTCATGAGGGCCATGTGTTTTAGTCTATCCCACATTCCAACAAACTTTGATCATTAATGGTATTTTTTATAGTACAGCCACTAGTCTCTGGCCCTTTGCTGTCAGGGACCAAGAGACTTCACTGCAGAGACTGCAAGGCAAAGCATCAAGCTCCTGTGCAAGGAGAACAAAAATAACAAGCAATGATTCCTAAGGATCTAAGGAAGCTCCCACCACATAAAGACCAATAGGGATGACTCAGTACTTGCCTTCTAGTATTAGCACAGGAACCATGCCTTACCTTAAAAATGCCAGCAATGGAAAGGGTGAGGCTAGATGTTCTGGAAACCAAGAGGAACTCAGAAAAGCCTAGACCAAAGGCAAGAATTCCACCCAAGAACAGCTTCCCTACCAGAGAGAACAGCATTCCTGCTTCATGGAAACGGAAGAGCTTCTCTGATATGGACAAAGGCAGGCCTAGGAACAAGACAATGAGTAGCAGAATACCATTCCCACCTCCCAGGATTCCTCTCAATAAGATTGAGGGGGTAGGCTGCTCACATTCCAGTATCATGAGGATGTGGAGCCAGTTCTTCACAGCCCTTACTTCCACAAGTGTGGCAGGCAACTACTTCTATGCACTCTTTAAAGTCCTGCCAGCATAAGATAAACCCAGGTCTCTAACTACTTCGCAGAGTTCATAGCTGTTCACTTATCTGAGTGAATTATCTCAAACAACAAACTGCTACACAATCTCCCAACCACTCCATAAAGCTACCCCTGCTTTCTCTAATTAACTCACGCACCCTCAAACACCGCAAAGAGTGGGAAGAGCCCCAGGAACATGAGCGGCTGCAGGTGAAACATGATATCAATGGGATTCTGGAGCCCTGAAAGAGGAGAATCAGTAACAGACCAGGTAGCAACAAGCCAGGGAATAACACAGCTCCCAGAGCCTTTATTAGCACCATTCCTGGACATACACCTTATTTGTGATGCCCACACCTGTGCTGCTGCAGACACCAAGCCACCTTCATTACCCATCAACAGATATCCCGTGCCCAAGGTTTCAAACACCTTCCCTTACATGAGATGTTTTGTTTCTGCAGCAAGGGCTATCACCTCTCCTTATTCCCCTCCCTGTTACCAGCACCACCACCCCCTCCTAACACCCTGCATACCCAGTTCAGCCTTCTGCATCAGTATCTGTGTGAGAGTCCAGCGAATGCCCCCCAGGAAAGAGGCACAGAGCACCAGCACAAACCCCTGTGCGTTGAACTGTGTGGACTTGTAGGTGAACATGAAGAGTCCCCCAGCGATGAGCAGAACCACCAGCAGCAACGTCACTCTCTGCAGGAGAGCAAACACGACAGACACAGGCACCTCCTTCCTTTCAGATTCACCCACATAATTGCATCATTCCTCTACTTACACGTTTCTTGTGCATGCACTGCCTATTTTTTCCTGGGTCTGACCTCCCTCCCTAAAGCATTGTGTGGGACCCTTACCATTTCCTCCAGCTTGAAGAGCAGTGAAAAAAGCAGGATGAAGAGAATGGCAGAGGATTTGGTCATCGTGTAGCTGTAAGGACCAAAATACACTGTCAGACTCCTTCAGTGTAGCTCTTCCCATCAAAGTATTATTAGGAATCAGATCACCCATTTCTACATTGCTATGAGCAAACTATCACAGACCCTGCATGCTGACCCCACCCATCAAACACCTATTCAAGAAACAGACCCTGGCAAAGCACTCTCCAAACCCCACCAGAGGCTCCCAGGGAACGTGGTGTTTGTACTCACAGGGAGACAGTGACGTACAGGAAGCTCCAGTTACTCAGCCCAATATCCAAGGAAGTTGACAGAGCTAAAGAATCAATGAAAAAGTCCTGAAGTTAACTGTCTTCCATGACATTAAACAAGCCCACCACAAAACCCTGCTTCATGGCCACAAACATAGAGAGCAGAGCAGAACCAGGGGAAAAAAAAAAAGCTTTCCTCAAGTTAACTCTTTAGAATCAACATAACTCATATTCTTAGCTCTTTATGTTTCTGTCCTGTTCCCTGTGAGTCAAGTTTGGCTCAGCATTGCTCTCACTCAACATGCATTACAAAAAAGCCAGAAATAACTCTTGCCCTCCTGGTGACTGAAAGTGATTGCAGTTTTGCATAAAATCTTTCTTGAATGTATCAGAGCATGGTAAGTCCGAGGGCCACTGCAAGAAACCTGAAGAAGCAACAATTATCTGCACACAGCCCTAATCCTGATGCAGCTTTCGGTACAGTCTGTTCTCCCTTTTAGATAAGTTTCCTACCACAGGAAACAGTGTTACTGATCCAAGGGCAGGCTATGCTGAAAGGTGAAATTACTGCAGATGTGGAGGAAGCATTTTTCAAGAAACCATGGGGCATGTTATATGAGGTATTGCAAACCTTGCCAGAGATCATAGAGCAGATGCTGTTCTGTGGGAGCCAATACAACACACAGCCAAAGAACTGCAAAAGTAGTTACAGTTCCATGCTCCAAGTAGGAGCTTCACTTCTTGGCCTCAGGTACAGTTCTGTGTGCCATGAATGAGGAATTCTCTACCAGGCTCCAACCTGAGAAAGATGCTGAGTTAACATAAACGTAAGCATGGCTTGATACCAGTGTTAGAGAGAAAATGCTACTTGCAGAGACAACTTATCACGGTACTGAAGAAGGTTCTCAGTGTTTGTTCTCGTGCCAGTGGCACCTTCAGAAAGACACATTCTGTGTGGCCTCCCCCTATTCTCACACATCTTTGTAATGAGCAATGAAGGTAGTAGGTCTCAGGCTGAATCTTAAAGTTGCATCTACACCTGCCCTGCACCTGGTAGGGAAACACAGGGGCAGGAGCGAGAGCTGCATCCCACGGCTCACCCCGTCCCAGGGAATTGGCTCTGAGCACCTCAGGCAGACAAATGGCTCTGGAAGCGGCCAGAGTGCCATGGGCACCGCCCGAGCAACCTCACAGAATCATAGAACATGCTGTGTTGGAATGGACCCATCAGGATCATTGAGTCCAACTCCTGGCCCTGCACAGGACACCCCAAGAATCCCACACTGTGCCTGAGAGCATTGTCCAAATACTTCTTGAACTCAGTCAGCCTTAGAGCTGTGACCACTGCCCTGGGGAGCCTGTTCCAGTGCTCAACTACCTTCTGGGTGAAAACCTTTTCCTAACATCCAACCTAAACCTCTCCTCTGATTCAGCTTCGTATGTTTACTTGGGTCCTTTCACTGGTCACGAGAGTGAAGAGATCAGTGCCTGCCCCTCTGCTTCCCCTCATAAGGATGCTGAAGACCACAAAGAGGTCTCCCGTCAGTCTCCACTTCTCCATACTGAACACACCAAGCGACCTTAGCCGCTCCTCCTAAGGCTTCCCCTCCACTCTCATCACCATCCTCGTGGCTCTCCTCTGGATGCTCTCCAACAGCTTAATGTCCTTCTTATATCGTTGTGCCCCAAGTTTATGGCCCGCTCCCGCTTCGCCGCCCCGGCCCCGTCCCCTCCCGGTCCCGGCCGTACCTGCGGGGGCGGCCCGGCGGAGGCAGTCGGCCCAGGACAGCGCTGCCCGCGGCCGCCCGGAGCGGCAGCGCGCCAGGGCGCGGGCGAGCGCCGCGAGAGCGAAGATGAGCAGCAGGTGCAGCAGCGTAACCAGCAGCGGGAACGGGAAGCTCTGCGGGACCGACAGCCGCTGTCACCGCCGCCGCCCTCCCGCCGCCGCCACCCCGCACCGCCCCGCCACCCCGCACCTTCATGAGCCACTTGTTGTAGAAGGTGATGCCGATGGAGAAGCCGTAGTAGAGCAGCACCAGCGGCGCCGCCAGCGCCGCCCGCCCCAGGGCCGCGCCGCCCGCCCCCGCCGCCATGCGCCCGGCACCGCGCCGGGGAGGGAGGAGCAGGAGGGACCGAGGATGGGGGCACGGGGAGATGCCGGTGAGGGGGCCGCGGCGGCGGGGCACGACACAGCAGGGCAGGGCGGGGGGGGCCGCGATGCTGAGCGGGCCGTGGCGGCGGGGGAAGCGGGGCCGCCGGTGACGTCGCCCGGCGGGGCGGGGGAACGAGCGACGGTGCCTGAGCGGGGCGGGCGCGCAGCGGTGACGCTCCGCGCAGGGCGGAAAGAGGCGGAGGCGGCGGCGGCGAGGAGCGCTACTGGTTATTATTGGAACCGATACAAAAGGCGGGCGGCGCCGGGGCCCCCGGCCCGGGCCCGCGGCACGGCAGCAGGCGGCGGCCCCGGCCGCACGGCCCGAGCGGGCTCGGTGCAGGCGCCGGCGGCAGCGCGGGGCGCTCAGCCGTAGTGGTACACGAAGTCGTAGCTGCTCGGCTCCTTGGGGATCGGCGGCGGCGCTTCGGGGATCTGGATGTTCTCCAAGTCCAGGAGCCTCAGCTTCATTTCCATGCTCAGCAGCGTGTCCAGGTCACTCTTGGTCAGCTCACTGGACATGTCCTTCCCCAAGAGAGCATTAAGCCCATCAATCCAGATACAGTACTGTGGAAAAGAAGGGGTAATTCACGACTCCAGGCATAAGTGATACCTTATGTTGAATCTTTTCCATCCATGCAAAAATCAGAGAACTTCATGACAGGAAACACTGGAGGGAGTTAATATGTAGGGAAAAAATCCCAGCCGTAACCCCAAAACAGCGCCCACAGAGATTTCCAACAGAAGTTACAAGCCTAGAGGAAAACGTGAACCCATGGCTCTAGTAGAGGGACAGGAGTTTCCACTGTGGCATAACAAATGAAAAAAGTAAACCTTTTCCAGGCATCATAGGAAGAAAAAATGTAGCAGTCCAGACTAGGGGAAATTAGTGTGGGATTTTTTTTTCTTTTGAAATGAAAAAGATAACTGAGGGAAAAAAAAAAAGATGGTTCATACTAAGCATCACCAACGTATGCTAAGAATGAACCTGGTGAGAGACATCCTGCTTGAGTCTCTAATGAGAAGCAACCAATCCTTAATCTCTGAAGTTAATTGCTATATATTCTACTGCTTAACCACTATGTTCCTTACCTCATATTTATTAGGTGCAATGAAGTTCAAGGTCTCATCGGGATCATATAATATGGAGAAGGCCAATTCTAACACTTCCTAAATGGAAAAGAATCTTTCATTCACCAACTCAACAAAACATGGCAGCACCTTCTGCCTGCCTCCCTGAGAGAGCTGCCTTGCTGCAGCTCAGCTCACTTTCCCATATTGGTATTCTGAGCAATTCTGAAGAGACTACAGCACAATCACACCATGCTCACAAGCTCCTTGCAGTCACAAAGCAATACTAGGAAAGGGCCCAGACAGGACATGGGGTTTGTACACAACACACCTGCAGCGGAGATCATTCACTCCTGTTGCTTGCTTTCAGTCTTAAACACTGCAGCATTAGATACTAATGACAGCAAAAAGGGAGCACTTACCTTATTCTGTTTCAGTGCACTTTTCTCCTTCATATGTGGACAATCCTTCCCTGTGACAATGGCTTTGATGTCTGCAACTGGAACTAACAGTGAAAAAGTGAAACTCCCAAACAAGCAATCCTAACCAGGAAAAGACAGAACTTTGTCTTGTCTTTGCAACAGAACACTTTGGTTTTTTAGCTCCTTAGTGCAGTTTTCCAAAACACATTATCAGTAACACATCCCTGCAGCTGGCTGTTAAAAAAGAAATACCAAGCAATTCCAAGAATGGAAGAATCTGGGCAATGACCAGAAGTTGGTATCCCCTCAGTCAGGGCTTTGGCCATAGCTCTTTCATCTTTATCTAGGATTATACTCAGCCTCTAGACAGCAGAGCACAGAAGAGTGCACAGCCTGTAATCAGGACTCACTTTTTTCTTGTAGAGATTCAAAGGTCACTTCCCCCTGGGCATTATCTTCCAGATCTCCATAGTGTAGCACCTTGTGATTCAGAGCCAGGCGACAATACCAGAATCTTTCTGGAACACACACCAAGTACAGTAAGCTGAGCAAGATCATTCACATAAGATCTCACAGCCGCTACATTACAGCCTCTCCACCCAATCCACCTGCTGGCCCAGTTCCTCAGCACAGCTTCTTATTTGTGAGGGGTTGGCTGTATTCTTAGAAATACACATCTGTGCCATCCCAAACTACTGGCTGACATGGACAGCCCAAGTAACCAGCTTTTCTTTCTGGCAACATTCGTGCCGACAGATTAATTAATTAGATCTTATTTGCTACAGTTCTTCACATGAAAAAATACAGTAGACACTGTCACCTCACCTTGTCTTCTGCGATTTCCAATTTTTCTAAAGCTACTTCCCTCACAAAGCCTGTTCAGGCGCTGTTGCTTTATCAGCTCCAAGATCTCAGGCTGGATTTTCTCTCTCAGCTCCCTGGCAGTCAAATATTAAAGAATAAGCAGAAAATGGAGATAATGGCAAGGACAGAAGGCAATTGTTTTTGTTAGGCACATACACAATAGGTGGAGACTGGAAGTCATCTTGGCTCATTCTCTCCGACTGGCGTAGCCGCAGAATCTCAGAATAGCTCAGGCTGCGCAGTTTGCTCTTGAACTGGTCCAAGGAGTTTGGTTTAGAGGGGAGAGCCCGTGTGATCTGTTCCCTAACGACCTGCATAACCTAAAGAGGTGGTACAGGAAGAAAACGAAGTCACGTTACTGCTGCTTAATGGCAGCAGAGAATCAGGGCACAGCTCAGTGGCAGCAAAGAACTGACATGGGATAACGGGCCAGGAGTATCCATGTACTAGTGACTTTGAAGATCCAGAAGAACCAAGAATGACCTCAGGTCATACCAAATAAAAGTTGAGTCATCCTCCTTTACAGCCCATATCAATCCCGTCACATCTTCTGCGTCTTACTCTTTAACCAAATGTACAGGCTGAGTGAACATGTGCTGATCTACAAAAGATTTTACAAAAATATCTCTTCTCCACCCTGACCTTATTAAAATCTTCTGCTGTCGCCCTCATTTCTTTCCAGGTCTTGTTCAACAGCTGGATACAGATGGCAAACAGCTCCTCAAATGCACGGTCATGGGTGAAAAACATGGGGTGATAGTCGTTCCGGCCTTCATTGGCTTCAGAAAGAAACAAACCACAACCAGGTAAGCATACTGGACAAAAGGTACTAAGAGTAACTAAAATCCACTACAGTGACAGACACCCGATGGTGTGCAACAGTACTTAGTCCAAGAGATTAAGACAGTTCAATACTTTGTCATCCCATAGATAGTTTATCGATGACAGCAACTATCCCCACACTTCACCATGCAGACCTCTGTGACTCATGCCCTTTTCATCCTGGTCCCCCAAAAACACAGTATTTCTCACCTTCCTCTGGAGGAATTTCTTACAGTGGTTAATTTTCTCAGAACACTGTTCTGAGACTGTCAGAACAAATAAACTTTTCCCAAGTACATGATGGTTTCAAGACTAATTTTTTTATGCAGCACCCTCCTGAAGCTCTGGGAAGTTGAAGCTTTCTGCTTGTATCAGTTTTTCAGGAGAACCACTGAACACACACCAAAATTTCTTACTTTATTTCAATAGCGGTATTATCACTGGGACACCAACAGTGCCAACTCCAAGCTCCCCCTGTCCTTACATGGCAGAAGTGAGATCAAGGTACAAATGCTTATGAATATTGGTTTCTAGAAGCATCAGCCCAGCAACCTGTAAAGCTGGGTAATAAATGGTACTTACGGAGTTCCCCAACTTGTAGGATCTCACAGAGCATCCTGGTGAGCTCAATGGCACTGCGCCCAAAGGGACACTCGTGTTTATCTTCTCGACTGCTGTTCTCCAGAACAATCTACAAGAACAGGATGCCACACACACTAAGAAGAGCTGCTGGGGTGTTGGCATCTCTAAAAATCAGCAGCTTTACATACCCTGATATAGGTGTCCTGATGAAATTTGGCTAAGTAAAGCATGTTGTCCAATGCCAGCATCCCAGGAGGAGTCTGTGTAAAATCCATGGCTGGATTGATGTGATTCTGTGAAAAGAGTGTGTAGAAAGAATCCAAACAAATTAACTCAAAGAAATTGTGTGAGAACCTTTTCTGAATGAATTTTAAACCACCTGTCTATCAAGCACTCCCTCACATCTATCCAAGAGACACCTGCTGACAGTGCTATCCAAACTTTCTAGAGGAGAGGTTGATTCCAAGTTCTTCATACTATAGTAAGGAAATGCACCTATGCTAAGGAAATACCTCCAGAGAACACCTAATGAACCTTGGCATTTAACCCATCAGCAAGTTCATAATGATCTTCCCCAGAAGTGTGAGTGTAACAATCTCTAAACTCAGATGCTGAAGTACAGTAAAGGAAACAGCTATTTCTGTTCCTTATTTCCCCACAACTCTGATGGAGATTGCTTAGAGTGCCTTCCCAAGGTTTACAGTCGCTCTCTAGATACATACAGTGAATCCCAGCATCTTGTAGTCCTTGGTGTACATGGCTTTGCGTTTCTCTGTTCCACCGCCAGGGACAGTGTTGCTGTCAGACTCTGCATCAAATGCAATTCTTCTCAACTCAAAGATGATGTCTCTCTGTGCCTGAAGGACAGAAGGCAGGGAAATGGTAACGTGATCAATCACTACAGCAGTATTTTCACATAACACAGTCCTGCATCTCTCTTCAGAGCTCACACAATGAACAGAGAGAGATGCCAAAGGTCATAAATACTACGCACAAAGAGGCAATCCATTTCAAAATGGCAAGTTTCAGTACAGTGGGTAATGCAAAATATTTGTATGCATTTTTCTTTAACTGTAAGTTTAGTTACAGGCAATTTCTAGGCATTCAGATAATGCTATGGCATTTCTCATTAAAGACTGCAATACAGCTGAGTAGTAGACACCTTAAAAATGCTCACTTTTCCTCCTATACTGCAAGGAAATGGATAAAATGATGTGCCTTCCATAGAGGCAAAGTAACTGGTTTGATAGCTGGCATCACACCGGTCAAGAAAGGAATATATGACTTTCAGTGCCCACTTACATCTCCGAGTCCCACAGCATGCAGTGGGATGGTCATGAGCATACCCTAATCCTAAGGTTTACAATGTGAGGGGTGAGTCTGAACCTTTATGTACCATCTACTGCAAACAGTGCTAGGGAGCTCAGGAATAAGGCCCCTTGTCTATTCCATTCTATCAGATCTTATTCAGCTCTAATAGTGACCTGATCATTGGGATCCATCTTGGTCATCATTCTCTCTTCCAGGAGATTAAAGGTCAGGACCTGTAGGACGTAGAGCTGATGTGCCATTTCCGTTTTAATGGGGCGGTTTCCTCTGATCACATGCTGCAAAATAAAGGAGAGGGTAGAAATTAAGAGAATGCAAATAAAAGCTGAGGTATTAGCCCTAGGCATATGCCAGACTGCATGTACATCTCTCTATATGAAGATTGAGTTGTTTAACCTCCATACTCCACCAGAAGCATAATTATAATGCTCTGTAAGAGCAGAAAGCAGCATCCTGATAACTCCCTTTTGAACAAGTTTTGCCTTTGAAAGAGTCCCTTTTCTGAAAGTGCCCTGAGGGCAGCAGAATTTACACTATGCATAAGTGAAACCTTCATTGAGAGGACATCAGGAAGCACTCTGTCATTCCAGACATACTTACATTTAGGATTATAGACCTCAGGTGCTTCTGGGCAAATGCATTAGCCATTTCCTGTTGTGGAATTTAAAGATGAAATAACATGAGTGAAATATAAACAGAAAGCCCACACCGTGTAGAAAGGAGAAAATGAAGGAAGCCTATGAATTGGAGACAGCATTGGCACACAACAAAGTGCTTTTCTACAGACTGTCAATTTACCATGGCAAATTACCACAACTCATAGATGGCTCCCCGACAGAACATCACTAGTGTGGAGAAAGGCACTAGCATAAAATCAAAGCACAGAAGCAAATTTAGCTTAATGTTGGACATCAAATGGTACTTCACTATTAGGAGATACACAGTGGGCTGTGCAGGAAAAACCTGCCGTCTACAAGATCTTCCTCCAATTAGCATTTCATGGCTTCCTACACCAAGGCAAAACACCCAAGATAACAAGGACTATGAGATGCAGGTTTCAGGCCTCCTCCCTCTCAAAAACTCTCCCCCTGAAATTTATTTCCTTTATCCATCTCTAAAGAGATGTTCAGAAGTCAGCTTAAGGACAATTTGCAGAAGCATTTCAGTTTACAAAAATACAGGCTAGTAATTTTCATGCTTAGAGGAAAGCTTCCACTTTCCCTCTTGACTGCATGGCTTCCTTCTCTAAGTGAAGAGGGTTTCCCAAACATCAAGTCATGATGACAAACAGTCACAGCAGATGCAAGATGCCATCAGTTCCAGCAGCAATTATACACGCACCTGCAAAAACCGAACCTGTGCTTTCCTTGTAAATTGTGAAGATGCACTGGCCAATGTAACAGTGACCTCACTACCCCTGCTAGGAGAATGGCACAAGTGCTAATGTCAAGTTGAATATTACCATGAGTTTGCTGCTACAAGCAAACTCTTTTGGATAAGAAAAATCTGTTGGGCATTGTATCATCTGGAAGAAGTCCAAAAGAACTGAGATCTCTTCACATTCCTGTGCAGTGCAGATTGAGAATTGGGAGCAGATGTGGAGTCTCAGACAATTGCACTCAATCAGCTGTACATGATGAGCAATCCAAGACTTTTCAACTGCTCATATCAACATCACTCTTGACAGAGTAAGAAGTCTGGTAAAATGTGTGCATTAACCTTGTTCCAAGTCCCTGTTATGAGTTTTGATCCAGACAGAAACCTCCTAAACCAAGACAGTGACTGACAGCCAAGCCGTAATGGCTGTGAGTTCAGCAGCACTCATGTTACAACCAAAGTGAGTCAGTGCTTGAGTGGAAGGTATCTAAGGAGCATCTAGATGAAGTAGGAGGTGTTTTCAGAGAGAACACACTGCCCTCTGAGTCATTATTTTCTACTACTATTTGTGAGATGTAGCACTGAGAATAGGACATGGCTCTGTTGTTAGGATTTGCTCATGCATGCGACACAAAGAATCCTTTCTCTGAAGGAATTGGTTTGTACATGGGATGGAGTTAACAGGTGACTGAAGCAGATAAGAAGTGGGAAGGACAAAGACAATTAAACAATTCTAAACAGCATAGAAAGAAGCATGAGTACACACACAGTCTAACCACTGCTAAGGGATCTCTAAGGCCCACTGTGCTGCTTGATGGTCACAGAACACAGAATGATTTATGCTGAAAGAAATGTCTTGAGATCATCTAGTCCAACTCTGCTGATTCAAGCAACATCAGACAGATCTGGTTGCCCAGGACTGTCCAGCCAGGTTTTTAGTATCTCCACAGATGAAACTCCATAATCTCTCTGGGTAACCTGTTCCAGTGTTTGACCACTCTCATATTTATGTTGTGTGTCTGTGCACGTGTTCATGTAGAATTTCCTGGGTTTTAAGCTGTGCCCACTGCGTCCTGTCCTGTCAGTTGGCACAACTGAGAGAAGTCAGGCTCCCTCTTTTTTATTCCCTTCCATCAGATATTTAAACACATAAGACCTCCCTGAACCTTCTCTTCTTGAGGCTAAGCAATCCCAAATCTCTCAGGCTCCATTCGTACAGAAGATACTCCAAGTCCCTTATCAACTTCATGACCCTCTGTGGTCATTTGGATTGTGTTCAAGGGAGGGAAAAACAAATGAAAGATCCCTTGAAATTTTGTTTGCTATGAAGTCTACTATCTTTGCTGAATTACCAACAGAGGAGTATAATTTTTCTTATTTTCATGTATTAAGCATATCCATTAAGTTTAGAAATTATGTAACATTTACTGAGATGGCAGTTTCCACTCTGAAGGCGCTGCATCCTCAAAAAAAGTGGAACATTCTCTGTGCCATGCAGAAAACCAAAAAACGTACCAGTATCTCAATACAGAAAGTTCCAAATCAACCTATTAACAAGAGTGATGACTTCCCTGGAGTTAGTACAGGGAAAAAAATATTCTTACACTACAATTCTCATAAGGGAGAAGTCAAATTAGGCAGAATTTATGCTCTATTCCCAAGTCAGCATCAAGTTTCGTGACTGCTCTTCACAGACAAACAGCTCTATCTTTAGAAGGATGCAGCTGGATATGAAACTGTCATTAACACAAGTGAGATTTGGGGTATAAACTCATGCTGCAATAAGTTTAAGGAGATTCAGATTGCTAAAGGACTGGTTCCAGTTCTACAATTGGTTCACCTGGTCAGTCTTGCAGTATCAGTTTCCTTTTATGACCATCTGTATGACCTTGTGTGCACAATAAGTCATTCGGGGTTTCTCCTGCTACTGATTCTTCTCCCCTCCACAGTCTGAGTGCATCCCCAGGAGTCCTCCCGCCCTTCTCCCTAGGTTCATCCACTCTCTGAGGCCTGTGGGCATCATCCCTGGGATACAAGGAGGCACAGCTAGAGAAAAGCTAACATGCCTAGTTCCCCTACATGACCAGCCCCCAGGCTTGAGTTACTTACAGTGATGGGCAGGTCTAGTGGGTTAAGCAGCTTGTCCTGCTGGCAGAAAGCAAAAAAAGGCACAAAGAGAAGCAGACAGGATTTAGCTTAGAGTCCAGGAATAAGGCAACAAACAGGGCACTAGAGAAGAAAGACTTAACACAGCAAAGCTACACAATACACACATATGCACATCTTACAGGTAGCTGAGATCTTGGGAGTTTCCTCAGACCAGGACAGTGTTTCATTTCTCACATTTGCCAGCAGGAATATCCCCCTATGACTTAAGAAAGGTCCCTTTTTGGGGGAGAAAGAGGTGGGGTGGTTTTTTTTTTAAGTACATACAGCCCCAAGGAGTCTACCCAGCCTACCTCTCCCATACATAATTAACTTAAAAAAACTTCCCATGCTGTCTGGAGGATTACTTTCTGTCTCTGAAGGTCTTTCAGAATCCTTTCTGAGCATCTCCTAAATATAGATGTGTGCTCCAGGACACATCATTAATGGGATGGTACTTTTTCTCCTCTGTTGCCGTACTGAAACAGCCACTCAAGTTCTTGGCAAGGTCTGAGGTCTACCTTGCCCAGACAATATGATTTCTGAGGCATAAACAGCCAGGCAGCAACCATTATTCAGGTTTAAAGTCAAAAGGCAAGAACAAACCTGTCTCTTGTCCTCAGGTGCCTTCAGGAAGAGGGCATTGATCAAGGCAATGGCATATGTCTGAATCTCTTGGTTTGAGCTGCAGAACAAAAAAGGGAGGCTTTGTAAGGCAACAGGCAGTATAGAGTATTACAGCTTGGTGCTTTACCTGCACCATGAGAACACTGATTACAGCTGTCTTGCATTTTCAACAGACAAGCAGGACTCATGTAAGCTATGCTCATGATTCCCAACTCTTCAAAAGGCTTGCAAAAACCTGAGAGAAGTTCGTGACTGACAGGTCCATTATCCGGGAGACAGAGCAGACTGCAGCCCAGCACTGCCAGTTTGTTTCCAGTGCTGAAACTATCTCTGTTAAACCTGGTTATAGTACAGTCTGCCACATGGATACAGCCTGAAACTTGTATGGAGCAAGTAATTTTTCTCCCCTATGCCAATGGAAGCCACCAAAAGCAAATGGACCTAAGGGGAAAGAATGCTTCACTGAAGAATTTCTTCAGGTAAAGGGTGCTTAGCTCCATCCTAGGTCACACACAGCATGTGGTTTCAACTGCCATGTTCAAAACAGCACAAAACTAGGCTTCTAAATGCCAATGATATTATTCTGCCCTCATCCTGATACTCTATCAAATCCAGGTTTGTTTCTTGCAATACTCTCTTTCTGGTAGTACACCTTGGCTGGACACCAGGCGCCTTCCAAGCCACTCTATCCCTCCCCTCTTCAGCAGGACAAGGCAGGGGAGAAAACAGGATGGGAAAAACTCAAAAAAGGCAGCTTAATAAAGCATAAGTAAAGGCTGTGCATGAAAGCAAAGGAAAACAAAAGATTTATTCTCTACTTCCCATTAGCAGGTGATGTCCAGCCACTTCCTGGGAAGCAGGGCTTCAGTACAGACAGCAGTTGCTTTGGAAGACAAATGTCACAGTAACAAATGCCCCTCATCCCTCCTTTCTCTTAGCTTTTATTGCTGAGCAGATGTCATAAGGTCAGTTTGGGTCAGCTGCCCTGGCTATGCCCCCTCCCAAGATCTTGCCCACCCTCCAGGGTACTGGGTGAGGGGAGGAAACATTGGAGAGACAGTTCTGATGCTGGAGCACTGCTCAGCAGCAGCCAAAACACTGGGGTTTTTATCAACACATTTTCAGCTCTCAGGGCACAGTACAGCAGTGTGAGGGCTGTTCTGGGGAAGTGAACTTCATCTCAGCCAGACCCAGTGCACTCTTGCATCAACCTCTTCTGATGAACAGAAGCCCAGTGTATCACCTAAACCAACTTTTGTGCATGAATATACCTCTTTTAAAAATATTTTTTTTATTTAACTACACATGTAGAAATAAATTTTTTATAAAAGATCTAAACCCAATACTTCTTTCAGCTTAAATACCTATTTTCCTCACTTTGACATATCTCTGGATAACGACCATATTCTTTCTTCTATTGCTCCCTTCCATTTTTTTTTCATTTTGGTCAATCTGCTGTACTTCAAACATGCAAATCTCCATGCATCATCCTAGGTTTTTCTTGGGCCTCTGAGCTGCACAGGTCTCTGAAGTCTGTCATTCATTTTGCTCTCCTTTTCAGGGTTGTTGCTCTTTTCATCACACTGCTTGCTTTTTGACAAAGCAGAACAATTTTTAGGTTAGTTTGTCCTCTTCTAACTCATCTCCTTTGGACTTGTTTCCATGGTCATGTTCTTCCAGAACATATCCTCTGTTATGAACTGTTCCCTCCTGATGGTCTTGCCAAGAAAACCACCAGCAAATCCTGACTCACCCTCCACCTCCCTTTTCAAAATATTCCCTGCATAGATGCTTTCTTAAGTGACCAAATGT
The DNA here is from genome assembly GCF_020740725.1 of Corvus hawaiiensis. NCBI lineage: Eukaryota > Metazoa > Chordata > Aves > Passeriformes > Corvidae > Corvus > Corvus hawaiiensis. The sequence continues at coordinate 8,214,808 of NC_063229.1, read as the reverse complement.
GTTCTGGAAGCACTTAAGCACACAAGTTTGTGTCTTGAACAAAGATAATTTGCTTAAAAAAACTGCACAAGTGTGTTCAATGTTGGGACCAAATCTGTGTTTGACTAAATCCAAAATAATAAAGCTGAAAGAACATATACTCTTTGCAGAACAAAGCTGCTGGAGTGTTCAGGAGAACTTGTTCAGCTTTTCTGTTAACCAAATTCAAATGTATAAACATTCCAAGCACACAGTGACATTGATGCAATACTTTGTTTGCCCTATAATTTTGTTAACCTACTGTTCACTGATTAAGGAGTGAAAAGTACAAATAGTGCTTTTCCACATGTTCAGAATTAAAAGGCTTGAAAACCCAACCTACTCAAACTCTAACAATTACATGCTGGTTTTTTATATGGAAGAGTAGAACTGACCCAGACAAACAGCCCTAAGAGACAGATATTAATTTGCCAGTTTGTTTGGAAAGAGAGGAAGGAGATGAAGCAAGTTTTTATTCCCTTCAAGCAAGAAAAGCAATTGTTTTCTGCCTCAGTATGCAGGACAAAACCCCGAAGATGAAGAGCTCTTAGCTTCTAGTGGAGACAATTTAAGGAGGGGTAAAAGTGACAGACAGCTGGATGAAGAAGCTTTGGGAAGTTTAGTGAAATGCAGGTTTGGTCCTAGCACTGAACACACTTGGGCAGTTATTTTAAGCTAAATATCTTTGTTCAAGACTCATGTGCCCAAGTGCTTCCAGAACACAGAACATATTTTTATAGGATCTCACTTTTTAAAAAAAATCCATTAGAAATCTTAAAGGTCAAGTAAGTTGTCATATTGGTAATGCTTAAAAAATATCATCTTTAAGTGTTTCAAATGTAAAGTGATGTATTTTAAAATAAACAAGCAGTCAAAAAATGGGTGTAAATCACACCATTGCTGGGTGGACACTCACACTTGCAGGTGAGAAATGAGCTGTCCCACGGTTATCTCCTCTGCAATCTTCTGGTACAGAGTCTGGCTGTTGAGCACCATGCTCTCCAGGATGGCCAGGGACCGCTGCAGGATGGACACATCCACCATGGGCTGACTCACGTACCCTGCAATCTAAAAACACAGGAACCAGCAGGTCAGCTGGTGCCCATCCAGGAGGCCTTGTGGTGAGTGAGACAGGGCTCAGAAAGAGGAGTGCACTGTGTTCTCAGAGAGTACTTGGCTTCTCAGAGTCTTTTGCTTGTCCTGAAAGATGCATTAAAGCATGAAAAGAAATAGTATCCACTCGCCACCTCCACCCGAACTCACCTGTTTGATGAAGGTTATTGAGACCATGTCCCAGGAGACAATACCGTGGTCCATGAGCTCCAAGAAGGCAGTCAGGGTGAAAGCCAACATCTCACTGTAACTGAGAAATTGAAGAATTCAGTTACAAGAGATCTGCTGGCAAGAAAAAAAAGCCTGCTCAAGCTAGATAAGCTGGGTAAGAGAAAAATGTCACCACGTTCTCCTAATAAAACAGTTTGGCACCTGGGGGAGCAATAAAGTGTATACATTTATGCAGATAATTTTACTGCTTTGTGGAAAGGTATTTTATTTATTTTATTTATTATATATTTAATATATTTATTAAATATAAAATTTATTTTATTTAAATATTTATATTTATTTATGGAAAGGAGAGCAGAGCTAGGGTAGAGATACCAGCAAAGTCACATTCAGTAGCTGCAGTCAGCAAGTCCAAGACAGACTAAAAAGGTATTTTTTCCTGGTTACAAGCACAAATTAAAATTAGCAGCAGTAAGTGCCTAGTCCTGCCACCAGAGACTCACAACCACCTGGATCAGTACTTGGCTAGTCAAAGGAACAAATATGTTTCCATATCAGAAGAAAAACTAAGGAAAGTTAATTGTCCTTCTCTAAATATTGGGACCTGACTTGAAATAAAATGAAAAGCACAGCATGAATTGTGGAAAATTTAATACATAACCACAAGACAGAACGATAAAGGAGACTGAGGGAAAGATTGCAAAAAATGCCAAAAACACCTTAGTTGCTAATATGTAAAAAAAGCTATAAATGTTATGACAATAAATTATCAAGACTTTAGAAGTACTTTCAATGAAACATAACAACTACAGCAGGAAATATAAGTGAATTATTTGCATCATAGTTCACTGTGAACGTGCTTGAGGAAACTTCCAGATCAGATTGTGACTGTCTCCTCTGCTGCCTCATGAGGTTTAGCAAATGACTAGAAAGACTTTGCTCCACAGATCAACATTTGCTATAAGGTTGGTTGCTTAACGCCACTTCAGCAAGCAAAATGAGCCCCTTATTCGAGGCCTTCTTCCAGAGTCCTGGAATAAAGGAAACTTACTGGGATAGAAGCTTGGTCCCACTCTCCACAAGCCGTGTCAGCACTGTAATCCCTTCCATGTTGATGAACTCTGTGGCAAAGGTGACGTCTGCTGAAAGTTTCGCCAGTTCCTTCATGGCATCCAGCCGGGCTTCCATGCTGTGCGACTGGATCCTCTCCATCAGCTGGCGAGCTGCCCTAGACTGCCAGGAAAGAGGGATGGTGCCAGTTACAGACCAGTCACCTGCAGTCTGAGTCCTGCCAGCATCAGCATTCTGTCAGAAGCCCATGGGTGGACAGGGAGAGCAGAGCCAGGATAAAGATACCAGTAAAGTCACATTCAGTAGCTGCAGTCAGCAAGTCTAAGACAGACTAAAAAAAGGCTTCTCTCAGCAACAGTTACAGCCAAGCAGGAGGTAAAATGCTATTTTACATATTAGAGCAAATGCCTGTTTTTCTCCTTGCTGAGGTGAGTGGAGGTGGGTATAGAAATATGGAGCAACACCATTAAAGAAATACAGTATTAATAAAAAGTCTCATAGATTCAAAGAGAAGCACGAGCACATTTTGTGTATCCACAAGACATTCTGTAAGATTTCTCAGACACAGATCAATGACATCCTCTTAATTCCCTCTTGTCCAAGTACCTTCTCCCAGTTCTACTCACCCTCAGCTCTATGCCACTTGCACAAAAAAAGTTTAAGAATTTAAATAAAACGAAAGCTGCAAAAGATGACTTTTGAGGTCACAAGAGCAACACTTCAGCAGGAACAACCTCCTCTTCATCAAATTTGTCGTTATATTAATTTTTTGCATTCAGTCACCGGAACTGCTGCTTTCTGACTGACCCTGCCAAGTGCACTCATACTGAGAATGCATTTGTCAGGTGTTTCACAACATCCTAATCTGGGAGATGCATTAAAACTGTAGACTGGATTTATTTACAGAAAGTCCTATAAAAGGGCAGAGCATCCAAAGGAAAGACACACACCACAGCCAGGATGGAAAACAAGGAGTGCGTGCCTCACTGTGTGGAACGGCCCACAACAAAGGCAACCCCCCTGCAATTTGGGGAGAAGGAGAAAGAAAAGCCAAGAGGCAAGAAACAGCCTGTCATCCATGGAGAGTTACTGAGAAAGACGGAGGTGAGGAAGCGTTTACCGGGGAGACTGCCAGCTGTAGGATCGTTCCATTCTTGATGTCACAGCGAGTCTGAAAGAAAACAAACTGTGAAAAAGTGGGGGGGGAAAGAACCCAACCAGATCTACAGCGCCCATCTGTATGCACAAGTAAAGAGGCTCCCATGCCACACAACCCTACTGAGGGTACCACACCTACAGGCATGCAAGGGGAGCAGTGCAAAGCTCCTCAGCTGAACGGCACCATTTGAGTCTGAGTCTCTCTGAGAGCAGAGATGCTGCTCCTCAAGGATTAGTGCCAGCATTGTTCTATGACTCTAGTCCAAGGCATTCTGCGCTCTCACCCAGGACATCAACAAACTGCTGCCTCTCACACTGACCTGCTCTGTGATGTACAGCTGAGGACCATCAGCATAACGCAGCGTGTAATACTCAGGGTTTGGCAACGACCACCTGGCAGAGGAAGAAGAAGGATACATTAAGCTTCTTCCTCCTCTTTCTTCTGGCTCTCAATTAGGAAGTAGAGCTTGATCCCAGGAAGGTGCAAAAGAACTTTCAAGCAAAGCTTTAGCAGGGGGAAATTAGGTCTCCCAAAGAGGAGAGAAAACCTCTCTTGAGGAGAATGTGGGACTTCAGCCTACTCTAAACTCCATGGAACATCTGAATAGGCCTACACTTCAAGAACTGCAGGATGGGCCAATCCTCAGAGACACTGACCCTAGGGCATAAAAATGCATACACTTAGAACTGGAATAAAAAGGAAGGCCCTCATTTTCAAGGAGCTCCTTTTTTCAAAGGAGATCCTTTTCTTCACAATTTAAACCCCAGCCCATTCCATGGCCAAAACTGGCAGCAGGCAGCACAGACTGTGCTAGCAGCACATTAACAAGCAGCAGACTTCCACAGTAACCCAGCAAGATGTAGCAGCAGGACAGACTTTCTCCACAAGGGTTCCCAGAGAACTACTCACCCATCACAGACCTCCTTGATGATGGATGCAAGAGGCCTTTTCTAGAACAGAAAGAGAGTCCTCAGTAGTCGTGTTCCTCTCAACCAGAAAGGAATACTGCCCATTTCTATGCTTCCCACATTCCAGTATCAATGCTGGGGTGCCTTTCCTCCCCCACCTGGTTACCATGTCTCACCTGATCTATTTCCAGCAGCTGGGCATTGGCACCTGGCCACTCAACAGCCACTTTCACAATGTCTGAAGGTGGTGGCATTGCTCCAGACTCCTCCAGGTGCCTTTACAGCAGCATACACCTCCACACCTGTTAAGAGAAAGGATAGTGAGCATCTTCTCTGAAAGCTATTTCACTTGCTACATTGGATCTAACACCAAGCTTCAAAACACCTAAGACGAGGTTTCCTGGGCCTGATAGGAAACATCCAGTATTACCAGTGATCAAGGCCTCACAGAAAGAGCATGTTGTGAAATTGTATGCCCAACCTCATCACCCAGATATACTTCTGAGAACTTGCTGGGGCACTCACAAGGAGGAGGATCACTGATCAGCAAAGCCCCATCTGCCACCCACTGTCTGTACTAGCAGCTCCGTTTGCAGCTACTGAAGCAGCAGCTCCCTAGGCTCAGCTGCAGTCTGTGAGTGAGAGCAGGAACAGACTGCCCAGGTTGCCTGCCTCCCATGGGCTGGTGTTTACTGGATGCCCCATCCAAATATCTCAGATAACTTGATCCACTCAGGATACCCGAACAGGCCTTTAGGCAAAGCAGCAGCAGCTAGCTTTATCTTATTCCCTTCCTGCAACATCATAAATCCAAAACATGAGCATCCATCACAGAAAATAAGGTAACTCAGCACTTCCTCTGGAAGTCTACTTTTCATTCCTTTATCTGCCTTTCAGAGCATAAGCTTGTGTTCAGGGTTTGGCCCCAGTCAGTAGTCAGTCATTTGTGCCCAGAAAATTGGACTGCATGACTTCCTGCACTCCTATGACAGCCAGATTTGGTCCACTCTACCACTCCACCCCTTGGGAAGTATCTGGCCACCCAGATTCAGAATTTCATGATATTCTGGAAAGTCTACCCCAACTGACAGAGATGGCTACACGTCAGTACTCCTGGCCTTCTCTTTCTGTTTGAGCACTAATCACAAGAATGGCTTGCATTTTCTTAAAACTCATAAAATGGCTTTAAGACTAAACACATCTCATGCAGAAAAGTGCCAGTCAAGTTAGGTTCAAAACAACATCTCCAACCTTTCAGATAAGCAGCACACATTATCTGGCCTTGGAAAAGCAGCAGACTTGGGGCACAAATGAGGGTAACTACCAATATACAACCAGTACTCCCCAAAGAGCCCAATTTGTATGACACCCCCAGACCTGCAGGATATACAGCTTTCTATGTATTAAATCTAGAAACAGGCAGGCAGTTCCCAAATGGTGTGTGATTTCCACTCACTGTTCTCCAGCAATTAAAGGCTATGATGGCCTAAACCTGAAATCCTGAGAAACGTTAGTCCTGTGCAAAAGCACACACACAACATCCCCAGTTACCAGCCTGTAATAACTGAACAGGTAATTACCTCTCCCACGAGCGAGCCAATTCTGAACCACAAAATATCTAAATCCATTCAGTGTTCAAGGCACAGCAAATACACAGTGAAGAGACAAGGCTCAAAGATTACTCCCAGAGTATTAAGAACTGAATTTGCAACTTTTAAAACTAATTTACCCATGAGTAATTTTGCATGAGTAATTAGCATCTAATTACCACTTCTCCCTTCAGCCACTTGCAGTACAGTCATAGTCTTTTATTTGTATTGCAAGTGGCAAGTTGCTACTGAAAAGTACAAGGAAATACAGCACCTTATATGCCAAAACAAAGACATCCAGATTACTAGAGGTAGAAGCATTTACAAATCTCTAACTTGTCTTTTCCCACACAAAGAACAGGCCTCATTCAGAGAGGGGAAGTGCCCATTAAAACAGAAGCACTGCTATGAGGGGAAATCCTGCAGAAATCATAGAACAGTTAGGTTGGAAAATACCTTTTAGATCATGAAGTCCAACCACAAATATAACACTGCCAAGTCCACCACAAAACCACATCCCTAAGAACCATATAAATGAAACAGGAGGTTCATGAAACAGGAGTTTCATCCCCAAAGAAGTACTGCAGAGGCACACAGCACCTAAAGGTCATGCACTCTACCTGCAGCTCCCCTGATATCCTCACCACCAAAACCAGGGACCAACAAAGTTGTATTGCCCTACTTTGATATCTCCAAAAAAAAAAAAGCTCTCAGCTGCATACAAACTCAAAGTAACTCACCATGATATTTAAGACTTATTTCTGCCCCAAATTTCTTCCATAAATGAGCACCCACTCATGACTGGCAACCATGTTCCCTATTCCAATCAATATTCAAGGCACAGCAAATACACAATGAAAGAAACAGAGCTTCAAGACTGATTTTTTTTTTTTTTTTTTTTTGCACAACAGCACCACAGAGCAGAAACCACAGAGATATCTATCAAGGCAGAGATTTGAACATCAAAGTGACTTGGCTAAAGGAGAACCCAGAGAAGTAGGAATTAAAAATTTAAAAAGGCAGGAAACTCTTTAGAACAGTCTTGGGCAAACAATGGTTTGAAGGACCAACACAGATCAATGGCTAAGGAGAAGCAGCTTTCCAGAAGAGAACAAGGAAGACTGGACTACAAATACAAAGGGTACTTCAGGTCAGCCTCTTAACATGAAGTTGTCTGCCAAAAGCACGCTTTGAAAAGATTTCACTGCATGTCTGCAGACAAGAGGGGTGTCAAGATGTTTGGTTCTACAATGGATATTTTGCAGTGCAACAGTCATAGAGCTGATAAAATGACTTCAGAAGCTCTTGTGAAGAAGCACAGACCATGATGTTGCATAATTGTGATTATCAGTCAGTCACTTATGTGCATGCTCTCACAGCACATTCTTCTCAACAGCATGTAAACAGTTTCTCACAGTTTTGTAAAGGGAGACAGAAGCAAAGCTAAAATCCATCAAAAATTAATTCAGTCTGCTTCTGCAGAGTGAGACCTGTCATACAAAGCAGTGGTGCAGGGGTAGCTGCAGGGCAAGGAAAAATCAGCAAAGCCACTAAAACCACACTATTCAAAAGACTTCTGAGAAGCTCCAAGCTAAAACAACTAGAGTATTTTAAGCAGAATTTCCCTATTCACAAACTCAATCTTCTTTTCATCACAGATAGAGAACAAAGTGTGCTGCACACAGAATGAAAATGAGGAGGATGAAAGAACATTCCCTGAAAAAGAAAAGCTGCCTGGTAGAATCCCCCAGTCAACAACTGAATAGCAGCTTCTGAAACCTGTAGATGCAACAAAACACCCTTGGCAGTCCTCAGCAAGTCCCCAGATGGTACCAACTGGCCAAGCTAAAGTTGGAAGTGACGTCGGCAGAGGGACTAATGGGACAGGTGGGCAGAGAAGACACATCCCTTGGCCAAGCAGCATGAAAGGGTAGGAGATAACAGAGCCCAACCCGAGGGCTATGCAATTTTCAATGTTACCTCACTAAAGAAGCGATGAGAAACCAGATAAACCTCTTGATAAACCAGAGAGCCAAATGGCTCAGATTCCCTGCCTCTGGAATCCTACATTCCTCCAAAGGCCTTCCATGGCTGCACTTTGGCTGTAAAGCACCAAGCCTATGGGCCCTGGTCACGCACATTTCAACACAGTACACCAAAGACCATCGCTTGGCAAAGACAGAAACTGATAGCAACAGGCAAAAAGAGAACTGCTTTATTATTTTTACTCAGTCTAGCGACTTCAAAGTCGCCAGCCAGGCGACAACCCCTGAAGCTTGGCCCAAAAAGCAGTTCAAGGCATTAAACAATAATTTTTTGCTAAGCACTACCCGTGCTGTGCCTCGGCTCCCGAGGGAGCAGCGGCCTCGCCCTTCTCGGGGGCTGCTCGGCCCGGGCGCGGCCCCGGGGGCAGCGGGGGCGGTGCGTCGGGAGCGCGGCACAACCGGAGCTGCGGCGGCGGAGCGGGGCCGGGGGCGGGAGGACGAGCCAGGCCGGAGCCGGGGCCGCCGGCAAGGAGGGCGGTGGGCGCGGCGCCGCAGCGGGCCCGGGAAGGCAGCAGACCCGAGGCGCTCCACCGACGGCTGCAGCCCCCAGTCCCTCTCCTTTCCCCTATCCCTATCCACGCCCTCGCCCACCGCCCGCGCTCACCCGACCCCACCGCGGCCGCTCCGCGTTCCCGCGGCCCCGCCGAGGCGCTGCCGGCGCTGGCACCGCCCCTGGGCGCGTCATGCGCCCGCCGCTGCCATGGAGACCGCGGGGACCATGGAGACCCGACCCGCCGGCACCGCCACCCCAGCGCACCCCCCTCGGCAGCCGAGTTAATGCCGCTAACCGAGCGTCCCCCGTCCCTGCGCCCCTCCTCGCCTCCGGGGCCGCCGCGGCGGGGCTCACGTCAGTTCCCCGTGCCCACGGTGCCCCGCCTCCGGGAGCGGCTGCGAGCGCCAGGGGCCGGGTGCGCAGGGGCTCATGCAGGGCAGCCGCTCCGCCGCTCGGGCTGGCGCGGGGCTCTGCAGCGGCGCCGCGGCCGCGCTCAGCTCCCTCCGCCCCGACAGCGAGCGTGGGGCACGGAGCTCTGCGCAGCCCCCGCCCCCGGCCCCGGCCGCCCCGGCCCGCCCCGGGAAGCGCGTCCGCGGCGCGCCGGAACGGGCGGGGCCCGCGCAGCGCGGGCGGAAATCGCCGCGGCCGCGCGTAGCAGCTTCCGCCGGGGCCGGCGGGGTGGAGGGAGCGAGGCAGCGCGGCGGGAGCAGCAGCAGCAGCAGCGGCGGCGGGGGGGGGGAGCACGGAAAGCCGCAACCATGGTGAGTCGGGCGGGTTCGCGGGGCGGGGAGCCCGCGGTGCGGGAGCCCGCGGTGCAGTGAGCCCCGCTCCGGGCCGGCCCGCGGGTAACGCGGCGCTCTCTTGCAGACGGTGGGGAAGAGCAGCAAGATGCTGCAGCACATCGACTACCGCATGCGGTGCATCCTGCAGGATGGGCGCGTCTTCATCGGCACGTTCAAGGCCTTCGATAAGCACATGAACCTCATCCTCTGTGACTGCGACGAGTTCCGCAAGATCAAGTGAGCGGTGCGGGGTGCCCCTAGCCTGGCTCCCCAGCGAGGGGAGCCTCGGGGCGAGAGCCGGGACACCGATGGGGCATCGTGTGCTGCCGGCTCCCGCAGAAACAGTCATGGGTTTAGTCTCGTTTCTCAAATCCTCAAACTACCAAGGCTTAAGGGGCCCTTTGTTTCAGTTCTTTTCTAATATCCAGCATACGTGATGCTAGTTGTAGCAGTTTAGATTTCTCTATGTACTTAGTTTGAGGCATATAAAAATGTACTCCTCTCTGGAGAAGCAGCCTAATGGTGTATTTGTAAGCTCAAAGAGCAGCATTCATTCATTCATTCTGTTTTTTTCTTATGCTTCACAATGTTTTTTCTCACAGACCTAAAAATTCAAAACAGCCAGAGCGGGAAGAGAAACGAGTCCTTGGTCTTGTGTTGCTTCGAGGGGAAAACCTGGTGTCCATGACGGTTGAAGGACCACCTCCAAAAGATGTAAGAATGAGCACAGAGCTAAGGAAAAGGGGAAGGGAAATCTAATGAATTTTCTTCTTTTCAGGGGAATGCTACTGTTGTATTGTAGTAGACTTCCAGATGCTCTTGTGACTAGGTCCAACAAACTTCACTGCAGGAAGCTCTAATTCCTTTATGGGCTTGGACATTTAACTGGACAAAGGACGGGTGTGGGCATCTCCAGGATATGAGGACTTGTGATAAATCTTTCTTTTGGGGGGCTCTGTTTTCAGACTGGAATTGCCCGGGTACCCCTTGCTGGAGCTGCTGGAGGACCTGGCGTTGGGAGGGCAGCAGGGAGGGGAGTACCAGCTGGTGCTCCCATGCCACAGGCTCCAGCAGGATTAGCTGGCCCTGTCAGAGGAGTGGGAGGACCATCCCAACAGGTGAGATACTGTGACCTATGTGGCTTTTATTTTTTGGCACCAGTGAGATGCGAGAAATTGGTGTAGTGGAAGAATTATAATCTTAGTTTCTGTTACCACAAAGTTTGAGCCTAGTAAGGCTTTTTTTGGGACTAGATCTCCCTAGGTACTGTCCTATATGACAGAAGAAGAGGCTTGAAATAGTGCAGATTCTCACATGTAATTCAAGTGGTATCCATTGATTTGTGTTATAGGTTGTAGCATTATTTAGTAAGTTAAGAGAAGACATGTAATTTTTTGAAGGGGAATTTCAATGTTATTTTTTAGTTATTATTATAAAGCAGGTGCTGTTTTCCTGAGCCTGTTTATTTTGTCTACAGGTGATGACACCCCAGGGTCGTGGAACAGTTGCAGCTGCTGCTGCAGCAGCCACTGCCAGCATAGCAGGAGCCCCAACTCAATACACGCCAGGGCGTGGGGGTCCTCCCCCACCCATGAGCAGAGGAGCCCCTCCTCCAGGTAGGAATTACTTTGTAGAGCTCATGTTTTGTTGCAAAATTGGTGATAAAGTGGTAATTACCTGAGTCTGTTGAAAATCTGGTGTTATGGAGGATATCCTGATACCCAACTAGTGCTTGAATATTCAGCTGGATTTATGTGGTTGTTTTTCTCTGGCTTAAGGAATGATGGGACCTCCTCCAGGCATGAGACCACCAATGGGCCCACCCATGGGAATGCCACCTGGCCGAGGTGCTCCAATGGGAATGCCCCCCCCAGGCATGCGGCCACCACCCCCAGGAATGAGAGGTGAGCAGAGGTTATCCCAACTGCCTAGGAGCTCTAAGAAGCCATAATACAATGTTTGAAGGGTGATGCATTCAACTCTCTCCCGAGCTCTGCTAGTTGTCATAAATGCTTTGGTGCCAAAAAGGGGTGCTATGGCTACTTTGAGCATGGGGAAAATGTATTTTTTGTTTAGTCTTGCTGCTGCTTTTCTCTTCAACTCTTTCCTTTATTCCCAGGACCCCCTCCACCTGGCATGCGCCCCCCGAGGCCGTGAGAATTCTGTAATGTACCTCTGAACTGGGAGAAGACCAAGGAAGGGGATACTGAGCAGTACCACCTGTCTAACCTTTGTTATGTATATTTTATATCTACTGCTGGTAATGTCTGCCCTTTTTAATAAAGTTGGAAAACCTAGTATTTGGAGTCACTGTTGTGCTGGTCTGTTTATGTCAGGAGTGTAGGCATTACTTTTTAATGCTGCACTTGGGTCATCCCAGAAAAGCAGGTTTGAAGAAAAATGCTTAATTTGTATGGACAGCTCAGAAATGAACAGTTGGCCTGTGTTCCTTATTAAGGCATAACAATGAAATTGAGCAAGGCTGATGGGGAAAAAAAACCAGGTAGGGAGAGCAGAGATGGGAAAAAATTAAAGAAGCCATCTTTGTGACAGGTAGTTTGAAAAACCTTTTTTTCCTGTTACAGAAATAGGTTATGGACCACAAAAATCCTTTTCAGCTCTATTAATTATTTGAGATCACGTAAGTATATGAACAAAGCATTGTCCAGTTTTTGCCAATGTATGTGCCACCTTTTAGTTGTTCCAGCTATCCATAAAACAGAGTAAAACCTCTTAAAAGAAAAATAATCCTTTATTGCATGGGCTGCTACAGATGTTTTCAGTCTTCAACCAGGCATTGACAAACATCCCAAAGTTATTCCAGAATCTGAAGAAAAACGTCAATTTTACTGAAGTTAATCTCCTTGCAGTACAAAAAACTGAGGGCCTGTACAGTGTGTCTGAAATTACCTGTTTGGTAATTGCCAACAGTTCTTACTTTCTCTTGTACCTGAAAGAGAAGATAATTGAAATGACATTCCATCAGCCCAGCTCTCAATGACAGATGAGGAGCAGCACGGAGCATTTTCTAGGCAAAATGGTCTCCCAAGTAGGAGCCTAGGAATGTGCTGTTAAAGGCACTATCCTTGATTACCCCCTGCATCAGACCTGCCGTAAGTGGGTACTGCAGAACCAACAAACCTTTTAGCAAGGGCCTTTAAACAAACACAAGAGGAGGAAGAAGAAGAAAGCAGAAAAAAAGCCCCAAAACTTGAACAAGAAAGTAAAGGGAACTATACCTGGACTTGGATTTGAAGTTTCCTCCTTTCCTGCGCTGGGCAATACCCAGGCGTTTTCGATCTTCAAATGATGGGCTTTTGAGAGAGAGGGGAGGGAGGAGAGGTCAGACAAGTCACAGAATTATAGCAGTAGGACACGTACTTCTCAAAAGAACCCTGCCCACTTTTTTTCCCCACTGTCAGTCAAAGTATCCCTGAGGAAGTAGAGAGATGCAAGCAAATTCTCATCTACTACAGTCTGCACTAACGTAGACCTGCTAAGACCTTACCCAGCACGGTACTGCTTCAGAGCCTTCCTGCTCGTGTTGGTCAGCTCTTCGTCAAACACAGACAGTTTCTTCTTCTTCTTGGGACCTAACCAACAATAGTCAGAACATTTGTTGTAAATGGAAGGCCACAGCATCATCACAGTACTCTTGAACACAACAATTAGCCTAAGCATGAGGCAAATGACTGCAAACATAGACCCTTGGCCAGCACTTGTGGCCATTCCTTCAAAGATCAGTGCTGCCCTCTGTACAAACTAATTTAACTATTTCTAGCAAAGTAAGTGACATAAAGTAAGTTAGCTGTAAAACAAAAGTCTCTACCTGCTGGTGCTGCTGCTGGTTCCTCTTCTGGCAAGGCTCTGGCTCTCTTTGCTCGGCGATTCCTCTTTGCCAGCCGCTCAGCGTACATTTGAGATTTCAGGATTTCAAACTGTGACCTTTCCTCAGGCTGAAAGGTGTTAAAATACAAGTTTCAGTGATGTGAAGCTTTGCTAAGGGAAAACTATGATAGTCCACCCAGGGTCTCACTTGTCCACAAAGGAACTCACTGTCATTTGGGCTTTTTTCTGTGTGTCCTGTACAAATTTCTTCCTTTTCTTTTTCCCTCGTAATGCTAGGTCAAATTCCTGCAGGGCTTTAGCCACTGGAAAGAGAAAGAAAAACAGAATAACTTCTTAAAGCACAGAGCAGAGGCCAGCTGCAGCTATAGAATTTAACATGGCAACAGCGTCACGACTCACATTTCTCTTTCTTCCTCTCCTCACGGGTCTGGAACCAGCTCCGCTCCACACCCTCACTCCCAGTCTCTTTTTTTCCTGTCTCCAGCTGCTTCTTTGCCTTGTTGATCTGTGATAATTCAGGCAAGACGTGAGCTCATGGTGGCTAAAAAATACTCCTCTCTCAACAGTTCCCAAGCAGGAACTGAGAGATTCTTTTCCCTTTCTAAAGTAAGCAAGTTAAGTACACTTAGGGTGACCTCAGAATGGACTATATCACACCAGATATTTAAAAAATTGCTTACCTGGGCCTCTGACTGCTGCATCTCACGTTCCTCACGCTCCAAGCACAGAACTGCATAGATATCTTTCTCTAGATTCTCGATCTTCTCCCGAAATTTCAATATGACATCTGAAAACAATACCATGTGAACGTCAGAGGCAGCTCATGCAAAGTTCATCTTGTTTTTCAGCACCTTTTAGTGTCCCTCTGTACCATGATATTCCCTGTTTACTCTCTCCAGCTCTTTACCTTAGTGAAGCACATACCTTGGGGGAGGATTCTGGCTTTCACTGCTGTTTTAGCAGTCTTGACAATCTCCTTCAGCATCTTGCGCTCTTCCTCCCCCACAAGTGAAACTGAACGACCAGCCTTGCCTGCCCTGGCTGTCCGACCCACACGGTGGACATAGTGTTTGATGGTGTTAGGCATGGTAAAATTGATTACCTGTGACAGAAACAGTGTTAACAGGGAAACAACATGAAAGGCCTCATTAAAAAGCTCAGTATTTCAAATACTCACTGTTTTAACACCTTCAATATCAAGTCCACGTGCAGCCACATCTGTAGCTACCAGGATATCAATCTGCTCATCCTTAAAGCGCCTGAGCAGAGAAAGCAAATGCATTAGCAGTGAATGCAGCTATCTACTTCCGTCCTAAAACTTCCAGCTTGGAATTTCTTTTCAGGCTAGGCTTGCCAACTAAGCCTGCTAATACCTGAGTGATTCCAACCGCTGTGTCTGAGAGAGGTTCCCATGAAGCTCCCCAACCCGCAGGCCCATCAGTCCGAGCAGGATGTGCATGCGGTGAGCTTGCTTCTTGGTCTGGGTGAAAAGCATCACGTGATCTTGGAATGTTCGTGTCAGCAGAGCTGAAAGAAAGTCCTCTCAGAAGCCTGCTCCAAAGTCACTCACTGATTCCAGCTTGCCTCGGCTTATCACTGACCTGTTACAATGGCCTCCCGGTCCCCCTCCCGGTTGGGTCTGATCCGGATAAATTCCTGCCGCAGGAAAGGCGCAACATCTGTGTTGCTGTTCACAAAAATTCGGACAGGATTTTTCAGGGAAACGGAAGCCAAATCTTTAACCTACAAAAACAGGTTAAGAAAAAAGAAGTCCACATGATTTCTGGTAACAGACCTGACAAACTCCTATTCAACTTCCTGCCTCAATATGCTTCTCAGCAGCTTGTCTTACCTCCTCAGTCATTGTGGCAGAGAAAAGCATTGTCTGACGGTGGTGGGAACACAACCTGATTATTTCCTTCATCTGTTCCTCAAAGTATTCATCCAGCATCCTACACGGGAGAAAAACAGCAAGGTAAGGCAGCTTCACCTGGGCCTAGCCAAGAAACATTACATAAGGCTGGACAAGGACAGCCTGATAGCCTGGGGAAAGGAAGGTAGAAAACTGCCATGTTTTTCACTGCTGTCCTGCTTACCCTACCTGTCTGCTTCATCCAAAATCAGCACCTCAACACTGCTCAGGTGGAAAGAAGGGCAGTTGTGGAGATGATCAATCAGTCGCCCAGGAGTGGCAATAAGAATGTCTGGTCCCGAGCGCAGAGCAGCTTCCTGAGTCTTCACATCCAAGCCACCTGAAAGAGAGGGAACACAGACTGCTGACCCTCCGAGCACACTGCAGCAGAGTACATGGATGCATGTTATCTGAGGAATGGGAAGCACCTCAGATTAAACAACATCCAAAACCAGAAATGACCCCATATTTTCTTTCTCAAAAACCAGTAAACAAGAACAGCACAACATTGGAAAGCAAGATTTTAAACCACAGTATGTCTACTAGAAGCATAATAACCATACAGCCTCCAGTTTTACAACACAGAATTCCCAGTTCCATATAGTGGTTTACAGTGAGCTGTACAGTTCACATAAATTACTTAACACTCACCTACTGCCAGGCAAGTTGTGACACTGCTGAACTGTGCCAGCTGTTTTGTGACAGAGTGCACCTGAATACCCAGTTCTCGTGTTGGCACCAGAACCAGTACACGTGTTATTGGAGCTTGACGAGGTTTGTAAATCAGGCGCTCGAGGACAGGCAAGATGAAGGCAGCTGTTTTACCTGAAATAAAAAAGTAAGAAGGGTTACCAATTATTGTGAATAGCTGATCCTCTGTTTCTAGAGTGCCCTGTTCAACCCCCTACCTGTCCCAGTGGCAGCACAAGCACAAATATCCTTTCCCAGAAGACCCACTGGGATACAAGCCTTCTGAATTGGGGTTGGTTGCTTGAAGCCAAGAGCTGTGATTGCCTACAAAGGAGAGAGAGCAATTAAACTCTGTCTCTGATATGGCCACACCATGAGTACTGTGTCCAGCTCCTAAGTACAAGAGACATGGACATACTGGAGAGAGACCAACAAAGGGCTATGAAGATTATGAAGGGCTTGGGAGCACCTCACATATGGGGAAAGGCTGACAGAGCTGGGACTGTTCAGCCTGGAGAAGGCTCAGGAGCAAACTTGTCAATGTCAATAAATACCTGATGGGAGGGTGGAAAGAGGATGGAGAGAGAGACAGATGCAATGGGCACAGACTGAAATACAGTAATATATGTGTTTAGGTTCCTTCTAAACACCAGGAACTGCTTTGTCACCTCAATGGTGACCAAGCACCAGCACAGGGGGCCCAGAGAGGTTGCAGTCTCCATTCTTGGAGATATTCAAAGCCATCTGGACACATTCCTGGGCAGCAGCTCTAGGGGGCCCTGTTTGAGCAGGGGTTGGACAAGATGACCTCCAAGGTCCCTTACAATCTTAACCATGCTGTGACAAGTCCCACTCAAAATGGTGTCGATACATTCAATCTTTGACACAATCAAAGAACAGTTTCCATTAATCTGTAATAACAGCTCCTAAAGGACTATCACACTAGCTTCCAGATTATTTCCTTGTCAGAGAGGTTGCAAAGCAAAGAGGAATTTGACTGTTCTAATTGGTGGTAGGGAGGCTGTTCAACATTTTTCAGAGTAACATGTAATAAATCAACCAGGTAAATACCTTTAGCAAAGGTCGTGAAAGATTCATGTCCTGGAATGACAAGTTATCATCATATTGAGAGGCATCTTCAAAAAAGCTCTCTGGTTCCTAGAAACAGGAAAAACAACAAAACTGGAACAACACAAGCAGCAACACAACTTGTTATCAAAAGGCTCTGGGCTGGTTTTTGAGCTACCATTTGTTAACCAAAGCGAATTCCTCCACAAGAAATGCTGGAGAAATTTGACTAGTTTTTAACACTTACCACTTCTCCCTTTTTTGATCTCCTCTTTTCCTTCACTTTGACCTTGTCTGCAGAGAAAGAGAAATGTGACGGGAATTAACAAGCACAGCTAAACCCATAACAAGATGCTGTGAACTGTCCTAACCTTGTAACCTCATTCTTTTTGCTCTCAACTGAGATATTGAGGGAGAAGCCTCAGAAACAAGTAGAGGCATGGAATGGAGTAAAACTGCCAAGTAAATATCCTTCTTCAGGGATGAGTTCTGTTATGGCTACCATTCAAAATAAGCTTGATTAAAATCAGAAGGAATGTTGCAGAAGGCAAACAAAATATAAAAGATTCTTGCCCACTCTCAGCAAGGCTTCACTACAGACTCTTCTCCAGTGAGCCAACACTATGTCAGATTCTTGACCATCTCTGTGTGTACTGCTGATACCTGCTTTTGCGAAGATACTTTCATCATCCAGTGAATACTCAGACTCCACATCTTCTTCATCCCTACTGCAATCCTCACACTCCTTTTTGGTTTGATCATCTTCAGCCTCCGCATCTTCATCTTTCACTTTTGCTTGTTTAGCTTCCTTTTCCTAAAAAAAAATTATAAAAATGTTTTAAAAAGAAAGGATGAAAAAGAAACTTCAATCCTTCATGAGCCTGTGTTTATAATGAGCCCATTCACAAAACCATGATTTTGCATAACTTTAATAATTAATAATTCTGCAACCTTATCCATTCAGCAACACATCACATGTGGCAGCAAACCCAGCTGAAGTGATGAGCTGCAGCCAGAGCACTGTGGCTGACGGAATGGCCAAACACATACCAGTCTTTTCAGCAATGAGAAAGACCCTGACCTGGAGCTTCCTTTTCTGTCTCACTTTCTCAATCTTCTCATCCAGCGTCGTAGCTGCTTTCTAGGCAGAAAATCACAACAGGGAAGCTGTAAGAGGAGCCCAGGAGAACAGTGCGTGCTGTGGCCTCTGGCGCCGCAGCTCCATTCCGGCCTCAGGCCTCACCTTGCCGCGGAGCTGCCGCAGCGCCGCCGTCCAGGCGTCCTCCCCGCCGGCCTCCGCCTCCCCGAACACGAACTCGGCGCTGAAGACCCCGCCGGAGGGTCCCCGCCGCCTGGGGCCCGGCGGCCGGCGCAGCTCCTGCGGTAACACCCGTGAGCAAGGACCGCGGCCCGGCCCCGCCGCACCGCCCCGACCCGCGGCTCCCGCGCCGGCCCGGCCCCACCTCCTCATCCTCGGAGTCGCCAGATTCGGAATCCACGGGCACCACGTCCCCCTCGGCGATGGTGCCCACCAGGCCGAGGCTCTCCAGCGTGGCCATGGCTGCGACCCGGAACCCCGCGGGACACGCGTGCGCTGGGCAGGGCCGGGGGCCGGGCCGGGGGCCGGGCCGAGCTGGGGGCCGGGCCCGGGTGGGTGGGCAGAGCCGCGGCTGCCCCCGCCCCGCAGTGCCGGGAAAGGTAACCGAAACCAGCCGTGCCAGGGCCGGATAGGTGGTGACTGGGTGTGTTTCTCATCCTTTGCGCTTCCCTACTCCGCTTTCCCTTCCCGTGGAACCCGGAGAGAGAAGGAGAAGCTACCTTTCGGGGGCGCTGCCGGCCGGTGACGAGAGGCGGGGGCTCTGCCCACCGGGCGGGACTTGCGGGGAATTGGAAAGTGAAACTTTGCGGGGAACTGAAAGGGGAGGTACTGCTGGGTGTCGGGGCAGAGCCGGCGGCTCCCGGGCTGTGCGGGGAGCGCAGCGCAGCATCGCCCGTGTTCGGCGGCAGGAGCGCCACGGCCCCCAGCACCCAGAGCTGCCCTCGCCCCGGAGAGCTGGAACAGACCCGGAGCAATCCCCGGCCGGGCGATGGAAGGTCCTGGGCAGGAGCCTCACACCCGGCACCCCCGAGGTGGAGCGAGAGGTGAGGGTCCCCCGGGGAATGCAGGGCAGGAGCGCTGGGGGTGGTGCTGGTACAGAGGGATCCGTTACTCCCCTGCCTGTGTACAGCGAAATTTTCTCTCAAGGCTGAGTTTCAACACTTCTTTATTTGCCCTTGGAGTCTATTTGGGGCCCTGATGCGGTGATGTGTTGCAGCAGCCTTTTGCTATTTGTTCCTGCTAGCAGAAAATGCTTCCCCGAGCGTCCTGTCGGGAGGCTGATAAAGACTGCGGGCTGTGCTTTCGGCTGCTCCGAGAGGCGGGACTTTGCCCAGAAGCTCCGTGTTTTCAGTGTGCTCTATACTGCCAGTTCAAGTCAGCTGTGGCGTCCTCTGTCACCATTTCACTAATGACTCACTCTCGAGGAAATGCTGTCCTGTGCAGAAAACTATCTTTCACCTTCTTACTTCTGCTTTCAGTTCTGTGGAGAAAGGTTTTGTTTTTTGGTGTCTTTGTAGCTCAAGGGAACTCTAAGCATGGCACTCTCTTTTAGCAGTTAGAAAAAGGAGTACAATTGGAAAATCTGTGTGGAAATATAACATTTTTTAAAATTTGATGTCAAATTATCAAAATATGCTGACTATCAGGTCAATATGCTTGTTCATCTTTGTTGAGAGGCATGTTGATGTGGTTGATTTATAATTAACCATTTTCTTCTCTTTTTTTAAGGGCATGCACTTCATTTGGACACTGGAGGCAGAAAAAGAACAAATAAAGTACCAGGCCAGGCACCTCAGTTAGGGGAAAACCTCCAAGACAGTAATGATACTCTTCTACTTGGGCAAAGAGAAGAGAGATTTGGCCGTTGGGTTTTGAAGGCTCCTCAGTCAAGTAAGAATGAACCAAGAACCCAAGGTAAACAGGCCAACAGTGGAGCCACAGCTACTGAACAGGAGAACGAGGGAAGGACAATGAGGTATCAAGGTGGACAAACACATAAGAGGGGCAGAGGACCCTGGAATGAGCAAGAAAATGCATTTAGGGGAAGGAGGTGTCAGCTTGGACAAGCCCGTGAGAAGACCAGAGGACCCTGGAATGAGCAAGAAAATGGAGGCAGGGGAAGGAGGTATCAAGGTGGACAAGCTCAGGGAGGAGCTAGAGGGGGAAGGCTGAGGAGTTTGTGGGAAAGTGAAGGTAGTAGAAGGAGGATGCAACCTCGGGAGAATCCTCATTTCTACCAGAATGCTACCCCAGGTGGTGCACACCATGCTGAGCAGCCTCGGCAAGCCAGAAGGATTGGCTATAAATTCCTTGAAAGTCTACTTGAGAAAGACCCCTCAAACGTTGTCGCCACACTTGCTTCCAGTTCTGGGTTGAAGGAACTTCTTTCCCAAACAACTATGAACCACAATTTCGTTCAGCTCATTTGCCAGGTGCTTCGAAAAGCATGCAGTTCCCAAATGGATAGACAGAGTGTCCAACACATTCTTGGAGTTGTGAAGGAGTCCAACTTTCTCAAGATCTGTCTGCCACAGTATGTGTCTGACATGGTGATAGAAGTAGTTCCTGCTGTACGCCATAAGTACCCCGAGCATATCAGCAACATAATTTTACTTCTTCAGCACCTGATAAGTACTTTCCCAGCCAGCTCTGTGCAGAAAGTTTCCATTCTCTTGACACTCTTGCCAGCATCCATAAATGCCCTGAGAGTTTCTGGTGTGGACATCACAGAAGAGACAGAGAAGAATCTCAATAAAGTCCAGATGCTCATGCAGCATCTGCAGGAGAAGAGACGTGAAGGCACACTGAGGGCTGATAACTGTACATTTATGCAGCCTCAAGATGGGCAAGAAGAAAGCTATCGTATCATGAGCATTTATCCAACATATGATGAGATACACGGTAATGAGAAACCTGTTCTACGTCCCAATTTTGTTTCTGGAAGATATGAAAGCACCAGCGTTTATCTTGACACCCACTTCCGACTTTTGAGAGAAGACTTTGTAAGGCCTTTAAGGGAAGGTATCATGGAGGTTTTGCACAGCCTCCAGGACAGAAATTTGAGAAAGAAAAAATTTGATGATATCAGGATCTATTTTGATGCACGGATTATTGCTCCACGTTGTGCCTCAACTGGTATTGTTTACAAGGTCCAGTTTGACACAAAACCATTGAGGTCTGTAAAATGGCAGAATTCTAAACGATTGCTATATGGATCCCTAGTCTGCATGTCCCAAGATCACTTTGAAACATTCCTTTTTGCCACTGTTTCTAATCGTAATGCTGAAGAACTTGTCAATGGAATTGTGGAGCTGTGTTTTGATGCAGAGAGCCAGGTGCTGCTGGCAGAGGTTCAACCCTCAGACTCTTTCCTCATGGTAGAGACAACTGCCTACTTTGAGGCCTATCGGCATGTGTTAGAAGGGTTGCAGAAAATGCAGGAAAAAGATATCCCTTTCCAGAAGTACATTGTGGAATGTGATGCACAGGTGAAGGAGCCGGCATACCTGACAGAGGATACTGCCTACAACCTTGCACCCTTGATGAAGACTTCATGTAAAGAGAAGTGCCCTGATAGCTTGAAAAGTGTCTACATTCTAGATCCCAATCAATGGCTTTCAATGGAAGCCTTGAGATTAGATGAGTCTCAGATGCAGGCATTGAATCTTGCACTCACCAAGGAGCTGGCTATTATCCAAGGACCTCCTGGCACTGGTGAGAAATATTTGCTTAAAGACTTTGTAACTTAAGAAGTTCTCATTGATTCCCCCAGCTAGGGAGATTAAGTTCAGAGAAAACCAGCTGTACTGTCTCCAAAGCTTTAGTCCTGTGGCTAATTGATGTTTGAGTGGCCCAGTTAGTGTGAGCTGTGGAGTCAGGTAATATTCTCAAATACCCACATCTGATCTTTGCCCACCTAGATCCAAGTAGACACCAGCTGCACTGTTGGCAGTGCTTGTATATTGGGGTGAAGACATTTTCAATCATCTTTGAGAACATGGTTCCTCTTGCTGTGCAGTGCTCTCCTACTTGGCTTCATGGCATGTTAGAGCATTGGGAGCATTCAGCCATGAATCATTGTGTGAATAAAGTATTACAAGATGAACTGTAATGGTTTGAAATGGTACCTGAACTCAACAAGCACCACTGCTTGCATTCCACTAGTATGTGGATGTTTCATGTGCAGCCAAATGCATCATGTATGATGCCAGTATCAGAGTGGGCTGGGGGATTCAGTGGGAGAGAAAACCCTGTGTCCAGGTCTGTTGTATTATCCAAAAACTAACATTCTTGCAGACCGTGGCCTTGCTCAACTACAGGCCAGAAAGTCAGTGTCACGCTACTTTGTCTACATTTTGTAAGCTAGTTACCCCTGGGGTCAGTTCTCTTGGTACAGACCAGATTGGCAGCCTGGAAAGAAGTCTTGTATCTTGTTTTTGATGAATTCTATGTTTCAAGGCACTCATAGAGGGTGGATTACCCTTTTCTGATTTTGAGCTTGTTTTGCAGGGAAGACTTACGTGGGTTTGAAGATTGTTCAGGCTCTCTTAACTAATGAGCACGTGTGGCAAAGCGCTTACCAGAAGCGTCCCATCCTTATAGTCTGCTACACTAACCATGCACTGGATCAGTTCTTGGAAGGTAAGAGTACCTGCGAGCTGGATGGTTTGGGTTGGAAGGACCTTAAAGATCATCTAGTTCCAACTTACCTGCCATAGACAGGGGCACCTTCCACTAGACCAGGTTGCTCCAAGCTTTGTCTTGCCTGGCCTTGAACACTTCAAGGGATAATGCATCCACAAATTCTCTGGGCAACCTGTTATTAGGACCTGTAATTAAAAACTATACTATAACTCTTAAGTCTGCTCATCGTATGGCATGATAACCTGCATTTTGGTTTGAATATTTCTAGTGACTCTAGCCCCATTGATATAGATTTAAAAAACTTCACTCAGAGCAAACCATTGTAGGATATGCAGTCAAAGGGTGTTTCTCCTACCTCTTGTTATACTGCTGAAAACTGAGCTTGGCCTTTTATTTCTAATATTTCTCTTTCATTCACAGGAATACTCTCATTTCAAAAAGATGGGATAGTGCGTATTGGGGGCAGGAGTAGCAGTACAGTCCTGCACAAATTCACCTTGAAGGAGCTGAGGAAGCTTATCTACAGATTCGACTTCCCAGATTACCTCCCCAGAGACTATGAAAATGTATGTGCAGATCTCCCTGGAGATGCTGGGACTGGGTTGCCTGTGCGTTGGAGGAGATAATAAACCTCCCACACACCTGGCCTTCCACCTTGTTTTATGCTGAATTTGGCCTCTTAATTCTTGTGTCCGTTTTTTGTTCTGCTGTTAGTGAACTTTGTTTCTCTGTGACACTGCCTCCCTTCTCTTTGTTACGAGTAGATAATGAGTGAGATGAAAGAGATTGAGCAGAAGCTGCTTGAAGGAGCGAAGCGGTTGGAGTACACGACCTACGCAGTTCTGCCTGAGGACTACTTGAAACCGCACATGGCGCCCCAGCACTGGGCCAGCCTGGTAACGGCGCTGGTAAGAGAGGTCTCTTTCTTCTAAGTCAAGCAGTCCCGATGCATGCTTACTATCCTTTCTGCTAATGGGTCTGAGGTTCCCCCAGCACACATCTTTTTAGCATCAATAGCATCATTTGGTTACTGGGCAAGTAAGGGAGTGAACAGGAAGCTGTGCCAAATGACAGTAGTCTAGACAGGCGGGGCAAGCAGGGGCTTTGAATGTTGCTCCTTTAAACTGCAGAGATTCTAAGTGATCTTTAGCAGCATAAAAATGCAAGTACCCAAATGAAAGCTTCTTAAATGGAAGGGGAGGAAGGGTGCCCTTTCTGAAGATCAGGGCTGTTTCGACTTTCTAGCTCTGGAGGGTCTCTTGGGGAGACTTGTCCTTGTTGCCGCTACTGTAAGGTGCTGCTTTGGCATCATCCTAAGACTCTGAAGTGCAATAGGCCTGGCTGATTTGACTTTCCCTGTATTAGGAGGACACTGAGTTATACCACATTGGTTCACGACACTCATTGATTCTGGAGTGGCTGGGACTTGGTGTATCTGCTGTCATCCAGAATGCTGAAGAGGATATATGGGATGAAAATCCAGGTAAAACAAAAAAACCAAACACTGAAAAGACACCCACCCCACATGCATACTCTGAGTGTGTTTACCTAGGCAGTGTATGTGTGCCAGAAAAGAGACACTGCTACTTAACAAGCACAGAATGATGTGTGATACTGTGAAGGAGTGGAAAGAAGATTAACCCTAATGTCCACATAGTGATCTGACTGCTGCACTGATGGAGTGGCTGTGGCTTACTGCATGTGACTGGTGACTCTCACAGGTAGTCAGCAGGAAAGAGAGGGAGAGGGGGAAGATGAAGCAGAAGAGGAGCTTTTGGAGATCCCAGAGATGGCTGACCTGATTGAAGCTGAGAGAGTGATTGAGGATGAAAAGACAGCAAACCCTTGGAGAAGGAAGGAGGAAGATGACAGAGCTGTTCATGGACTAGCCAGTGCCATGTTGGCTATGAACCTGGACCAGGAAGAAGGAACACTGCATGAGACCATGCAGTGGGAGGTAACTGCATGCATTAGCGTGACTATGTAAAGAATAACATGGGGATGCTAATACAAAAGAATCTTTGTGCTGTAACTGCTTATTGGGGAGCTTTTTTTTTTTTAATGCAGGTAACTCCTGGTCAGAGGAGGAAAATTAAGCAGAAGATAAAGGTTGAGCTCCGTAAAACAAACACAATGACAGAGTTAGAGGCCAATGCTATTCAGGATGTGTGGCAACTTGACCTGAGCTCCCGCTGGAGGCTTTACAGGTGACAAAGCTATTTTGCAGGGCCTGTCAGGCAAGTGTTTCCTAGGATTGTTCCAGTTTGCAAACTGTGTCAAGCCATCATGTTTCTGCCTGTATCTGTTCAGCTCCTTGTTTGAACATGCTTGTTCTTACCTTCCTTGTACTGCATGGGAAGCAATGTCATCCCCTGCATTTGTACATGTACATTGTACATGTAAGTACAGATGGTAATAATCTGTATAATAATCAAAAGACACGGGGGAAGTTTTGAACTGAATCCAGTCAGAACTTGTGGATCACCATCCTGTTTTCCTTGCAGTGTGTGATAATGGCACTTTCTTCCCAGGCTTTGGCTGAAGACTTACCAGGGTTTTATTCGAGAGGACATTCTGGAGCATGAACAGCAGTATCAGGCAGCAGCAGAAAGACTGAAAGAACTGAAGCTGGAGCAAGATCTCTGCATTCTTAATGAGGCCAGAATTGTGGGGATGACAACTACAGGTGCGGAGGAGTTGGGAAGCAAACCAGTATTGTATTGCTTTAAAGAATGTTTTTGCTGAAAGATTACTATCACGTGCTGCTTCACAGCCTGGGCCAGGCTCTGCATTAGTCTGGAGGCTTTTTAATCTCTGACTCCCTTTGCAAACAGGGCTGTTGTGAGAATTGTTAATTAGTGGCGTGAGCAGCTTCTGTGCCCTTTTGCACTTCCCCCGTCCCAAGCAGCATTCTTCTAACAGACCTGCACCACCTGTGCCTTAGTAAGGCACAGCTAATATCTATTGCTATTCCTACAGCACCTTCTGGAGATGGTAGTGTCAAGGTCATTGTGTCATTTCCCTTTGGAGAGAAAATTTAGGCTTATTTATGTGTGTAGAACAATGTATTGAGTGTATATTTTGTCTGAAGAGAGCATTGACAAAGGACCAAGGCAGGCATAGGACTACCTGCCTTTCTTAACAACTCTTCATATAGAAGCCACCCCTGGTATAGTGCTGTTTTAAAATTCAAAAAGCTGAATGTTGAAATGGGGAATCTTGGGAAGAATTCCAGTCTCTTCTGAGACAGAGCCTACTCCTCTCTGTGAAAACTCTTGTCTTATTGCTTGAATGTAGTTATATCCTAAGGCTTATCTTCTGTCCTTGCTCAGGTGCTGCCAAGTACCGACGGATCTTGCAGTACGTAAGGCCACAAATTGTCATTGTAGAAGAGGCAGCAGAGGTGCTTGAGGCTCACACCATTACTACTCTGAGTAAAGATTGCCAGCACCTCATCCTCATTGGAGATCACCAGCAGGTAACTTTCATTACTAACGTCTCTATCTGCTGTGCTAATGAACAAGAACCGTATAACCAAACACCATGTGGGAAAATTGCCAAGGCTTTTTTCTCCCCAGCTTCCACAGATACCACAGGTCCTGTCTCCTGTAGTTTTAGAGTACAGCTCCTGTGGGACTGGTGTTCTAGTTTAACTGATACAATTTTACATGTGCTTTGATTGTGACTGTATCTAGCTTTGATATTTAGCACTTTTGCAAGAATCCAGTCTCTGGTCTTTCAGTGGGGGACCAGTCACAGAAGATGGGAGTGAAAAATCCTACTAACACATAGGAAAAATGCTAAAACATGGACCTCCTATCCCTTGCCTTTCAGTTGCAGCCTAGTGCAAATGTATATGACCTGGCCAAGAACTTCAACCTTGAAGTCTCTCTCTTTGAACGTCTGATCAAAGTGGATTTCCCCTTTGTCTGTCTGAAGTACCAAGTAAGGAAGAGCTATAAAAAACTCCATGGCATTTGTATTTAGGTTGTTTTAAGCTTGCAATACACTTAAGTTTATATTTCTACTGTAAGAGCAGCCTAAAAGAAAAGAATATACTATCTAACTTCTGAGAAGAGTGGTAGGAGCTGTCAAACTGACACAGACAGACTTCCAGTGTATTTTCAGTTATTTAGTGATATTGTCCACAGCACTGTGGTTCTCATGTTTTCGTGTGAGGAACATGGTTTATTGTGGCAACTGAAGCTTCCAGAACTTTGCAGAGTGAGACAGCACAATTCTTCTCAGGCTGCTTCCTGCTAAATTGCTATAATCCTCTATCTTGGTGCCCGGTGAAGTTAATTCTACCACCGGCAGTCCTGTATTAAAGGCACCTGGAAGAGCTCATTTAGTAGTTAGGGTGAAGTGCTGGCTTTTGTTATCTATAAGTGTGCTTAGATTTGCACCGAAACCAGCATTCTTGTACAACAACCTTACCAAGTGATTTTCTCGAAGATACTCTGCTACTACCACTCCTGTAATTGCTGGTGGTGTCAGCAATGGGGTTGGGGAGAGCAGGGATTGGGAAGTACTCCCTTCTTATCTCTTACTGAAAAGTCATCCTTGTCTTGTATTCAGCCACAGTCTGTACAGTGGAGCAACAGAATATTGACAGGGAAATATGGTGCTCCTTCCTCAAGACTGATAAAACTATTTTGTGTTTCAGCACCGCATGCGCCCTGAAATTGCCCAGCTTATCAGTCCTCATATATACCAAAAACTGGAGAACCATCCTTCTGTCTTGGAATATGAGAATATAAAAGTAAGTTCTGCTTTTGTCCCCTGTTACTGGCTAAATGAGTTTCTGTAAAATACAGTGTTCAAGGATTTCAAACTCTTAGGTCAAATTCAGTTATTGAAATTTATACCTGAATCAAGGAATTATGTGATATAGAATTAGGCAAGCAATCTGTAGTTCTTCTGGCATTGGTGATGGTGGACACTGGAAATGGATCCAATACCAATGACTTTAAAAGAACGGTAAGAAATGGAAGGAGGAACAAACGAATTGTAGGAGTTTGAAAGCTAGGAAGAAATCTTAAATGAAAGACTTAAAGCATAATATGTGAAACTCCAACATAAGATAGGTGACTGAATTACTGGAACCATTTTTTCTTGGTTTGGGCATTTTCTCTGTTTGGGCATTTTGCCAATAAACAACATATGCAAAGAAAATCTATGCAGCTTACAAGTATAAAGTAATCACTTATTATCTAACATGCACAATAAACTGCCAGAATTTAGTAAGTTAGTAGAATGCTTGCCTTGGGTATCAGTCAGAAGCATCAGTCTTTGCTTCTTCCTTAATGGTACTGAGTTTCCATCTTAACACTCACTCCCTCTTTTCTGATTTGTATTTCCTCATCCTAATCAGGACTTCATGTATCGCTCTGTTGGTGCTTTTCTTGCACCTTTGAACTATTAAGAATCATCTCTCTGTCTGTCATTTTCCCTTGCATATCTTGCATAGTCCTTTTCTGCAGACTCGCTCACAGCTCTCTGTCACAACTGAACTGTTTTCCCAGAAGTCTGAGCCAAGGTTACACTTTTACAGTGATGGCCTTGGATCTCTGAAACACAAGCCACTGAATACCTGGGAGAAAGACTGGAGGCAGTTACAGAAATAGGGTTACAGTAGCCTAGCCTATGTAAATCTGTCTTCATAAAAAACCAGTACTAATTAGTTAAAAGTTCTTTAACTCGATGAGGTAAGCATACTGAAAACCATAGCAGAATGCTGCAGTTAGACAAGAGAAAATTAATAGTGAAGATTTAATTATTAGAATAAGCTATCTGAAAAAGTGGCAGGTCCTTTTTGGTATCTTGAAATCCAGATCAAGTCTTTGTAGAAGATGATTTAGTTAAATAAATTAGAAACCCAAATAACCCCCCTCCAAATTCCAACCAACCAAAACCCCAACAAACAAGAAAAATACCACCCAAAACACACAATGACTTGGGAGACCACCAAATTTTACCCCATTTCTCCTACAAGAATCTATTCTAGAGAACCTTGTGGTTCCATCTGGCCTTAAAACAAACTTGAGATACTAAAAGGCATCAAAATTTAATCTTCCCAGCTAGTGTAATAACCAACGTAGGTTCTACTCCACTGGACCCTATGCCACCATGGACACCTTGGAAAACCAGAGATCTGTGTTTGATCTACAAAACTTGTTCTTTCCTGTTAACATCAGTCTCTGGGTTTTGGCAGGCAGAACAATAATTTCTTATGGGTAGAATAATTCCAGTTAATAGGCAAAAAAAAAAAAAAAAGAGTCCCTGCTACGTCAAGACAAATAGAATTTTGAACAGGTGAGCAGTCACCATGAGCTGGTAAGTGACTACTGGAGTCATAGCATTCCTATTTTTTTCTGGTGAAAAAGAAATCTTCCTCGCTGCTTTGTTTTTAATTGCAGCAACAGAGGAGGCATGTCTTAGGCAAGTGCTAAGCCCTGTGCACTGGTAACTTAATATCTTTTTCCCACAAGGCCAAAACAAGAAATTGTTCACACTATGAATATGCTTTGAGAAATGTTACTAACACTTCATGTTCTCTTTTGTATAACCTGGAAAGGTACAATAGAAACATCTCTGGAAAGATAGGGAATAAAATCACCCACAGGAACTGATTTCATATTAGGATACTGAAATGTTACCAATAATCTGAAATGGGAATTTGATTAATAACCTATGGAAATTTAAGAGGAAGTCACCTAAGTACACAGTAACTGCATACTGTAGTCATCTGTTTAAAAGTCTTCCTGTGAATGGATAATCAGAGGCATAAAAACAGGCTGGGCAACAGAAACTAGAATTCTCTTTCTGACATCCTTCCTCTTGTTTCAGGGCGTCTCAACCAACATCTTCTTTGTGGAACATAAGGTTCCTGAGCAAGAGATCCAGGAAGGGAAAAGCCACCAGAACCCACATGAGGCCCACTTTGTAGTGGAACTGTGCAAATACTTCTTGTGTCAGGGCTATGAACCTTCTCAGATCACCATTCTCACTACTTACACTGGCCAGCTCTTCTGTCTGCGTAAGCTCATGCCAGTGAAGATCTTTGAAGGTGTGAAGGTTCATGTAGTAGATAAGTACCAGGGAGAGGAGAATGATATTATTCTGCTGTCACTGGTGCGGAGCAACAAAGAGGAGAGACCTGGCTTCTTGCAGATCCCTAATCGGATATGTGTGGCACTATCCAGAGCTAGGAAAGGGCTCTATTGTATTGGAAACATGAGAATGCTTGGCAAGGTTCCTCTCTGGAACAAGATCATTCAAACCCTTGGGGAGAATGGTCACATTGGCCAGTCATTGGAGCTTTGCTGTCAAAACCACCCTGAAACCAAGACACAGGTATCTACAGGTGAAGACTTCAACAGAGTCCCGGAGGGAGGCTGTAGCCGTCCCTGTGAGTTTAGGTTGAGTTGCGGACATGTTTGCACAAGGGCATGTCACCCCTATGACCCGGAGCACAAAGAGTACCAGTGCCTGAAGCCTTGTCAAAAGGTGCTTTGTGCAGATGGGCACCGCTGCCCAAAGTCATGTTATGAGCCTTGTGACAAATGTATGGTGAAGGTAAAGAAAACTATTTCTAAGTGTGGCCACACGCAGATGGTGCCATGCCATATGCCAGAGAGGGAATTTAAGTGCCTAGAACCTTGCCAGAAGAAATTAAACTGTGGACACACATGCAGGAATTCCTGCGGGCAGAAATGCACAGTGTCATGTACTGAACAGGTTACAGCCAGACTGAAATGTGGCCACAAGCAGAAAGTTGCATGCTGGATCACTACGATGGGACAGGAAGAGGCTGTGAAATGTGAGAGTAAGTGTTCTGTCACACTGGCATGTGGTCATGTATGTTCAGGTTCCTGTCATACTTGCTTTGGAGGAAGATTTCATAAGGCATGTAACAGCCCATGCACGCGTGTCTTGATCTGCTCCCACAAGTGTCAAGAGCCTTGTACTACAGAATGTCCTCCTTGTCAGAAGGCATGTCAGAACTATTGTATTCACAGTAAGTGCAAAAAGAAATGTTGGGAAAGCTGTGTTCCTTGTGCTGAGCCATGTGAGTGGCAGTGCCAGCACTACCAGTGTACCAACCTTTGCTCTGAGCCATGCAACAGGCCTCGCTGCAACATTCCCTGTGCTAAGATACTGCCTTGTGGTCATCCCTGTGTTGGACTGTGTGGAGAGCCCTGCCCAAAGAAGTGCCTTGTTTGCGACCACGAGGAACTCACTCAGATATTTTTTGGCTTTGAGGATGACCCAGATGCTCGATTTGTACAGCTTGAAGACTGTGGCCATGTCTTTGAGTCACAAGGCCTTGACCATTATATGGATGAAGATGATGATGTCGTCAAGCTGAAGGTATGCCCTATGTGTCAGACACCCATCAGAAAAAATTTGAGATATGGCACCAGTGTGAAAAGGCAGGTGGAGGAGATAGAACGGGTGAAACAGAAAATCCAAGGCCCAGCACAGGAAATTGAGTCTAACAGACAGAGACTGCGGGCTGCGCTGATGCAGAATGGTGTTCTGAGGAGTAATCTATACTCTAAGTACACCATGTTGGAAGATAAACTAAAAGCTTCTGTTCTCTCCACAAAGAGTATCGGACTAATTGAGAACCTGCTTAATTTCTACAAACGTGTAGCAGACCTAACTCATTCTATGAACAAAATTGATGAGACTGAAAGGAAGGGGCTGAAAAAGAGGCTGGATGAAGTCCAAGAATGGCTGGATAAGCAACGCATCGGTTTTACAGAACAGGAGCTTGCTGACCTGCAGTCTGAGATCCAGAGACTGACTTATTTGCTGAGCCTCTTGGCAAGATGCAAAGCAAGTAGGACGATACCCGCAGGCATTGCAGTAGAGATTTACCGTGCACGTGAGATCCTGGAAGGGACAAAGAAATTCACAGAGAAGGATGAGGCTGCAGTGAAGGCTCACCTGAAGAAGATTGAAGCTGGCTTGCCCGTGTCAGGACTGGGGATTTCTGAAGCTGAGCGGGTGCAGATTGTCAGTGCTATTGGCTGTCCTCGTGGCCACTGGTTCAAGTGCAAAAATGGACATATCTATGTAATTGGGGAATGTGGGGGGGCAATGGAGACGAGTACCTGCCCTGAATGCCATGAAGTCATCGGCGGCACGAACCACACTCTGGAGAGCAGCAACAGCCTAGCCTCGGAGATGGATGGGGCAACCCATGCGGCCTGGTCCGATATAGCCAACAACATGCTCAACTTCGAGGACCTCCGCCGGCTGGTGTAGAGGAGTGTGAGCATCGCTTCTTACCACAGAGACGCACACAGGGGCACAGCCCCACTGCTTTCCCCGTTTGCTTCTTCTCTAATAAAGTGTGTATCGCTGCGAACCGGCCTGTGTTGTCTCTATGGGGCGGGGCTCTCTGTGGGGCTGTCCTGTCTCTACGGGGCTGTGTTGCCTCTGGGCGGCTGTGCCGTCTTTGTGGGGCGGGGCTGTGAGGAGGGGCGGTGCGGGGCTGTGAGGGGGTGGGCGGGCGGGGCTGTGAGGGGGTGGGCGGGGCGGGGCTGCGGGGCGGTGCGGGGCTGTGAGGGGATGGGCGGCGGGGCGGGGCTGTGAGGAGGGGCGGGCGGGGCTGTGAGGGGGTGGGCGGGGCGGGGCTGCGGGGCGGGGCGGGGCTGCGAGGAGGGGCGGGGCTGCGAGGAGGGGCGGGGCTGCGAGGAGGGGCGGGGCTGCGAGGAGGGGCGGGGCTGCGGGGCCGTTCCAGCCGCTCTCGGAGCGGACGTGACGCGCGGGCCGCTCCGGGGCCGCCCCGCAGCGATGGAGGCGCGGGAGCCGCTGCGGGACGTGCGCGGGGCGCTGCGGGCGGTGTTGGCGCGGCTGCGAGGTGCGGGCCGGGGCCGGGGCCGGGGCCGGGAGGGGATGGGGCCGAGCTGGGCCGGCTCCGCGCGGGCTGAGCTCTGTCTGTGCCGTTGCAGAGGGAGAGCCCGGCGAGGGCCGAGAGCCGTTCGAGCTGCCGCGCTTCTGGGACGCGCTAGGTACGGGCGGGGAGCGGCCGGGCGGGGCCGGGGCCGGGTACCTGCGGGGCAGGGTTGCTATCCCCTGCGGGTCTCCAGCTGTGGGACGTGCCCTCCGTCATGGAGTGATGGAATCATCAAGGTCGGACTGTGATCATCAAGTCCAACCGTTAACCCAGCGCTACCTCTGTAACCCCGAAACCGCATCGGTGCCAGATCCAGCCTCCTAAACATCCCCAGGGCTGGTGACTCCACCATCTCCCAGGCCAACCTACTCCAGTGCCTGACCACCCTAACTCTGGTAGCCAGACACTCCCAGGTGTGGCGAAGCAGCGGCCGATATTGAGCTGTTGATACAAGGTTTATAAAGGTCTGTGTTAAAGCCTCCTGGCATATCCTGGTGAAGGGGTCATGAACCAGGATGCAGACTGGGGTTCTGGTCATCGCTACCAGCCAAGTGAAAAAAAAATAGAGAAAAAGCAGACGCAGGACACAAGCAATATGCATGGCACAAATGCACCAGGAAATTTTTCTTTGTAGTGGGATTTGGTTATGTGTTTGTATGGCTCGGATGTAATGGTAAACAAGTAGTAGCATCAGAGCTGTTGCTCATCTGGCTGCTCTGTTCTGTTGTCTTTTACCCAAGTTACTTTCTCTTCTTTTGCTCCCATTGGATTTTTTTTTAGGTCAGACATTCCAAGTAACATCACAGGAAGCTACAAAGCTGAGTCTGGCATTCTCAAGGCCTCCACTACCTTCTTCAGAGGTGAGAGAAACCCTCGGCAGACTATGAAATTGCAGTGTGTGTGACAAACTTCAGGTATTTCTTGGTTCACTTGACTAAATGGGCTGCATATTATAGAGTGTATTAACATAATCCAAGAACTGCCCAGAGAACTAATTTCTGTGAGATAGAGAGACATACTAAATAGAAGTATTCTTATATTCTTTAACAGCTACAGCTGGTTGCTGATAGAGACAGAATATTGGCAAATACAGACCTTAGGTCTAACAAAGAATATGCTACATTTTTGCCATTAATTGAGAGAAGTTTATCATGCAGGTGTTTGGAGGAGAAAAAAAAAAAAAAAGACCTCCAGTTCAGAATAATGATCCAAGTTACTTTTTCCTGTCTGATGTATGACCACCCCACCAGGGAGTGTTTTGTTACTAAATCATGAGGCAAGTTAAAATGCATACAGCTTGCTTACTGGGCCTTCTTCTCATGCTATATTTGTTTCTCAAGCAGGCTGGTTGTTGTTATTCTTCCCTTTTCTCAAAGCAGTCTGAAAGCCAGTGATTGCTTGTGAGGCTTTCTAAATGTGGTGCAGCTGTGTGCTACTCATGGGTGATCCTTTTGCCTCTCCATTTTCAGGATTGCCAGAAGCTGAGTGAGGATGTCCAAAATGCCATTCTTGCAGTTGCCACAGTGTACTACTGGCTCCCCAAGAGCCAAGGTGAGACAGTGAAGCAAAGTAGTCACCACTGTGTAGGATGGTGGTTCTTTCACCATTACTGTATAGAGAAACCCAGTATTTCAGAGCCTAATAAGAGGTCTGGTATCAGCGAATTTTAATTAGAATGTTATCCCATTAGAATGTTATCAACTATTCTGTAGACTTTGAACATGTTTATGAGTGAACTACTTATCTGTCTGCTGCTGCAGGTTTCCATCTGTGGGAGAGTGATAATGCAGGAAGTTGTGTAGTTTGATTGAGCATTGGAATTTATGAGGTGTTGAAATCCTTGTCCAGAGTTCTTTTGGAACTGGGAAGCATTTTGCCTTCTTCAAAGTACTTGTAACTTCCTTTATACGGTGTATCCACACAAGCAGAGCAGTCTGTCTGTTCATTTTCAGCAGTTGCTTTCTGTCAGTGTGACTTTGTGACAACTTTCTTTCTCTTTCTCAATTTCAACCAGGTACTACTCTTCGGAAGATGGTTCGAGATGCTACCACTGAAGTAGTGGAGGGGATGATCCAACTCACAGACACCATTCTCAATGCTCCAGTGGAGAGGTTGTAATTTTCAATCACACGGTTCTGTGATTTTGTGATAGTTTTTGGGAAAGAAGGGAAGAAAAAGTTACAGGTGTCCTTGTTAGGAAGCAGCAAGGGCTTTACACACGCATGGCATAGTAGTGACAAGCTGGTTGGTGATATCTTTGCAGCAGAGCTTTTCCTAGTGTGAATTGTCTTTGGTGCAGAAAATTAAGTCTAGCACGGTGGTGTTATTGACTAACTTTGGGGGTTTTATTTTGTTTCAGCTTGTCTCAGGAACAGCTCATATCAACTGGAGGTGTGTGGGAGGCCTGTGAGCAAGTGTCTAAGCTGCCACGAGGTGAGTGTTGTAAATGCAGAGCAACAGAACTAGGACATGTTGTCTTGGAATATCAACAGCTTTTGCAAGGGCATTCCAGCTGGTACAATGAAGGCCAAATGACTCAAAAACTTGACTGATTTTGAAATGTATGAGCTTGGTAACTAGGTCAGATTCTTTGCATGACAACAGTGCAGCTCTGAGCTCTGCAAAAAGTTTGATCCTACAGTGACTGCAAACCTAGGTGAAGGTTGTTGCAAACTGATCAGAAACGGTGGGGTGTCACAGTTTTCATCCTTTTGCTTTTGCAGATAACCAGGCAGCAGTTGTGTCGGCTCTGGCTGCATGTCTAGGTGTGGTTAAGGATGCTGTGGAAGAGATGGAACATGTAAGGAAGCCCCTAAACCTTAGAGGAATCTGCAGTGGTGGATTCATAGACTCAGAATATTCTGAATTGGAAGGGCTACGCAAGGATCATCGAGTCCAGCTCCTGGCCCTGCACAGGACAACCCCAACAATCCCACCATGTGCCTGAGAGTGTTGTCCAAATGCTCCTTGAACTCTGGCAGGTTTGGGGTTGTGACCACTTCTCTGGGGAGCCTGTTCAGTGCCCACCTACCCTCTATGGTGGTTCAGTGATGGAACACAGGGATTATTTTACATACAGGCTTTAATATAAATTTGTTCTGACATGACCTAGATTATTGTTTTATGCATATATTTTAACAAGTTTTTATTGTCAAGACTGGTTTACTTTGTGTAAGATTTCCATAAAGCCATGTCTTGCACTGGGGAGGCAATTTAGGGTCATGTAAAAATGGCAGTATTCACCAGGTTCTTGCTGTTTGCACTGTTAAAGTGGTGGATTAGTTTTTCTTAATCCAGTCATTTTAGGATTAACCAACTGAGATTCCTCCATGAATTATTTATAGGATGTCTAGATTATGTTTTCCCTTTCCTCCTGGGTATTGCTGGAATTGATGTTAGCTCTGGGTTTTCAGTGCCTCTGTGTTCTCAGGCACTGGTGGAGGGGCAGGATCCCTATGGGGACATCATGGAAGATGAAGAGCTGGGCTTTCGGGGCAACAGAGACACATATTGGTCAGAGGCTGACCGGCAGCTGCTCAGCTCCTGCATGGGATTAATGAAGGCTTCTAAAGCTTGCCTGAAGAAGGTCTTGGCTGCAGTGAAGGCCCATGGCAAAGCTGAATCGCCAGAGCAGATTGCTCAGCTGGATGACCTGGCAGACATTGCTAATGAGATCAGTCCAAGGTAAGCAGGGCTCTCCCCATGCTGCTTTTCCCACTAGAGCAGTCCAGGTCTCTCTTGAGGTCTTGAGTGAGGAGTAGGAACAACCTTTATGATACTGGAGCTGTGAGTGGGTGGTGGACACAGGCATGGTAGGAAGACTATTATAGCATAAACTCTTGAGAGTTGTGTAGGTCAGGAGAGGAACATACACTGCAGTTTGGGGTGGAGCTGTGACCATGTCTCACTCCGCAGTGAGAGAGACACACAGGTGACTGAGAAGTAGGAAGCATCCCATAGGTACAACTGATATCTCACTGTTGCTCCTGACTTGCATTCAGGGTGGGTGCAGGCTTCAACCAGGATCTGTGAGTTGTGAACATTTCTTCCATTACTCCTCTCTTTTCTGACTAGTGTTGATGAGCTGGCACTGAGCATGTACCCCCCTGTGAACCCCTTGGCTGTGCGACTTAATGTGAGTATCTGCAGTACTGATAGCTCAGTATCTGACTGTCTGCATGTGGGACAGTGGCCTGGCTGTAAGGAACGGGAAGAAATCAGATTGGAGGGGTTATGGGACTGTCATGGAGAGGTGGGTGTTAGTGACTGCCTCAGTTATAATTTCTTTGGGATGAAGAGTGCCCTTTGTTCTTGCACACTTAACTTCCTTCAGGTGGAAACACATTCTTCATCTGTACCTCTTCAGGGAAGAGCTTGGCAACATGAGGCTTTAGCTCTGAACTATAATCATAGAGATTTCCAGTGACAGAACCTCAGGAAAGCAAGGTCTGTGGCTGCCTGTGTACTGCAGATGTACTTTTTTCCATGGGTAATGCAGACTTGCTCAAATAAAGTTATCTATGAAATTAAACACTCACTGTAAGAGTTTATTTAACCACTGAAACAAGCTGCTCAGAGAAGCAGTGGAGTCTACATCTTTGGCAACACTCAAAACTTGACTGGGCAATGCTCTGGCAACCTGGCTGAATTTTGAGACATCTCTTGCATCATAAATTAAGTACAAATCTCCTCATATCTGAATTTTTTTATTCTTAATCCTGGTTTCATGCCTTTGGCCAGTGGCTTGATGTTTTTGGAATAAAAAAGAATTACTTAATATCAAATTGCTTTAAAGCCAGTCACTTGTAACTTTGTACTCTAATATCAGTTTCCAATTTCTAATAGGCTTACCTTTTTTTTAAAAAAAGCATTCTGATGTATACTTTAAAAACAGCTGTTTTTTTTTTAACTTGTCACAGCCAGCAGTAGATTGGGAGACACTTCCAGCATGGCAGTGATGGATAACTCCATTCTGCATCAGGATCCGTGGCAGTTTTATTCATTCATGTCTCTTGGGCATTCCTATATTCCTTTCTTTTCCAGTACTGTTCAGACCCTACTTTTCCTCAAACTTGGCTCACCTTATTTCCCTTTTGTTTCTTTCTAGGCTGCTAAGTTGACCTCAGTATTAAAGAAAGTCTTAGAGATTGCAAAGTGAGTATGAGCTACAGTTCTCTAAGTGTGTGTTCCCTGCTATGAAGGTTGATACCTTTCTGCCTCATGGCAGAGATGACCTATTTCTAGACAGTAGATGCTGGCATTTGAAACAATGATGATGCTATCTACCCACAAAGGGATGGGAGTAAGAAAAGGATGCTAGGGGTGATAGTGGTTCCCTTATTTTGGGTTTGGGACTACAGACATGGGGTGTGGGTTTTTCCTTGCTCAAAGCCCTCTGGGGCTGGGGCAGCTGTCTTTTAGTGCTGTGTTTATTCAGCACTTCACAATCCCCACGTGTTGTGTGGATGCATAGGTATAACACACCCAGGAGGCTTCCCTAATGAATTTCCTCACTTTTGCAGGACAAGCCATGTATGTCCACCATCAGAGGAAGGCTGGGTGCAGTTTCTTACTGGTGCAGTAGATCACAACATGAACAAAGTCAAGAACTTCACACAGGGTCAACTTTAGCTCTTCTGTGCCTACGCGTGTTGCTGCCACTGGCTATGGCATCTGCATTTCCAGTGAACTTTGCTGTTCTTCAGCTGCTTGGAGAATGATGAGAACAATGTAGGAGAGAGCTTTACTGCTGCTTGGAAAAACTTCTCCAGGAAGCTGCCCTTTTGCCATTGCAGAAGGTGTCATTTTGCTTGGATTCTTGGGATGATGCAGTGCTGCATCTTAATGTGCCCTGTTCTTCAGACATTACAACTACTGTGGGGTTCCAAGAAAAATAAAATATTGCTAGATTTACATTAGTTGCTTTATCTGTCTTCAGAAGGCAAAGAATATACAGAATGAAAGGGTCTTGCTTCTTTTGCAAGCAGACCAATGAATAATTATAAAATGTGCTGCGCTGCTGCTATTTCCTGTCTAACCTTAGAGAGCAGTGAACAAGCTTTCTCTTTTTTATGTCCTCAGAAAGCAGCAGAAAATATTGTTTACTGCCTTACCAAGTCAAGGATCAGTAGGGGGAGAAGAGTATATCCCTAGAGACATGCTACATCTGTCATCACTTTAAAGTTCCAGGATATCCTTTACTTTGTCACAGGTAGGGCAAAAGACTAAGCGCTGGTGGGCTCAGCACAAATGTGGTGAGAAATGCAACATCTGCTGGAGCATTCAGTCCATCTTTGTCACAGTGAGGTTCAACTTCTAAAACTGGAGAGTGGACATAGTGGCAGATGGGAGAGAGTTGAGTTTGTGCAAATAATCAAAATCAGACATGGTTTTAAATATAACTTTTATTAAACTGTTAACATCTATGCTTGTCTAAGATCAGGGCACAGATCATGACCACTCTTTTGTAAGCAGAACTGCAGGACCTGTTCTGAGTTGGGCTTCAGGCAGCAGCAATGTTGGTAGTTCTGTAGCTCTTCAGGTTCTGGAGCTGGAGGCAGGTAAGACATGCAGTGAGTCTTCTGGGCCCTGCTCGGGTGGGGGTGAATGGGATCTGCAGCTCTTGAGTGCTTTTAGCTTGCACAGAGCCCAACCTGAAAGGAAAGAAGGGATTATACAGGAATCACACCTCTTTTGCTTTTAGTTTCCTGGGTCTAGGATATGCATTTGCTAGACAGGAATGTGGTGCCAAAAAGAAAGAAAAAAACAGTTCTTGGATCAGTCAGTTTGCACTTACTTGTAATTCCTTTGTCTGTAAATGAGCCCCTGCCCTGTGACCGCTATCACACACTGCTCCAGGGGTTCCATGAGGGGGTTCTGGAGGCTGATCTTTGCTGTGCTTGGCTCATACTGTACCATGTTTTCTGGGAACTGTTGAAAGAAGGAAATGAGCTGAAACTGAGAAGAAAAGATATTCTTCTATGATTAAAAGGAGATGTATAATTTTTCGGTGCCTGAGCTACCATTTGCCCGAAGAGGCAAAGTCCAGCTTAATTTCTTCTGCTCTGGTTTCTCAGAGAGCCCCTGAACCCAGCAGAATTGTTTTGCTGCTTATGTCTATGAAAGCTGTTTTCTCCCTACTGCAGTGGCAGAATGACAGCCCAATCTTACCTCAATGGTGAGAGGGGAATCACAAATGCTGATGTCTTCCTGTGCCAGGTACATGTAGAAGGAATCCTCATCTCTCAGCACAGCAGTCAGCCTGAGCAGATGGTTCTCTCCCAGCTCTTTTCCAAACCATGTGTAAGGCACAGAGACCTGCAGGTTGTTGACTGGAATAGAGTGGTGAAATAACAGATGATGAGTGCAGTCTGGTCTTTTCCTGCATGACACCTAGGAGTGTTCAGTGCCCAAAATTGTGCTAAAAGCTGCGGTATTTAAATGCTTAAGCGACCCCAAGTGGATTTGCAGATTGAAAATCTCTAAGGTGATGTTGCCAAAGTGTTTCATTTCACAGAATGGGTGAGGTTGGAATGGAGAATAGTGGACCATCTGGTCCAACCTCCCTGCCCAAGTAGGGTCATCCCAGGGCACATGGCACAGGATTGTGACCAGTTGGTTCTGGAATATCTCCAATTAGGGAGACTCCACAATCTCTCTGGGAAATCACCTAGAACCAACTATTCAGCCAACCTTTTGTAAACCAATGGCTAAGAGCCTTTTTCTGAAATGAGAGCACTAGAGGACTTTTCTAGCCATGCACCCAGCAGAGTCCTTACCTGAATTACTTTGGAGGTTAAAATGAAACTCTTCCTTCCAAAGCTGGGCAATGGGCACACCATTATAATGCAGAGCCTGGATCCCAACTACCAGGTGAGTAGCCTTTTCACCACCACTGTGGTTAAACACTTCAATGGAAAGTGTAATGTCTTGTCCCAGTTGCAAAGAACTACTTGACTGGAGGTGGATGAAAAGGTTAACTGGCTCTTCAAGAGCAGTAGGAATGGAGATAAACTGTGTGGTGATGCTGCTGGTGGTTGTGTCAAGTTCCTTCATATTTCTGTAAGCTTTGTCAAGTACTTTTTTTTCCTGGAGAGAACCTGTCACAAAAATAAACGAAGCACATACTTTAGTATTCTCTCCTGTTTACTAGTGAGAAGCAGCAGGAGAATGGCGTTGATTTCTCTTGGTAGTACTGGAGATAACTGTTTCTAAGAGCATAGAGAGATATCCATTTGTGCTTCTGGCTGGATCAGTTTGACAGCTTCAGCTGACAGGGTATGCATTGGATGTACCTGACAGATTCTACGTGGGAATAGTTGTCATAGTTTTTAAAACACCTTGGTGCTAACATCTCTCAGAGTAGAGGAGGCAGCTGCTTTTTGTTGCTGTAGCTAAGGCACAATTCCATGTTCCTGTGTGCAGAGAAGTT
The DNA here is from genome assembly GCF_020740725.1 of Corvus hawaiiensis. Lineage (NCBI taxonomy): Eukaryota > Metazoa > Chordata > Aves > Passeriformes > Corvidae > Corvus > Corvus hawaiiensis. The sequence goes on along the minus strand of NC_063229.1, from coordinate 8,173,856 downwards.
GCAGTTATCTCCTGCAGCCATGGAGCCAACAAGCCACAGGTTAAGATGGGGTGGTAGGGTTGGGCCAGGGAAACAACACTCAGATTCTGAAAAGGGGAGCTACTTGTCGAGGGAGAGATTTAAGCAGTATCTGAGAGCACAATGGTCGTTTTCAGAAAGCTGGAGTCTGAAATATATCTATCTATATTACAGAGGTAATGGGAGGCAGATGGACAGTGCAGAGAGAACAGAAATCAGAAAAGGTTTTCCAGACATGAAAGTGCCTGGTGGAGAAACACCTGGCCTTCAGGAGACCTTAATGCCATTAAGCAGAATGAAGTTTGGGTGATGACCTCTGCTTTGGCTTTTTAGGCAGGAGAATTATGTGTTCTTGTGCCACTGAAGAAGGGGAAGCAGTGACAAGTGGATGACCCCGGTGCTGTGGTTTGGCTCTGCTCTAGTCTTTTACTCCTCACTTGTAACAGTGGCAAGGAATGTGCTCAGCCCCGTGCCTGCCCCATACCTTCAGGGTACTTGTAGTTCTGTGTGATGTCCTCACAGCGTTCACTGCCCACACTCTTGGTGCTGATGTTGTTACCGGTGTATTTTGTGCCGCCAAAAGCTGGCTTGAGGGTGTCATCTGCTTTGTGTATCCAGACCTGACACTTGGCATTGATGGCAGCAAAGAAGTAGCAGACATCATAATCAACTTGTGTGTCCCCTTCCTTGATGGCATGAACAGGGGCTGGCCCACAGAAGGATGGACCTGAAGAGAAAATGTGGCTCAGTTAAGATTCAGGTGCTTTCCCTACTAAACCAGTCCCTAGTTTAGACCCATACTGGTGAAGTATCTAGTTTAGGAGGACATTAGGAAGCAGTGATAGAGCTCTTAGAGCTATACAAGCTGCACAAACCAAACAGATAAATAAAGATTTTGTGCCAAAAGTCAACAGGGTGAGTGAGTTGCTGTCCTTTCCTGTCCATTGGAAGATGGGAAAAGGAGGAGTATTGAACTACTTTACTCGCCCCCTGCTTCACTTCTCCCTGCTCTTGCTCAAGCCCATCTCTGATACCTTACCTTTGCTTTTTTCCTGGCAGGTGGCATCCAGTGCCTGCCACCCACTGTACTCTGGTAGCAAGTCTGTCCGAGCCATCCAGCATTCATTCCAAACATGGAAGGTCCTGCAAGAGACAACAGCATGAGCTTATACCAAGGGACTGAGCCCTGAGGTACAGTAAAGCTTTTGCCAAACTACAGCCAGTTAATGCTCCTTTGAAAGAGGTCAGTGCACATTGAGAAGAGCAGAGGTCTGTATGGAGAAACAAGTGGAGTTTCTCCAGCTGGGCTGGGCTGTCATTCTTCCTTTGTAGGCCCTAGAAAGAGGGCACTCTTGAGTTTGGGTTGCAGCAGTTTATCAAGAACAGGCCTTGTGGACAGGATTTCAGCTGAGCTGTCTCCTATCACCTCACTTTAGCTGTTTTACCTCTTTCCTGTCCCCCGTGTTTCACTTCCCACATCCAAGTATTGTCTCAAATTCTTGCTTGGGCCCTGCCATGTGTTCTTCTTACCAGACATGAGCAGTATTGTCCTGTGTAAGCAGTGTCCCATCTTCATCATAATACTCATCCACACTCAGGCTGCTCTTGGTGTTGTGAGCCCACGTAAAGCCAGTGACCACCCTGGTAGGAATTCCCAAGCACCTCAGAACTGTGCAGAAGAAAGAGCTGTGAATCAGTTGTGCATCCTCCTTAAGGGTGCCTTGGCTGATAGATGTAGAGCCTCTTCTGATGCTAGGCCTGTTAGGAATGGCACCAGGCCTGCTGTTTGGACTTTGCAAGAGGCGTTGCTCCCTCAGGAAATAGGATCTCATAGATGCGTTCAGTGAATGGAGGTACTGATACTCCTATCTCAAAGGCAGTGATGCTGAGTGTTGATGAGGAAACTAAGGATTTGCCTCTCACCTAAACATTAAAGGTTATGTTACTGGGATCTGTGTTAATCCAGGCATTTGGGCATATGCTAGAGGTCCTCTTTTGCTCAACACAAAAGTCTTTGAAACAGCACTGTACCTGAACACAGGACTGCAGCAAACACCCAGCACCGCCCATAGCAGACAGGCTGGAATTTTGATGCAATCCACTGCCGGAGGATGGGGCTGCTTCCCAGCCATGTGGAAGGGGGTATCCCATTAGAGTGTTGCCCAGGCTCACATTCTGTCAGGCATCTAAACTCATTGCAGTTCAGCTGCAGAGAAGGAGATGAGAAAGATGTATTCAGGAATTCCCTCTCTTTGGTAGGTCCACCTGATCCTGTTTGTGACAGCTACTCCCAAAGCAGAGGAAACCAAGAGGACTTTTTTTGTGCAAAGCATGAAGGTCATGGCTGAGCAGAACAGGTGCAGCAGTCTCCTCTGGGATTTATTCAGTAAGTGCACTTTCACTGCTAAGAACCTCCTGCAGCACTACTCTGCTGAGGGAGTGTCAGGACAGGCTGGAGATGGGCAGGAGGTGTTGTTTGGAACAGGCTTCCTCTTTGGTCAGTGGTTTGGCCTGACCTGGGGTTGAGAAGGTGCCCCCTGCTTGGGTCAGGGCTGCTCTCTGCCTTCCTTACCATGGCAGCAACTGCTCGGCAGACATGGACGGGGTTCTTGCGCTGGGCAGGATCCTTTTTTCTTTGAAAGTGTTCCCCTAGAGCCAGCAGTATGAAGCAGATGTCAACCATATCCTCCTCAAACTGAAACAAGAACATGTAATTTCAGGAAATTCTCCATGAACTTCTGTTCTCTTGAGTCCCTACAAAGGTTTGTGACTGTGCAGATTTTTTCTCCCTTTCTGCTGGTAGTTTTAGGTAAGTGGGCTGTGAAGGAGAGATTAGGAAGGGGAGCTGAGGACAGACCTCCAGCTTTATTGAAGCTGGGAAATGCATCAGCATGATACTGTGTCCCCTGACTGAGGGAAACTGATGCTTTTCTGGAGCACTCTCTAGGTTGGCACAGAGGTACTTTTATGATCTGCTGGCACTAAAGTTGAATAGAATCCCATTCTAATCATTGGCTGTGTCAGATGGCCTTGGACAAACAGAAATATCTATTTGTTCTCACTTTACCTGTTATATAGAGACAGTACTATTGAGCTCTGCTAAATGCTTTTATACCTGTTGATGAAAGGAAGGCACACAAAGCTCAGATACAGATCAATGAATTTCTTTATAGAGGACAGCCTGAGAAGGAAGCTAAAATTACATGTAATGGGTTATGGGACTTCAAACACAGGTCCCTGTTCTCCTGCACAGTCTTAGACAAAGGTAGTGGGTGCAGAGAACATGGAGATGGACAAAACTCTTTCATCAGAGCATCCTGTACACACAAGATAAATGCACCCTTCCTCTGCTGGTGGCTGAAGAGAGCACAGACATATTGGACCTCTTGCTTACCTGACTGAAGTCCCAGGGTTGGGCTAGGACTGTATTTTCAGTCCCCTGGTAGATGATGCCATCTTGGTTTAAAATGTACTCCTGCCGCTGTGCCTCATTAGCCAAGAACACCTCATCATCTAGAATAGTGGAAAAAAAAGCATCAGGAAGAAAGCATTCCTGGTCTCAGATGCACTTGCATCTCTCTTACATTAGCAGATTCCACTGCATTTTGGCAGTCCCTGGCATTCTGCCCTGAAAAATACCACAGATAAGAAAGAAGAATTTCATTGTCATCTCTGTTTCCTTTTTCAAAAAAGGTCCTCCAGATCCAGGCTCTTGCACTAGCTGGCTCTTCTACTCTCCTGGCTGGTAACTTCTCTAATACTAAAAACCTCTGTTATAGGAAACACTTCGTCAAACATTTTTCCCTTAGCAGAAGGACAGGGCTCTGGCAGTGGAGTACTCCAGGGAAGGGACAGAAGTGCTGAGGCAGGAAACTTTGAGCTTTATGAGCCCCTACCTCTCCTGAGGTGCTGTGAGGAGCAGGGCAGGAGTGGCAGGGAGCTCTGGGTGAGTCAGCCCCAGCCTCCCTCCATGGAGGCAGTGCCAGAGCTCCGAAGTTTTTTTTGTGAAATGACTGATCCCAGCCTCCTTTTCTTTTTCTGACCACCTACCTCGGCACCAGGGATTAAAGAGAAGGGTGAAGTTGCCCAGGAAATGGGAGGATTTGGAGGCACGTAAAAGCAGAGTGTACTGGCCAATGGGGGCATTGGCAGGTGTGTTCACACACAGGGTCCAGAAATTCGGGTCCTGTTCCTCCACTGCTGCACTCCACTGCTTCTGGTCTCCCAGGCTGGAGATGGGAAATTCAGTCTGGATTTCATCTGCTTTGTAACGATGTGATCCTGCAGCCAAAGAAATTTGGTTGTGTTTATTCCAAACATTGTGTTTATTTCTCACATGTGCAGACTGCAGGGATCTCGTCTATCTCTGGAGCCATAGCTGTCCTTGTGAGAGGGTCTTGACCCTTTAGCAGCTTAATGCCTACTAAACCTTCCTAAGGTCAGTATTGCACTCAGGCTTCCATGTTTGAAAGTGAGATGTGCTTTCCTCAGATTTGTAGAAAGCAGGAATGGCTAGAATGGTGCAGACCTGCTGTTTCTGGAATTTAGTGTCCTGCAACAAAAGTCACAGCCAAGTGCTCACAATATGGTAAAATAAGCTGGGGCTGAAAGATGCTGCCCTTCTCAGGGGTCTCACTAGAAAACACTTTGTAACAGAAAAATCTGTAGCAGGCCAGCTAAGTTTGAACATTCCTAACCCAGGAGAGATCCTGTGAGTACTTGCAAATCATGGAATAGTGAACCTGTACTGGTTATTGTGCTGCAGTGTCTCTTCTGGAAGGGATCTATCTGGTTGTGACCCTGCAGCAGCACGAGACTTTACTTTGCCTTAGATAAACAGTCCACTGGCCTCACATCTAAATTTGGGCACCCCTGCCCAGCTCTGGAGATGGCTTTTGCCCCCAGCTCTGTTCTTCAGGTGGGGGGAGGTGCAGAGCTCTGGTAGGTTTGGTAATGGCATTACCTGTCTGTACGATGAGGAAGGTCCTCTTCATCTGCTGCAGATAGTTGTGTACTGGAGCTGAGAAGCTCACAGTGATGGTGAATGGCTGTCCCCGCCTCACTATGAGCCTTTCAGTGCTGATTTCTTCTGTGTGGTGGTTTTTGTTGTTCTCTGGGATCATGAAATCACATTTTTTCTTGCTCAGACCTGTAGTGTGAGAAGATACAGAATGAGTTTGGGGCTATGAGCTGCCTGCAGTCGGGCTCTGAGCCACATTTTGGGACACAGAAACAGCTGATCAAGTGTTTCTCCACTCAGACATTCTCCCCTTGTCTTTGAGCCTTTCTATCCAATAATGGTAGGGGCCCTCACTCTGAGCTTTGTTCTGCTGGTGTTGAGCTCCCTTTGCTTACCCCCGACATCATCTGGTGCACTGGTGCCCTGCTCCAGGGGCTCAAACACTTGGTCATCTCTCTGTTTCAGTTGTGTAGTCTGGCTTAATTCCTCCTGCCCCCCCCCATTCCCTATGCTGAGGATTCACTTACCTTTGCTTCCAAATCTCACCTGTCTGCCTTAGCTGCTTCTCGCTACTTCTCACACTCCTCTCAGACATCCACACCAGCTTTGGATTGCTGTGCCTTTTTGTGCAGTCTGCTGTGCAAACTGAGCTCCTTAAACCTTTAGAGCACTTGACTCCTGCCCTGTAAGCTCAGCTCTTCACAGGCCTCATGAGCACTGTCTTGGAGCAAGAACAGATGTTTCTTCCTGGCACACAGCTGGCAAATGCTCGGAACTAACAAAAGTGATTTTTGCTTACCTTGGCCCATGGCTGGTTCTGGGTACCATGAAAGTCTTCAGCTTCTGCTTGCTCTGCTGGGCAGTGGCTCCTTCCTCCAGCTGTCCTAAAAACTGTACTCTTGCAAAGTTGTTTGCTTGATTTCTTTGTACAGGGTGGGACATGGTGTTGCCACCTCTCCAGCTTATCTGGTGTGCAGATGTTGAGGACCCTTTTATCTCTCAGGCCACACTGAAGACACGCTACAAGACGAGGTGAAATTACACAGCAGGATGCGAAGCATTTAGAGACAGCCAGTGACAATTCCTTCAAGAAGCTGTGCACTGGGGACCCCAGAGCAGGAAATGTAAATCTTAATATGGCTCTAAACAATGCACAGAATGCACTTCAAATGTAAGTGTTGGAGAGCTGCTCTCCAACATTGACCCCAAGCTACTTAGATCCTAAACCCTTCAAGGAGTTAAAAAAAATAGTACATCCATTGCTCTTGTGCCTAATTCAGAAAAGTGAAACCACTTCAAAATAAGAAAATGTGTTAAAAGAAACAGCTAGATTTGTGTAGCCTAGTGCAGATTATTTAAAAATGTTGTGCTGGAGACTTGGACTAAATACATTCTTAAGGTTGCTGTAATATAAAAAGAGCGTCACTGGATTGATGATAATTGGTCAAAAGTCAGGAAATAAGATATCAGAAATGAACAGCTTTCACTGTGGAGTGAGTCATCAATAGTTTTGCAGAAACCTATGATCTCCCACAAACTCAAGAATAATTTGAGAAGTTGATCACATAATTATAGTCCTGTGAGTTCGGTGTTTTTCTTAGTATTTCCATATTAAACTTCACAATTGTTTGCTTTTATGCATCATTTAAGCTAAATACAAACTCTCTCAAGTTTCAGGTTTTTACAGCATAGCCTTAATTGCATAAATTCACTTTCACAGAATAATTTCAGAGTCGTTGAGGTTGGAAGGTACCTCAGAGGTCATCTTGTCCAAGCTCCTGCTCAAGCAGGGTCACCAAGAGCTGCTGCTCATCTCTTGTAGTACTGAGCCCAGCTCTGGGCACAGCAGTGTGGCCTCACCAGTGCTGCATAAAGGCAGGAATCACCTCCCTTGACCTGCTGGCAGTTCTTTACCTAAGGCACCCCAGGATATCCTTCCCTTCTTTGTGGCAAGGGCACAGTCCTGCCTTTCGTGAGCTTTGAGTGCTCTGACTTTTATTAGGAAGCCTGGAGGTCACCAGATTTGCAGAAATTGGGGACACTAAGAATAAGAACATCGAGGAAATCTTCCAAAAAATTCTGTGCTTACTGTCAGCATACATTTTTCGGTGTTAATTATATGTTATTTTTGTATATGTCTTGAACTTGTTTCTTACATAACAAGCCAAACACAGTTTGTGACTGCTGATTTGTGCTCTTTCAACCTATGCAGATTGTAAACTGATTGTGCTCAAACTTCTGACTTTCCTTGCATGATCAGTGTTCTTAAATGCACCTTTGCAGTATATGTGTGAGTTTTGAACCTCTAAATCAGAGTGGTTTAGATACAAGGAGCTATTTATCCCATCAGCGCTGCCTTGTAATGACTCTGTATACACACAGTACCATCTCTTGGTCAAATTGGCAACTGCAAGTAAGATTTCCTGCATAGGATGCACTTCAACTGTGAGCAGAGACCTACTTATTGTCCTTTTGTGTCTTTCATGACACTGAAATGGGCTAAAAAAGCCCATGGAGAAGGTTAACACACAAAAGAGACTTCTGCATGTAATACTCAAGTGCTGGTACTGGCATTCCATCTGGTGAGAATGGGCCCCCTGTCCCCAGGCTGTGCCTACAGCCAGGGCTGCCCTGTTCCAGGTGCAGAATCCAGCACTTGCTTTAGTTAAACTTAGTTGGTTTTGTCACTTCTATATCCACTGCATCCCTGACATGCTCCTAGAAATCTTAAGGAAAAGTAATCCATCCATAAGATCCTTGGAAGTGTCCGTCCTGCCTGGATATTATTTTATTATCTTTAAAGTGTGTAGGGGTACTTGTTGTTACAGGTCCAAATATAAATCCATAAAAACTTTATTACCTTTAAAAATAGAAGCTTAAACTGTTTTGTGAGCATCTTTAATAATTGGGTCTCTTTCTGAGTGTAGTGATCAAAAATTATATACGCCCAAGTTTCCCTTTTATTGTGTCTACATTTCCAGCTCTGGCGTGGAATACCCATGAGTTAGATAGGAATTTTCCTTTTGAGGGGAATTTCTTGTTGCTTTAGAGCAATAAGAAATGCTTATACTGTGCATTGGGTTTTGTCTTTTATAGCAAGCAGTGCCTTCCATATTCAGTACAGGAGAGTGACAAACCAAGAGGTAAAGCAGTGAGGCTTTGGTGGCAGAACAAAGTCATTTGAAATAACCAACTTTGGCTATTTCTGGTTGATTTTCTTTTTTTTAATCTGAATCAAAAAGCTTGATTGATGGGGAAGAAAAATTCACCACCCTGGAGGCTGATTTCAGGGTCTTTCAAGACCAATTCGTGGTATGAATATGTCATATCAGAGAGTGCTCAGTGGATTTGTTTTTGGAGTGATCAGACTGGAATGAGGGCTGGCTGGGTCAGCCTCTTGGGCATGCTCACATTTAAACTGCATATTTATAAAGAAAAATACTGACAATTAGCCATATTTTACTCCACCAACTCCCATTGACTTCTGACCAAGGGCTGTGTAAAGATTGTAGGTTTGACAAAAGCAATTTAAATCCTTCCTCGGGCACTTACATGTTTTTCTCTGTAACACTCATTAGTGTAATTGGACAGTTGTCTCACTTCTCATGCAGGAAGAATGTATTTCTCCTGCATGGCACTGGCCAGATCTGCATTTTCACACTCAAACTGAGCTGGGTGTGGTTGCTGAGGGCAGATGAAAATGCTGACACTGTGAAAACCCAACGAGTGTTGCAAAGCTTGGAACTTGGCACAGGCTCTACAGCGCTGGTTCCCCTTTGAACTGCAGGCTTCCTTTACAGATAGTTAATTAGGATGAGGTCATTCCAAGCTTGTGTGACAAACACTGTCTTAAACAATTGCCTGGATTGTATTTGAGAAGGAATACTGAAGGAATTTCAGTGTTTTGGCTGTACTGTGTGTCAAATGTAATGTCAGTCTGCATTCTTGCAAGATTTAATGAGATTTTCTGAAATACCACCACTACCTCAAGGCCTTTTCTGAGGCTAATGAAGGAGTGTATACCCTGACTCTCCAAGATCCTGCAAGACTTAATTGATAGGTACAAAGCTACCTATTCCCCTCTCCTTTGCCTGGAGAAATCTGAATTCCTGTGTGTATGTGTGTGTGTCCTTTTCAACCTTCATTCCAGTCTCTCTGGGCTGACTAGTTTTACCAAGCTTCCACATCCACTGTAAGTATATGTGTGGGTGGCAAAATGCTGTAATTGATGTAATAAAATAGGACTTTACATGTTTTGAAGATTTTGTTGGCTTTAAATCAAAGAAATATTTAAATGAGTCCTCAGTTTAATCTGTGTCACAGGGTCAGTTTGTGTGCATGGGACATTCATTCTGGGGGAAGTTGGTCCTGCATTGCTGGACAGTACTGAGTGTCAGGAGGAAAAAGTCAAATTGTCTCTTAGGAGCATTCAGATCTTTGCTATATTGGCTTGTTAACTTTGCAAGGAGTGAATGGACAATTAGGGATTTAGATATGGGTGGCACAATGGCTCCCTCATGAACGATGATCTACTTTAAGCAGCTTTGTGGTATGAGGATGAGTGACTGTTAATTGTGAATTTTCATATGTCTTTCTGACGTCCTTCTTTTTCTGCTTTTGTACTTTTTGTAGCTTCTCATTTTTCCAGTCATCAGAAGAGAGTTCTCTTGTAACACTGCCGTATCTTATTGCTGTATTTCCTTCTAGCAATAAGATTAACTGATGCATTTAATTCTAGAATTTAATTATATCAGCTACTTGGATAGTACTTTGTCTATTACTGAATAAAACATATTTAGTGGATATAAGCCTGGAGAAGAGAAGGTTTCAGGGATACCTTATAGCCCCCTCCTGTGCCTAAAAGGGACTTGCAAGGAGGCTGGAGAGGGACTTTTCGCAAGGGTATAGGGAGATTGGACAAGGGGCACTGGCCTTAAGCTGAAGGAGGGTAGGTTTAGATTGGATATTAGGAAGAAATTCTTCCCTGAGAGGGTGGTGAGTCCCTGGCACAGGGTGCCCAGAGAAGCTGTGGCTGCCCCAACCCTGGCAGTGTCCAAGGTCAGGTTGGATGGGGCTTGGAGCAACCTGGGATAGTGGAAGGTGCCCCTGCCCATGGCAGGGAGCTGAAACAAGATGAGCTCTAAGATTCCTTCTAAATCAAACTATTTTATTATTCTGTGATAATTAAATTACATTCCATGAAGCTTATAAAACCAGTGATTTTAAATTACGTTCCTTGGAAATCCAGCTGCTATTATTGCTACAGGCTCTAATGCTGAAAACCATCACATTTGATCCTCTCCTTCAAGTTAAATTATATAATGATTTCTACTAGTAATTGTATGTGTGAAGGCCCATAAAACAGGCTAGGGAATGAGAAAGGTGACACTGTCTTTACAGTGCAGTGTGTAGTACCTTTTTATTAGTTTCCGTTCATATTACGTCACTTTATTTTGGCTGAGCAATCTGCATTTCTGTGCTTGCAGTCATAATAATGCATGAACACTGCTCCAGCCTCATAAACAGGCAAAACTGAACTGTTGTACAGGTTATATCACTGAGCAGGAGCCACATCAAGCATCACAAATCCCTTAATGTCTGAAAAATGGGTGCAAACCAAGTCCACCTGAAGCTGCCTGGTGCCCCTCCTGTAGGGAATGATTTCAAATTGCACTGTTGAGGTCTCCATAGGGGCCATTCTTTCCACACTAAAAGAGAGAATGCATTTGTAAGTTAAAGCAGCTGAAAAATTCTTGCAATGTATTCTTCTGAGTACCCAAATTTAAGACTGTATGCCATCACTCCCTGAGCATTCTGTAACTCAAATCTTGGCAAAAGAGGTGCAAAAAACTCCATTTTCTGTATGGAGAGCACTGACATTGTGGCATTTGGTCCAAGGTTGGTGCAAATGAAAGTCATGAGGTTGGCAGAATCTTTTTTAAAAAAACCCAATGGTACTCCAGATTTCCCACCAGAGTGGATGAGTTACCAGCCAGAAGCATTTACGTACTGGATTCGGAGTTGCTCTTTGAGCAGGCCACTGCCTTCAGCTCTCAGCACACAGTCTGTCACCACGTCAGACAGAGGGTTGGTAAATGTGACCTCCACATTGACAGGCCTGTGTACTACAGCTGGACCAAGGACCTACAGAGAGAAAACATTCTGCTCAGCCACACCATTAGTCTCATGTCTTCCTAATGCTTTTCTCCTTTCATTCCCATTGCAAACCACTTACCCTTTTAGGATCACCTGGACAGGGAGGAGCCAGGAATTAGTTCACGTACATGTTTTTGGGCAACAGAGTTCAGACTTGAATGAGGCATCCAGTGTGGCTAAGAATCAGCAAACTGCTGTAGAATCTACCATTTAGTCCCCTTCTTAACTAGGTCAGTTTGTGGTTTCAGGTATAACACAGTATATGATACTCATCAGAGTGAGAACAGCATGAGAATACAAGTACTAACTTGGCATATATGGCTAACTACTGGAGGCACCTTAAATTAGCTTTAACTAGGCTAAATGAAAGGTTTAGGATTGGAGAGCATGGGAGGTTGTGAGACAGAGGTGAATTGTGGTGTCTCAGGGAAAAGCATGCAAATTAGCAAATAAACATATTCATTACCTTATTTTGGCTGAGATAGTGTGGAACTGGTATATCTGGTACATCTTTGTAAATAATGTGATATTTGTTAATGTAATTGAGAGATCCATCAACCCAATTGCATTTCTCTATTACTGTCTCCATGTTTATAGAGAAGTTTCAATCAACAGAAACATAAATGCTTCTTAAAACTTCATCACCGAATTGGAGTAATATAACCCAGGTGCCTGCCCTACATAAACTGACTCTGTTTTTTGCATAACACAGCACAGAGGCTTTTTACAAAGTCCCACTAGAACTTGGTATTCAGAAATTGCCAGACCTGCAAAAATCCACACTTTTTACTCCTCTGTGTGACCTTGCTTTTCTTGTATGCTACTGACAGAGTGGTTCGGGACAGCTAATCTAGTCTGGAGGCCCTGAAAGACTCTGCACATTACCATATTCCCTCTATGTTATTTACAGTAAGATAAGCAGATAGCATTTGATCCCATGTGCAATACAGCATTTAAATGTGCTGTCCAAAACCAGTTCAGCTCGTTTATGTGGATGTGATGGGCCATGCAAAGCCAGGACTGTCCCTGGACAAACAGAGTGCAGGATCTTTCCTCTAGACTAAGAACTGCTTTTTATTCATTGTAAACATTTGTCAAAAGTCAGTCAAAAGTAAAAAAAAAAGCCTTCAGTTCTAATTAATCACTTGGGAAGTGTTGCAGAAGGTGAAAAGTGACACTTATCCTGATACAGTTAAAGAACTTTCTTTGAATATTGGTAATAGAGAGACTTACAGCCTCAGGCATTATCAGCTGGTCAGTGAAGATGTCTTTGGTAAAATCAGTCTTCCTAAATAAACTGGAAGATATTGATCAGACTTTTCTAACAAAAGGGGAGGTCTAAATATGGATGAGATGTCTTTATCTGTCTGTATTATTCTGCCTGTCCCTCCTTAGGTAAACTTACCTTGTAGCTGTTGTAACACTGAGAACTTTATCAGTGCCACGTTAACAAGCACTGGCAAGAATATCCCAGCACAGCTATGGCGTGGAAAGATTTGCTTTTCTTTAGTGTAGTTCATTTCATTTCATTTGTTGTTGTCCATTTCATTGGCCTATTACTACAGCAACAAGATCCAATCACCCTCAGACATGATTTCACTTCCCATGCTCCTTCCCATGAGGAATAGACAGAGTAGGGATTCTAGTTGCTTCTTCTCAGCACATCTCTCAAGGGTCACAGAGGGGACTAGCTTTTACCTTTATGGTGAGGAAAGGATCCTGCAGTACAATATCCTTCTCAACTAGAAGCGAGGCTCCTTGTTTGATTTGGCACACAGCAGTCACTAGGATCTTCCTGTCATCCATCAGAGAGTTTTTATACTGGGAATAGAGGATCTTGAAAGAAATCTCTTTCACTGGAATGGAAATGAAAACAAAATTTCCCTCTCTTCTTTTTTTCTGAGTACCAGCTATCTGTACGATACCTGTGTTTTAAGGAGCAATGCTCCTATCACCCTGGGGCTGCACATTTGTGTGTGCTGACACCAACAGACAGGAAGGATGCTTATGGTATTTACATAAAACACAAAATGATGAGGTACAGTTTGGTACCTGGACAGATCTGAGGATGGATATATGTGACAGTCCCTGCTGGTGTTTTTCTCATTTGTCTGAAACTGGGCATTTATTGCTCCTTTCTTGCAGAGAGGGCAGAAGTGAGAAGGTTGGGTTGGTTTAAATGCCCTTGCAGATGCAGCTGTTCAGCCTGTGCCTTGCACAATCAGAGTCTCTGTGTCAGTGAGGAAGGCAATGGAACTCAGCATACTGAGAAAAGGGTTCTTCCACTGGAACTGTGGAATGAGTTCTAACACATTACGTATTAGCTTGAGAGGGTAGTTCTATTCATCTGTGCTATGTCTCATTTTTCAGCACTGTCCCTGTAAAAGCAGGGCAGAGACCACTCTCTGCAGGTGGCACAGCTCTTCCTGCAGTTGGTGGTTGCTGTTGTGCTTCTGTGAAAGTCATAGGCTTGTCTTTCCCCCTTTAGTCTTTGTGCTTTGCTTATGGACAGCTGGCAGCTCATTAATCTCCAGAGTATGTCTCTTAGTTGTTCTCTCTTAGCAAAATAGATCATAATGTAGCACCAGTAATGGCTGTGCTGGGTCAGACAAAAGGTCACCCTGCTCAGTCTCCTTTTTGCCAGTGCTCAAAAGCAAATGCCTAAGACAGGGCAAATATGTGTTTCTTTTCCCCTGAATAGCCTTGACCTCCAGCTGTTTGCAGGTCATACACTTCTTGAGCCATTCTTTATTTCCATGTGATCTGACCACAACCCAAAACTATGTCTTGTTCAGTAATAAAAGTTGTAATAAAATTAAAATTACCTTCTTCAGATCCAAGTTTAATAGACCTATGCAACTGCAAAATTTCTGCCTTGGGTTTTCTGGTGTAGAGAATGGCTGAAGCCTTAAGTTTAACTTTTATGGTCTGAAAATCTGAGATCAAGTTTCTGAGTGTCAAGGTAAGGAGGATGTCTTGGCCAATTACAGGAGATGCATCAAGGAGCAGTTTCCCTGAGATACTGGGGGTTTGTGCAGGCTGTGCCCTTGAAAATCCTCTTCTGGGTCTTGGAATTTTGGTTCTTTTTCCAGGTCTTCTCACACCAAGCAGCTTCAGTGCTTTCTTGTATACCTGCCTTTCTTTCAAGGATCCTGCTTGGAAAGATACCATGGTCAGAGATCTCATGCATGTACTGGATATAGTGCAGTGGAGCCATGGTTGATCTCAGCAATTTAGGGAAGCAAGAAGTGCAAAGATACTCAAGAGGAGAAAGTGAGGTCTAACCTTAATGTGAATTTTGGCACAGAAGCAAATAAATGTATGTGGCCATGAAGGCTGGAAAGTAAAACCAGCCCATCAGCTCCAGGTGGCTGTTCATGGGCACCTCTGAGAAGCTGTGGGCAGTAGAAAGGTAATTCTTGGGAGAGCTCAGTTCTGTGTCAGCTGGGGCAGTTGCCATCTCCTCTGAAACTGAGAAGGGTGAATAACACCTTTTGCAGAAATTCTCCCCAAACAGCTCTCCAGAATGGCTGTTGTTTCAATTGAATCAATATCAGCACATAAGGAACTCTAAGAAAATTCACAATTACTTGGCTCTAGAAGAAGTAAAGAAATTGAGTCAGTGCTCAGTCCAACAGAGGCCTAAATTCTTTTCACACCTGATCATCAGTGGCAAAACTATTGTAATAAGGAATTTACCTTCTGGATATTTGTAATTAGCAGTGACATCCACACGGGAGTTGGTGCCCACTGCTTTGGTGCTGATAAATTTTCCAATCTTCCTGGTATTAGAATAAATTCTCTCTTTTCTTTTCTTGCTATAGCGAATCCAAGTAACACAGTCAGCATTCACTGCTGCAAACACAAATGGGCTGTCGTAATCCAGGTTCACATCCCCTTCTTTAATGGCTCTGGTGGAGGCAGGACCACACTGATAGATGCCTGTATTGGACAGGGGGAAGTTGAACAACATAAATCCTCATGCTGACAGCAGGAGGGAGAGGCACTCACTGCAAAGACACATTTGGGAGAAGTAAAACAACATAAATCCTCATGCTGAGAGCAGGAGGGAGAGGCAGCCACGCCAAAGACATTTGGGTCAAGTGCACTGTTTTCATGTCTGTGTAAGATGGTAACAGCACGTCCAGAGATTCCACATGCACTTTCTATCAAAAGGTGGGGCTGCAGAGGAGGTTGTTAGGGAGAGCTAAAGCTTCTGATGATGTGTGCTGTGAGCAGTGTTCTCACCCTCCAAAGGCTGCAAGGCTGCATGCAAAGCTGTCAGGTGAAAGGAGAGGAGAGGATGTGAGGGATGTGAGCCGAGTCAGAAGTACAGTCAGATTTGAGATGGGAATCAACAGTGCTGTGTGTGCATTGAGAAGAACCAGGGAACTAAATTTGTTAAACCTGGTGGTGGGGAATGGGACTGTGTGATGTTAGGACCTAAGACAAGCAAGGGTGAGATCAGTGAACTTAAGATGTGCTGGCTTTTGTGGAGGCAGAGAATTGAAATTCAAAAAGGAAGAATTGCTATGCTGGTCAGCAATCCAGAGGCTGACAGAAAAGCTCCCTACTGGAGATTGATGTGGGTATTGCTTTTCTTGTGCACCCAAATTAATGCTACATCTACAGGGAATATACAAAAGAGAATTGTCCTGAAATTTCCCTGGCAATCTTTAGGAGTAACATTATCTACAGGTTTTTTATATTTACAGCAGAGTTACCTTTGCTTTTTTCCTGGGGCGTTGCATCCAGAACCTGCCATCCATCATAAAAAGAGCCGAGATCTCTTCTAACAAACCAGCTTTCATTCCAGACATGGAAATTCCTGTAAAGGAGGTAGAATACTGAATATCTGATTCATACAATGCAAGAAATAATGTTAACTGTGTGAATTATAACTCCTCTGTGGAGAGAGCAGCTGGTGTACTCCTTACATTAATACCTCTTTCCCCCTTTTTCCAGCTTTTTGGGTTATACCTCTGAGAAATGTTGGGATGTTATGAAAAAGAAATATTAGAAGGAAAATACTTCATTTCAGCTTCATTTCAGAGTCAATAATTCAATCCTGGACATTCCAGAACAAAAAGCCAAACGTCTGGTGTGGAGTTTTATATCACTGGGAGTGTGAGGTTGGGTGGTTTTTCAGGAGCATGATTCTAGATATTTTAATTAGTGGGGAATATAATGGAAGAAATATTAAAAATATATGTATATTTACCACACACTGTCTTCACTCAAGTGTAGAGTGTTTCCAGACATGTCAATGTACTTATCAACACTCAGGTTTAGATTCTTGTCGTGGGCAGAGTTGAAGTTTGTAATAACACGAGTAGGTATTCCCAAGCATCTCAGTACTGCAATATAGAATACCATAAAAGTTCTGTAAACCTATTTTACAGTCATTTAGAAAGTGTTTTTCTTGGTCAAACAGTCTACTGTATGTTTTCAGTGGTGAAACAAACCCTTAGAAATTTCCCCCCAGATAGGATGTAAGTCACAGTCATTGTGCAAAATTCCTTAGAAGACACTTCCACTCACATGACATTCTGAGCTGTCATGTGCTTTTTTAATAAGAGTTAGATTCACATATTTATTTTAATCTTTGATTTTTCATCCTGTTCTTTCTCCCATTTTCTCTCTGTTTGTTCCTCTGTTACTTGCTTCTTTTTCCTCTTGCTGAGGTAGACCTCTCAATTTTCCTGTGTATTTTCCTCAGAGAGACTCTTGTGTCTCAGAGCAGCTCTGACTGGACACTGCTAGGATGAAATGTTTTTCCTGGCTTGCAGCTCCCTTTATGGGTCCTCAGAACTGTGACTTGCTTTTGTGTCACCAGCAGATAAGACACAGTAGTAGAAGACTGGCACTGTGAGGAGACGGACTTAAAAGAGTGCTGGTTTTCTTTGTATCCTAGCTTTGAAACAGGAGACCTTCCTCTTTTCACCAGCCCAGCCTGGGAAACCCCTTTGGTTTTTGTTTGATTACTCACAAAGCTGGTGTGCATTATTACAACCTGTAAACTGAAGAGAGAGATTAACCCTTCATACATGGAGAGCAGAGGTTCTTCACTCTCCCTGTCAAAGCTGAAACAGCTTCAACAGTATTGTCACAAAGTTCAGACTGTAGAACTGGTGGTGAGCTGCCTCTGTGGTGTCATTTCCATCCCTCCCTGTGTACCTGTGCACGTGACTCCTGCAAACACCCAGCACTGGCCGTACCGGACTGGTCTGTACCTGGCCCGGTACCACTTCCGAAGGATGGTCACGCTCCCGCTCCATCGCAGGGGGTTTGTTCCTGAGCGGTACTTCCCACTCCACTTCCCTTCCACTACTCCTTTTTCATCATTGCTGTTAACCTGGAAGAGTCCTTCTCATGAGAGAATTAAGCATTTACAGGAAAAGAGAGAGGGAAATAGTTCAAAGTGACCCTGTGGGTACGACTGTTCTCATTGACTGGGTGGTGGGACAGAGTATTTGAATCTTAGAATTTTGCCTGCTCAAGGGCCAGAACTGGATCAAACCCAGAGCAGACTGTAGAATCTGATGATTCAAAACTGCCTTGTTTTCAGTACAAGTGGTCCCAAATGTACTGACTGACACCTGTTTACATTTTCTCTGTTTCATCTGTTGATCTCATTCCTTGTATGTTATTACATTGTTGGACTATGCATTCAGTGCTGCTTCACATTCTAAAGTGATTTATATGGAAGCCTTGAGAAACCCATTTTTTCTGTGAAAATGTGCAGATAGTACTTATAGCTTGCCCAAACTTGTTAGATGTGGTTGCATATATTTGTGCACATCCATTGTAGAGCCCTGTTTTAAGTGTCGTGTGTGGTGATACAGAAAGCAGTAAGTTCTTTTAAAATTTTTTTTCTTAAGTATTTGTACTTACAGTAATTTTGTACATCTGAGAAGAGTTGTTTACTTTATGTTGAATCTGAGAATGCCTAAATTGAGTGCTGTCTAAAAGACTGGAAGGTATCACAGCTATAAAGGAGGAATCTCAGCTAAGGAATGTGGTGAGGCATGTATTATTTATAAAATGGCAAACTTTTCAGCTGCTTAGTTGTGCCTTTATGTGTTTGTGAGGATGGGTGTGTGCTGAGAAGCTGTAACTATTTGTTGCAGGAAATGCATAAAAGCCTCACTGAACAAATATCCCTTAAGTGAAGAATGCTAAATTCAGACATTAAATGCAGCCGAAACAGCACTGGTTTTCCAAAATATTTCGTGCTTCTTTTGGTGTTTGAAAAACTTAGCAAGTGATTTCAGAATAGACAAAGGCTTTCCAAATTAGTGAAAAGATCTAATGGACTGAAAATCTGTTAGGAAAATACATCTGAGTTTCAATGTCCCTCAGAAGTTCTTGGAAACATTCCTTCAGTCATGAGCAAACTCTTGGGAAGAAGAATAAATATCCATTTAACCTATTTTGTAGCTATTTTTTGCTTGGCCACACCTATAAAACATTGAGGAATTCATACTCAGGCGTGAGTGTGCATTGGAGTTTTGTTGGTAGGTGCATTTCCATCTGTAAGTGCTGGATCACTTTACCATGGCACTGATAACCCTGCTGACATAGACAGGGCTGTTCCGGTTGGAGACGTCCACAGCTGGGTCCTCGCGGTGGTTCAGGCTCCGATCCAGTATAGCCAGAGAGATGTCAAGGATGTCCTCTTCAAACTGGAATCAAAACAAGCAATATATCAGAGGCTAATTTCATAAGTAAACCCAAAGATAAGCTCCCCACCTATTTTCTTTCCCCTAGCATGATGGAAGATGCTGGGAATAGAGGCATTTTCTGTACTGTTAAAGAAAATTGGGGCAAGAAGAAAATATAACCATTAGGCTGCCAAGTGTCCTTAGTATTTTAAAGATGTCTGTGAGCACAGTGTGGGGCCGTGGCCACTGGCATTCACGAGGGCATTACATGGCCTGGTGGCACAGACAAGACCAGTGCAGGTCGGGCTCGGCAGGGGTCACACCCTCCCACAGCCTGCCGTGCCCCTTCAGGTACCCATCTGTTATGAAAGCTTTATTCTCGTGGGCTGCCTCCACCTCATATCAGGTGATCTGAACTGAAAGAAACCCACAAAAATAATTATTGTGGATTAGTGTCACCAAGATGCTGCTTGGGCCCAGAGAATGCCCCAGTGCTTGGCTGGATAGATGTGGCCAGGTGAGGATGGCCCTTGACCTCTGAAAGGAACTCTGGCCTTGTTTCATTTATTAGTGTCAAAGCAGCCACAGGATCAGGAGGACCAATAGAAATGCTGTCTGCAAATGCTGGTGCAGTTGGGGGGCATGAAGTGGCCAGGAATGGTTCTGGCTGGCCTGGGGAGTTGCAGGATGGCTGTGTGACTGGAGATGGGCTGACTGACTGTTTGCAGCAGTTACACTTGGAGGGCCAACCTGGTTTTCAAAAATTCCAACATGAGTTGTTTCAGCTGAGTACATTTGGGGTATCCTTTTACTGTCTGCTGC
Source organism: Corvus hawaiiensis (assembly GCF_020740725.1). Taxonomy (NCBI): domain Eukaryota; kingdom Metazoa; phylum Chordata; class Aves; order Passeriformes; family Corvidae; genus Corvus; species Corvus hawaiiensis. The sequence goes on along the minus strand of NC_063229.1, from coordinate 8,154,236 downwards.
CCCATTACTGAACAGATTGCTTAAATATTTATATGTATTGGCTTTGCAATACCCAGTGGCTTTCTTTGCTCTCTACAAGGGCCAAAAAAACAAGTGCAGTTTTACCAGTTTGTGTAACAGGCAACAGAAAACTAAAATTATGCTTTGTTTGTTTAATTTCTGTATTAGCACATGCCAGACAGGGAAGATGATCTTGATGCTGCTGTCTGTAATGTATTGATAAGTGAGATACATATCTGCAAGAAAATCTGAAGTGAGCGAGGAATATTGAGCTCTTACACTATGAGATAATGGGGTTTTCCCCTCAGAGCCTATTTACCCACTGCTCTGATTCTGAAAGTTCTGGAAGAGGTGGTGCTGTTTACCTGTCCATAGTTCCAAGCTTCTTGTTGGATATCTTTCTCCAGTCCCTGAAATATGATTCCACTGTCATTCAGAACATACTCCTGCCGCTCCTTTTCATCAGCCATGTAGACATCATCATCTACAAGCAGAACGAGACATGATGGCTGGAGGGAAATTGTTTTGCTGTAACTGAAAATCTCAAACAGAGGGCAGTTCTAGGGAACAGGTGAGACTGCCCATGCATTCAGGCTTAGGACTCCCTGCAACACATCTGTAATCATTTAGAGAGTGAGTAAAATAGGCATGAAATTCCTTTCAGGGGAACTGACTGTGTTCCTGTCCCTTCACTAAGCTCAGTATGTGTCTCTCTGGTGCATGTTACTTGTTTTACAACTGAATGCAAGAACCAGAGGAAAAAAGTTCTAGGATGAATATTTGGACTATTTACTGCCTTTGATTTCTTATCCTACAAGCAAGAGTCTGGGTCTTTGATGCCTTGCAGCACTGAAGAAGGGACAAAAACTTGATCCTTGATGCTGAGCAACAAACCAGCTTTCTGTAGCTGTATTTGTCAAGTACAGACTTCACTGTGACACCCAGGCTGAGACAATGAGTTATTTGAAGGATGGGATATATCAGAGCATACCTGGACACCAGGGATTGAAGAGTAGCACAAACTGGCCCAGGACTTTGGAAGAGACCTTGTTCCCAGCCAGGACCTGGAGTTTGAGTTTGTATCGCCCAATGACAGCATCGGCTGGGCTGAGGATGGTGAAGTTCAGGCAGCGAGGCTCACCGGGCTCTTGGGTTGCACTCCAGCCACTGGCACCCTCCTCAGAAAGGGTAAATATGGCCTTGGTCTGCTGGGATGGAGATGGTCCTGCCAGAGAGAATGGATGAGCTGGGAATGGTGGTTTATGAGAGGTAGAGGTGAATTATGTTCAGGGACCAGAATGAAGATAACGTGAAGTATTGCAGGGATGTCCTTAGGAGCAGAGATACAGCCTTGGTTTTGGAATGAGGGTGGCTGCTGCCTTTCTTTTAATTATTACCCTGTCTCTTGCCTTAAGGTATAGCTCAAACCTTAAAATGGAGACTCCTAAGTCTAAAAGGACAATGAATCCTGAATGATACAGGACAAAGCTTAATGTTTCAAGAATGGGCCATGTAGACCTGTAAGGCACAAGTATTTTGGAGCTGGCGTAACCTGGATATGAGATGAGTGCCATGGGGAGATTACCTGTGCTTGCAATAAAGGTGAAGTTGTCCCAAGATTGCACTGTTGTTTTGAGGTTCAGAGAGATGCTGAAGGGCTGCCCTCTCCTCAAGATTACTTCTGTGCTGCTGTAATCAGAGGTGTGATGTGCAGCTTTATTTAGCTTGGATTGCCAGTTGACTTTTCCTATTTTTAGGGCTAGAAAGACACAAGACATGTTAATTAAAAACATTGTCCTTCAGACTTGCACACCTTTTCATTGTGTCTAATGTACTAATTTTATTATATTTATGTATAGCTGCCATTATGTGCTATAGGAAAAAAGAAAAATCCATTGTTATTAAAAATTGAAAAAAAATCCAGGGAGTTAGATGAACAACTAAACTACCTTTTCTGTCAGTTTCTTTCAGAAAGAGAAAAAACATTGAAAAATTTGAAATTCAGAGAATTCGTCTTTGAGTTAAACAAAAAATCAAAATCTTTTGTGTGTAGATAAGACTTTGTTAAAGTCTGAAGAGACTGTTCTGTTCCTCATGTTCCTGCTCTTTTTCTGTGGTGATATCTAGTTCCCATAGTGTTTTACAGATTTACAGAAAGAAGTATTAAAACTCTCATTAGGAAGTGCAAGGCTGATTCTGGAAACACTGCCTGACAGTGAAGGTTGGTATCTTTACTGTGGAACTTGCTTGTTATCTTCTCACATATCTTGTATCTCAATTAATTTACAGTCTTGTAGCTTGAAGCTGGGTATTATTTCACACTCTGTTGGGAAAAGATTACAAGCAGAGGAGTGGCATATCTCGAGGCAGTGCTATGGGTTGCTCTATTGTATCATGATAGGTTGCCCAATGTTGAAGATGGGGCACTGAAGCTCAGATTACAAAAGCTTCAAGCTTTCTCTCTCCCTGATAAATTAAAAAATCCCCACAACAACAAACAAAAACAAACAAAAAAGCGGATTCCCCTATGAAAACAGCTGTTTGGAAAGTGCCCTTTCTGAGTATGATATTCCAGAGGAGTTTCAGTTGAGGAAAACTTGCTGCTCTGACTAGAGCTTGTTAACCCTGTGCAGAATAATGGTGCTGTAAGCAACATTTCCATCATTTCACTGAACCAAGAAAGAGGCTCATATCTGAAAGATTCCATAGGATTCTACTATAATAATAGAGAAGGTGAGATTTGAGTTTTCTGCTGTGTTTGCAGCACGCAGTTACATTCTGTGAAGGCTTGATAAAGGTGTAATTGTACTCATTTTTCAGCTTTTTGGAAGAAATGTGCATTTCCAAGGCTGCAGTAAAGGCCTGGAGCAAGTGACTTTCCTCTAGTCTGTGTGCATAAGAGTGTGTGAGTGTTTTTATTTAAGGGTCTTGCTTCAGATGTGTCATCTGGAGACAAAAATTCCACTGGCAGGAGCGTGGTGTTTGGGTCACATGATGTGAAATGCCTGGAAAGCGTGTCGCTTGCATCATCACTTCATTTTCCTGGCTTAAACATGTTTAATTGAAAGGGACCTATGGATAGCATCATTCCTAATATCAAGTCCTCTAATTTAAGAGTGACTTAGAAGGTGTTTCTGAAGGAAACTGACTTGGGGTCAGGGTTTGAAAAGGAGTCAGTTTGCCTTGCTGCACTTTATCCGTGTGTATCCTGAATGCCCAGGCTCTGTGGCACCACGTGTTGTGCAGGGCTGCAGGAAACTGAGAGGATTTTGCACACCTGCAAATCTCATGGCATAGGGGATTTAATGGCCATGGGCTTGGTATTAGTGACACACTGATGTTAAAGGACCTCAACAGTGCTGCTAAAGACTGTCAGAGTAGAATGTCACAGGCAGACAGGATGTCCAACAGAGGTAGAGGGGAAGTGTGCAGAAGTAGGAAAGATAAAGAAAGCAGTGGCTAGCATTGGTTTGCTCTAACAATTTACTGCATTAATAGTTTGATTTGCCTTGCAAAGTTCATGGTTACACAAGCATTTCTAGAGAATATGTGCAGGAGATCAGAAAAAAAGTTCTGTATAAGGGGCAAGAGTACAGTAAAGCTTGATGCCAGTCTTTTGTCCACATGAACCTCAAATTTATCCTTGTTTTGATCTTCACAGTTTTAATTTCAGTCTTATAATTTCTTTTTCTTCTTTCAGTGCCTGTTAGGAAAACTTATTTTCTAGAATTCTGTCAGTGTACAACTGGCCAAAACTTCTAAAAATTTGTTTAGGTGTCTATCCTGTATTGGACAGACATTGGGAGCATGCTCAGAAGGAAAAGCCCAGTGGTCACTGCTGAAGATGCTGATCATGGTGCACACAGGGTTCTCTTTGCCCTTGACTGAAAGATGAAGCTGTAACAGGAAAACCTCTTTAGGCTAAACTGTAGGTAGAGTCTGTGTGTGAGTATTCCATGGTATATGTGTCTAACTTGAGATCTTTACAGTCAGTATCACAGTGAGCACAGCGAGTGCAATCCCATGCAGACAAAGAGCACTCGGCTGGCAGAGCCCCTCTTGGGAGTCCAGAGGCCACCAAGTGACCTCTCTGAGGCCAGACTTCATTTGATCTTAGAGCCTGGGATTTCCATGTAGCAGTTTGATGCCCCAGTCACTAGCCAACAGTGATTAGATGGCTGCAGAAGCACTGAACAGAGCAGTTAATTGATATGATAGAAAAATATTTTCTTACTCTGCTTTTCTGTGTTACTGGAAAAAAAATGTTCAAGACCCATGATAATAAAAGAAAAAAGAAAATCAGTTTTAGTAGAAAAAACAATAAATACACTTAACCTAAAAAAGCAAAGCCTCCTGAGAGAGCAGCTAGATGTAATTTGTTTCCTCAGTAAATACTGCTCATCTGGATTGGAAGAGGGATGTCTGGAGCCATCAGGCTGGATGAACTTACCTGCCATAAGGATTCTTTCTTCTTTTCCGCACTTGTGCGTAGCTCAGGTTATGGTTACAAAAGTGTGCAAGAACATTCTAAATCCTCTTCCACCAGCACCAGCAATGAAAGGCTCAGGACTGGACTTGGCTACAAGGGCTGGAGTTTATACAAGCTGGGTGTGACTTGTGGTTGGTAGTTACTGTTTTTGTAGTGATATCCTACGTGAGCATCCACTGATGACTGCTTTAATTGCACAATCTTGAATCCAATTATCCTTATGTAAAACTGGTGAGTGACTGAGGAAAGATGGCAATCAGTATTCTGGTATTTTAGAGAGGAAAGCATCCCAAATTTGATCTAATGAAGGAAATATTAAGTAGGCAGAAGCAACTTAATTTTGGATGGTTTTGTTTGTGTCAGTTTAGGTTTTTGGGGACTGTATGTACAGAGGGCAAGTATAGACAAATGCACCTATAGTACAGCACAGCTATGTGGGACATGGAGTGAGTGATCTAAGTCGATTTATAATAATTACTGTTAGTGCCAGTAGCTTTTTTTCCCCACTTTTTCTTTTTTTTTTTTTAAGACAGATCTGTCTGAAGATCTTCCACATAACTGCATATAATTCGTTCTGTCTTTGCCACAACATTGCTATAATGCTTCCTTCTCATTACCTGTTTCTCACGTGATTACCTATAATCTGCATTTCTTCTGTAAGGAGCAACACGTCCTGGGGAGGGGGCATTGTTGTGCAGTCAGCTGTGACTGGGAACTTGTGTTAAGTAAAGAGAAGTGTTTAATGGCTGCCTCTGCTTCTAATAATTTTTCTTTGTAGTTTGGTGTTCATAATACATGCACGTATTTTAATACATGCCCACAGTTTCTCAGTAGATGTTTTGCATGGCAAGGTTGGTTGGGCCCTGGAGGAAGCCACAGAGCTGCTCTTCTGGTGTGAGCCCTGCCCACTGTAATTACAGGCACTCTCTTCTCTGCTCCTGCAGCTCCCTCCTGCCCTCTCCTCCCTCATAGTGTGTCACAGCTTATCTAAAAACATGTCCTGCCAATTTGTCCCAAGAGTAGGTTGCAGACTGCTCTGGACTTCCAGTGGACTGTAATGAGGAGTGAGGTGTGTTAGGAAAAGGGATGATCTCTTATTTTCCTCACCTCTACCTTCTGCCTTGTGTCTTTTTTTCAGTTCTGTTTTCTGTTTTGTTTCCACTTTCATATCAAGATTGCTGGGAACCAGAAAGGCAAATTAATTGCCTGCAGTTTAAATACGTTTTATAAAAAAGGAATCTAAAGTGGTTTTTTATGGTTTCTTTTGTGGTTTTTTGCTGTAAAAATCTGTGATTATATCTGGACCCCTCAGGCTCTGAAATACTATCACCTGTCACACAAAAATGCCCATATCCATAACTCCTGACAGCTCTGTGGTTCAGAATTTTCAGCTTATTAATTCTGCTTTAAACTTTTCGTAAGTCACACAGCAAATATAAATGTTCAGGCTTGGCAGAGCTGTTTGCACACCACGATTGCCCCACATCCTGCTCTGAGGGTGACCTGGCAGCTCCTGTGCCTGGTCAGTCACTGTCACAGCAGTGCTGGAGCGGCTGCAGGAACAGGGAACCCTTACAGCTACTTGCAAGTGGGTTTCAGGGGAGACCTGGTACCTGGAAATGTTGGGATTGGGAACCCACAAAAGGGGCTTCTGTCTGCAGACACTGACAGGTGTGGGGTCAGGGCTGCCCTGAGTGAACCACACGGGGAAGGTTTGAAGGCAAACGTATTCCTTGTCTTCAGTGACCTTACAGTGGTGAGCAAAAAGAGCTACTTACCCTGTGTTGCTGGGCTGCCACACTATTGCAAAACTCTCCCCGTGGTGCCTGGGACTCTGTCAAGCTGCATAAGAATTAAGTTGCTGTTTTGAATATGTACATGTGTTCTCCACTCTGTGACAGGCCTGTGCCCACAGGCTACAGAAATACTGCCATGGACCCCAAGCATTACTATTCCCAGCCTTCCTAAACTTTTTTCCTCCCCATTCATGGAACTACAGGTGTCACAAAATACAGAAATTAGGTAAACAATGCAGGAAATGTTCCACTCTTCTAGGTTAGTGGCTTGTGAAATGAAGAAAAAAGAACTTTGCCTTAGTCTTGTGATTTCTTGTAATACTCCCATGGAATGTATAAATCATTACAAAACAATACAGTTGAGAATGATTTTTATTTATTGCTGACAATTAGAATGTGGTCAAAAAGAGATTGTATTAATGATGAGGGAAGAGTCAAAACTTGGAGCTTAACAGAATGAGATTTGAAAACAGTGAAACTATTTCTACAAAGAAGGGGCTTCGTTTTTTTCTTTAGTCACTGTGGGGAAGAGAAATACAATTAGAGACTAAATAATTAAGCACTATGAAAGCAGACTTGATTCTATTGCAATGTAAGAGGTCACCAATTTTTGTGCAAATTTCCTTTCTGTCATCACTGTTCCTGTACAGAGGAGAGTATCTTGCTGTGTTTATGCTGAAATGGAAAGTTGATTCCATCACATTATGCAGGTGCTACGGCAATTGTTACAAATCCCTTAACGTGTGAAAATTTGTCACAAGAGAAGTCTACTTGCAGCTGTAAGGGCCCAGCCCTCCGAGGTGTGAATTCAAAATAAATTTTTGATCTCTCCCTCGGTGCCAGTCGTGCCAAACTGAAAAACACAAGAACAGAAAAAGAAAAAAAAGAATGTCGTTCAGGCTTGCATTGTCTTTTGTGAGATTCCCAAGAAACAGAACTGCAGGATATCTAAAGCCCCAACAATTATTTGAGATCCAGCCTTGGGTTTTGAGAATTACTTAGGGTTTGAGGCATTGTGTAGGCTAAGAAATGAGAAAGGACAGTACCATCTTCCTTTACTCTCAAATGGAATTATGGAAAAGAGAGGTGCTATGTCACAGTTCCATCTTAGGGCTGGATGCAAATTTGGATAGTCAACACAAACTCACAATAGAAAAACTCTGATGTCAAAGGTCAGCGCTCTGTCCAATGCCTGCTTGGTTCATATCCCTTTTGGCAATAATGATTTTTCTAATGGCCATTGTGCTTTGGCTTGTATCTCCTTTTGGCCTAAATTGGCTTTGTCTTTTACTGGAATAATGTTTTCCTTGTTTTTATGGATTATTATGTCCAAATAGTTCCACAGCCAAAGCAAGTCAGGCTGTCTTACAATAAAAGACACTTTTAGGAAATACAAACTACTGCTCAAAACTGAGCTGATCCATAAAGCAGCAGAGTCCAGAGGAAAAGAGAAAAAATAACAGAAGATTTTGCTTTTATGTTTTGAAAAGGCATGATTTTCTCCTGCTTTAAAGGACAACAGAGCAACTTTTTGTTTGGGCTGAACCAAGGGGAGTGTCTGACTTGTTTGCTTTAGCCTAGTTATCTTTTTGTGGTGTCAGGGTATTGTATATGAAAATAGAAAGAGAAAGCCAAACTGTAGAATAAACTGCAGAGAGGCAAAATAATTTGACATGTGCATTTGCTTTCCCAGAAAAGAAGAATTTTAGCAGGTTTGAGTTGTTAAAGAAGTTCTATATGGAAAAAACACCACATGATTAAGAAATCGTATGTATGTTTGGTGGCATTTTTGTTTTCAGAAATAGAAAATATAAAAAAGACAATTCAAGTGCGATTTTTTTCTTTCTGTTTGAGAAGTTAGACATGCTGTTGGTCATGTTGGAAGCAGGGAGTAAATGCTGCAGCTTCTACTTACTTTATCTTGACCTGTTGGTTCATCAAAGTCACCAGCAGGACGCAGCGGCTCACAGGCTCCGGGAGGGGGTTGGCGTAGGAGATCTCCAGAGACACAGCTTTGTTCACTACAACCCTCCGAGGGATCTGAAGGACAAAACACATTCCTGGTCATTCACTGGTTTACACTTTCCTGGAGTCAGAATTCTGTGGAGCTGCAAGTGGCATTTAGCTGACAAACATTAGCTTTCCTAATGTTTGAAGCTGGATGTGGCTTAGCTAAATAGTGCTGTCAAGCTGTCTGCAGTATTTTGTGCATAATTTCAGTGAAACAGAGCTCTGGCTACACAGACATGTCCCATGAAACCTGTCTGATCTTTGGGTTGCTGAGTAGTTTTTTTCTTTTTTTGGCATATCATTGATTAGGATTAAAGTGCTAAAACAGTATGAACTGGCTCTAGCACTGGTTAGAGTTAAGGGTTTAAATCTGTATTTTGGCAAAGTTCTTTAAGGACAACACAAACACTTGCCAATACTTGGAATGAAAACAAGTACTGTGGAACATAAGGCAGTGGCTTGTGACTGGGAAAAAAAGAAGGTAACAGAGCTGTTCTGAAAAATGGGGCAGATTCAGGCCAAGGTTCAGAACTGGCCTCTCATGTCCCTACTTTCTCAATTTAAGCAGGCAGAATTTTGGAACAACATCTGAAATGGCAGCCTAAAAGTAATGCATTTATCCCCAGATTCTCATCTTAAGATCTGAGCTCCAGATCTTTTAGTGTCTGTTCAGAACATCAGGGAGAAAATTGTTCACCTTAATGATGATGTTTGTGTCCTCTAAAATGATTGTCTTCTCCACCAGCAGCCTCAGCCCGTGTGTGCGCATGACTTCGCACAAAGCAGTGACTTGGATCCTTTTGTCAGTAGTCAGATATCTTCCATAATGAGTATAAGGGATCTTTACCCGGATTTGCTTCCCTGGAATTCAGACATATATTTAGGAACCATTATATTTTCAAAGAAAGCTACGGAAAAGAGTTATAATTAATTACTGAAGAGAAAAATGATGGCAGTGGAATTTGTTTATATTTCCTTCTTGTGAGACTGGTTGTGTATTTCCCTCTTCTGGTGACCTTTTTCTACTTTAACCCATTTGACCCTTACAGTTTTGAATAGAGGATTTTGGCCTGAAACTGAGGGAGTTTGCTCATCTGCATTTCACTGGATTCCTGACCCTTTGTATTTCTAATGATTAGAGGTATAACCATTTTAATCTATTCCGTCCTTATATCCTCTTTATTTTACCTCAGTCGAGAAGCAAGTTTGGGTCAAGTTTCACAGAGATCCTTTTCAAGTGACCTGGTCAGCTGCTCATTGTAGTCCTACAACTTTTCTGCTGTGTATGGAAAAAATGTTTATCTTTGTAGCCCCTGGGGATGAAAAAGATCTCTATAATAATTTCAATAGTCTTGACTCTTCAAAAGAGAGACAGAGTTTCACTTTAACTTTTAAACTTTTTCCTAGTTGATTTCTTTTCATGTGTTGCCTGTTGAGTGCCAGAAGGCACGCATCAAATTTTCTTTATTTGTTAAGAGTAAGATGTGTTCCTGTGTAATAATCACCACACACACGCACATATATATATACATATAGAAACCATGACACATACACATATGTATAGTGCTGCTTCTGGAACTATAACATAAGTGTAGCCTTCTATGTAACATTTCATGAGACATCCAATTAATGCTTGAACTAGTAAAAGTTTTCAGAGGGAAAAAAATAATGGAAAATGTACTCATAAACCATGCTATGAAGAGGTGGAATGAGTAGATGCACTACAAAGCTGATATAGGTATGATACTGATGTTTCTTCCTTCATGAGGCTAGGAAGAGAGCTATATTGGCTCCTTAGGGACATTAAAAGTTACCTTGTTTAGGACCAAGCTCCACAGAAGTGGCTGCCTTCAGGATCTCTGCCACTGCTCTCCTTGTGTACAGGATGGTTGAGGCACTCATGTCCACCCTCACGCTCTTGCGGTCAGAGGAGAGGTTGCTGAGGACCAGGATTAGGTTAATGTCTTTGCCAAAAACTGGAGGTTCGGCCAGCTTGAATTTCCCAGCGATCCCAGGGTTTCTCATTGTCTCTGAAGGTCTTCCCTCGGGGGAGTTTGTGCGTCCTTCTGTGACACTTGTTCCAAGTATCTTAGCCAAGGCCTTTTTATAAACTCGTCTTTCCTCAGAAGAACCTGGTGGAAGCAGAGAACCAAGTAAAATTCTACTTTTGTTGCAAATGCACTTCCTCTGTGTAAAGGCTTTCAGACCAATACAGGGTAACAGCATCACTCAGAAATATGCAGTACTTAAAAGCTCCCCATATCTTCATTAAGCCTCCATTCAGATTTTTCACAAGGGATATACGGTTACGAGGTGAATAAATCACTAAAATGAAATATGATGCATTTGTATTTGTTTGGGACGTCAGATTTCTTTTTCTCTGGTCAGAACATGCAGTAGTGTGCTACGTGCTACTCTGCTTATCTGACAACAGCCAGCCTCTGTATTAAATATGGTTGCACTAAAACACTGAGGAGTGAAACCCTGAGGATTTGTCTGCCTTGGGTAGTAAAATGTATTTTATAGCCCTGTTTTGTGTATGCATTAAATTTTACACTTCTGTGTAAGGGACTAAAGTATATTTTGTATTTTCCCTTAATAAGGAAGCTACTAAATGCACAAACCAGAAATATAACACTCACTGTATTAAGAAAGCAGTCTGAGAACACTGGCAGAAATATCTTCTGAAGGCGGGGGAGAGATGCTCAAACAAAGCAGGTTACCCATTCTAGCTTCCCAGCACCAAGGATTCAGTAGGCAGTAATAGGAGATAATTTGTGATAATTCCTTTACCTTCTGGATATTTGTAGTTAGCAGTGACATCCACACGGCCATTGCTGCCCACAGCTTTGGTGCTGATGGACCTGCCAATGATTTCAGTATCACAATAAACTCTTTTCTTAGTTCCATCATTGTATACAATCCATCTGTTGCAGTCGGCGTTCACCTCTGAGTACACAAACAAGGTGTCGTAATCCAGGTCTACTTCACCTTCTTTGATGGCTAAGACAGATGCAGGGCCACACTGAAAAATTCCTAAAATGTGGAAAAAAAAAAAAGGTTATACTTTATTAGTTGTGCTCAGTTTGGAGAAGGACTCTTAAGTCAGGCTGAGAGCTTATGCTGTTACCTCTGCTCTGTTCTTGTGGAGTTGCATCTAAAACCTGCCACCCACTGTATGATCTTCCCAGGTCTGGGCGAATGAACCAGCTTTCATTCCAGACATGATAATCCCTGGAGACAAAGAACAATGTCTAAAAAGCACAGTAATACAGAGTCATGCAAACTTTCAATTGGAGAAGTGTAGTGAATTTTTAACAGATTTTTCTAAACTCTAAACTGAGACACAAACTGTCAAGTTACAGTACCTCTTTCAAAGGACAGATTTACTGCCTGCTTTTGAGGTATGGACCTCAGGGCAGGGAGGGAGAACATCATGAAGTATGTTGTTTGGTTGGTTTTTTCCCAAATGGATGTCTGCAGTATTAATTTAGATGGTTGTATTACATTTTGCCCACTCAATTGCTTTTGTACTACTAGTGTTCATGTTTTTAAGTCTCCTAAATCCTCTCTATTGTTGTTGGTGAGATGGAAAAAATTATATTTACCATGTGGAATCCTTGCTGATATTAAGACTCCTTCCAGAGCTGTCATAGTACTTGTCGATACTCAGATTTCTATCCACGTCATGGGCAGAGTTAAAATTTGAAACCAAACGAGTTGGAATCCCCAAGCACCTCAAAACTGAAATATATTTTATAAAAAAAACCAAACGAGCAAGAAATGCAACAGAACCCACACAGCCTTAGTTCAATGATTACAAATATCTGAGAAACAAAGTGTCTAAATATTTTGTGATTCTTCAGCATTAGTGGTCTTCACAGCACTGTTCCTCTTGTAGAAATTATTGCTTTGTGGTTTTGATAAAACTGGAGGTCACGGATGCCTCCATTTCACCCCAGTCCTGTGTTCTTACAGCTTACCTGTACACATCACACCTGCAAAAACCCAGCACTGGCCATACTGAACAGGCCTGTAGTTGTCCTGACGCCATTTCTTGAGGATCACCACGCTGCCATCCCATCTGGACGGGTTCTCATGCGAGTGGAAACTTCCTTGCCACTTTCCCAGGAGAACTCCATTGTCATTATCATTTCCATTGATCTAAAAAGGAGCCAATGGACAGAATGCACGAAATTAATTGTGTGTAATGCACTATATCTAGTTTATTATATTGCTTAGGATGCAGGTGGCTGAGTCTCAGTGGTGCTTTCTGCTTTCTCATGTGGGATTTGGGTTAAGTTGTCCATTTCTTACCATAGAACTGATTACTCGGCCCACATATTTAGGATCTCCTCTTCGTGACACATCCATGGCTGGGTCCTGACGATAGTACAGGCTCAGATCAAGCATGGTGAGGCAGATGTTTAGAAGATCTTGAAACTGTGATCAGACAAGATAATTTTTTAAGAAAATGGGTGGTTTCACAAACAGAATTAAAGGATTTTCTACTGCAGTTCCTCCTTTCTGAGATATTCCAGCACGGAGGTGATAGGGACAGTGGGGCACACTGTTAGACACACTGTGAGCAAACCACAAGTAAGGCTACCCAGATTTGTACAGTCGTTATATTAACAGCAAATAATGATAAGAGAAATGCTATTGGAGGCAGAATGAGAGTCCAGATGAATTCCTTGTGACTTACCTGTCCATAATACCACCCTCTTGCTTCAATGTACCTTGCATTGCCCACAAAGATTATTCCATTTTCATTTAGAACATATTCTTGTCTCTCATTTTCATTGGACATGTAGACATCATCACCTGAAAACCAAGTTGGGCAGACTTAAAGCTGGGAATACCAGCAACGTTTCAGAAACATTTTTGTCTTGATTTAGCAAGGAGAAAACTTCTATTTGCAAAATAGAATTGTTACAGCTCCATGAACAGGTACAGTTCAGTGATAATGTCTGTTATTGTATATGGCCAGGGGAGGTGTGGGGGGATGAAAGAAGGATCCATATTATATTACTTAACTTTTTTCCCCTACTTTTAGGATATCCTTGTGCATTATCTAAATGTCCCCTATCTGCACATTGTGTTTTTGTGAGGAAGGTGGAGAAAAGTCCAGGCTAGCTCACCACATTTTTCTGTCTTCTCAGGGTAGTTAGAAGTGGAACAGATATTTGAAAGGAGCCACACAGATGGCATTTTTCTCTCTTTTCCAGATGTATTTGCCTTGTTTTAAGATTCCTAAATGAAGACTTTTGCTTGACTGATCCAAAGTTCTATCAGGAATGTTACTGGGATAACCTGCTCAGCCATTCACTTGGATTTCATTGTTCCTCATTGTTTTTCCAAGTTTATGGCACAGTTTGTAGCTGCTATGAAAGCATTGGTTCCCACAGAGGTTTAGGTTGGTCACTCTTTAGATAGCAATATCTGCTTAGCTTTGCTTTTAATTCCATAATGTTTAAAAATATTTTCTGAAAGGTTCAGGATTTCAGGAAATACATACAGAAAGATCAGTTTTTCTATTTTATTGAATCAACTTCTTTACTTTCCTATAGGAACTTCCCATCCTTCCCTTCCTGCAAATAAAAAGATTGCAATTTATTTTTAAAATTGTATCATGTGATAAAAATCTATTTTTGTGGTTGTTGTCCACACTTTTTAAAAATAATATCATTGTTGATTCCTGAGGTTTTGGGGTAGCATGGACATGGAGACCTGTGTGCAGTTTCAGGGGCTGCCCTTCGAGGTGTGGGCCAGTTGGAAAGAATGGGAGGAGCACTGAGAATGCTCAGCATTCCTGAAAATCTGAAGTGTGAATTAACTCAGAATTATTTTAGGTAGGGAAAAAATGGGGGTGAGGAATGGGGCAAGCATTGTAATCAATTCCAGAAATTCTTGTGAAGAGAATGGGGCAGGGGGAAATAAAATCTATTCTTGGTGTCTGTCATGTGTAGGATGAGGAATTATATGCTACAGTCAAAGCAGGAAAGATTTGGTTAGTTAATAGGATAAAGTTCTAATAGAATGGCTTGTGTTTAATTGGAGGGAATTGCCAGGGGAGGTACTGGAGCTTCCCTAATGGCTGGTCATTAAGAAGGAATTCAAGACCTGTCAGGAATGACCTAAGTGCTGAACTGAACCTGCCTTAGAGCCCTGGTGTGAGACTAGATGACTTTCTAAGATTCTTCTAGCCCTGTGAGTTGATTATTCGGAGCAATCTAAATGTCCTTGTATAATCAGCTGAAGAACATTTCCTTTTTTCTAAGGTTTATGTACTCTCAATAAACCTTTATAGCTTGCTAAACTAGAATATTTTTTTTTTGGTCCAAAAGGTTTTTCATGTGTTCATTTATCCTAGTAACCCTTCACTGAACATGTTTTAATTCTTGTCATCTCATCCAAAGGCATTAACATTTAAATCTGACTAACTGTTTTCTCTTACACAGCTTAAGATTGCATTTTCCTTTTTCAGGGCCATTTCACATTGGTTCTTGTTCTTTGATTAACAAGGGCTTTTGCATTCCTCATGATTTCCAGATGATAAGTCTGTCACTGAAATCATTGTTATTTCTCCCTAGAGGTATGGTCTTCTGTTTCCTATTACTATATCTTATTTCTTCTCACCTTCTCCAGTCTCTAAGGTCAGCCAGTTATTTCTGTGTGTTGTCCCAGTCCATCTGTTCATGGACAATGCTGTTTAATGTCAGCATGTCAAAGTCAGTGATGAACTATTTGACCTGAGTGTTTTTTCAGATGACACTTAAGGATCCACTCTCTAGTAGCTTTTCTCCAATCCAGTGCTTTTCCTTTCTCTGGTCCTGACTGTTTTCTTATAAGTAGTTCTTTTCTGGTATTACAGTTGATGAACTAATTTCTGTATTCCCCAGCTTAAAGCCCAACCTCCCACCTGGAACCCTATCTACAGACCAGATTTGCCATTTATCCTTTGCCCAGAAAATAAATTTCCTATTTCCCTTCTGCTATGACACTTACAGTAGTGGGAACATACCCTCAAACTGAATCTGTTCCTGTTTTTCAGGATCAGGGAGCTATTCCAACTCTGCAGAACTTATTCAGCAGCATCCTCCATTCAGCATTAAGGATACTCCCTTTTATCTGTCAGTAGTCATTGCATCATCTGGTAAATCTGGAGGACTCTTCCACAAAATCATTAGTTTAAAATTGTAATGGGCACAGCTTAGTTTTTCTCAGTTTTCATCCGAGAAGAGTTTGGTCTCTTGGGTACCATTGCTATGCTGGTGTTCCAGTTCAGGAGCTGTCAAATATTGCTGTCCCTCCAGTGTGGTTTCCCTCAATTACAAGTTACACACAAATTATTTTTCAGGGGCTTCTGGGGAGGTTTTTCCCCTCAGGACTGTCTATGCAGAGATGGTCTGAGTTTCCTGAACATATTTGTATAATTATTTCTGCCTTCCAGGACTTGCTGGGCTAATTAGCAGCTTTTTTCATCTTGGCTATTGACGTATTCCTTAGTGGCTCTTGACTAACATATGGTCAAGGGAAAAAGTAGTGGATGAGTGTGGCTACTTTTCTCATATAAGTTGTTTACTCACTGGGATGGCTTAGAGTTCTCTTCACTCTAGAGTGTCATGTTTTCAGGCCAACCCAGGTTTCTAGACTATTGCAAAGTTGCAAAATATGAGGTTAGAAATTTGCAGTCTCAGGATGTTGCAGAAGAAATGCAGAAATGAAAACATGGAGCAACAAGAGTTGTCCATTTTCAGCCCAAAATGAAAAATATGGGAATTGGACAGGAGCCAGCAGTGTGTGCTTGTAGCCCAGAAGGCCAACCACATCCTGGGCTGCATCACCAGAGGGGTGGGCAGCAGGTTGAGGGAGGGGATTCTCCCCCTCTACTGTGCCTTTATGAGACACCATCTGGAGCACTGCATCCAGTTCTGGGGTTCTCAGCACAAGAAAGGTGTGGACCTGTTAGAGCCTCCAGAGGATGCCACAGGGATACTCCGAGGTCTGGAGCCCTCTGCTCTGGAGACTGGCTGGGAGAGCTGGGGGTATTCTGCCTGGAGAAGAGAAGGCTCCAGGGAGACCTCATTGAGGCTTTCCAGTACTTGAAAGGGGCTTATAAAAAGAAGAGAGAGCAACTCTTTACATGCACTGAGAGTGATAGGACAAGGGGGAACTGTTATAACCTAAGAAAGGAGAGATTAGCTGTTAGGAAGAAATTCTTTACCAGAGGGCAGTGATGCACTGGAGCGGTTTGCCCAGAGAAGCCCTTGTCTACAGAAAAAGTGATCTGCTTGTTTCTGAAGAGTCTATGATATAACCCCATAGCACATTTTGTTAGGGTAAAAAGGAGGTGGGGTGGTGGCAGCAGCTTTTTAGTGTAATGAAACCAGATCTCTGAGCACACAGCTGAGATTGCAGCAGCTGGTGACCCAAAGAGAGACAGCTTGAGGGAGCAGCTCTGTGCAGGTAGGAAAGCAACAAGGTCAGTTGTGTTCGACAGCAAAGGCATTGGCACCTACCTGGGCACCAAGGGTTGAAGAGTAACACAAACTGGCCCAGGTATCTGGAGAAGATCTTGTTCCCTGAGGTGACCCGGAGGGTGAGGTTGTATCGCCCGATGACAGCATTGGCTGGGCTGGTTATTGTAAAGTTCATGGATCCAGAATCGCTGGGTCCTTGGGCAGCACTCCAGCCACTGCCCCCTCCCTCAGAGAGGTTAAATGCAGCCCTTGTGCGATGAGATTCCGAGGGGGATGGCCCTGCCAGAAAGAAGGAGTCACTGGTTTCCATTCCAGAGTGTGGTTTCAACATTAACCTCACACTTGAAACTGAGCATTCTGGGGTGCGGGAAGCACTAAAAATACATGCAGAAAAATTGCCTCCCTAAATAGAATAAGGAGACAAATGCAAGGAATAAAGATTATAATTCTCTGACGATGGATTAAGCTATGGGAATGTTACCTATTTCAGTGACAAATCCTAGGCTCTCCCCATTCTGCCTTGGTCTGTTAAAGTACAGGGTGATGTTGAAGGCTTGTCCTCGCCTCACAGTCAGCTCGGTGTTGGCATATCTGTTGGTGTGGTGGTTGGCTGCATTCACTGATGGCTGCCAGCTGATGTGTGTTGGGGTCAGATCTGTAAAACACCAGAGAAGTCACAAAGAAGCAACTGGCATGAGGTCATTTGCTGTTTAGTGGCATGATGAGGTTACTAAGAGCAATTACCTCTTGTGGGAGGAAGTACAACTAAAAAGCAGATGCCCCATTAAATTAAGTCTATTGGTCGGTAATAGAAATCTTTCCTTGGGTTTTGTTAAAGAGCCCTCTTATAGAGTACTTACGTACTCCTGTACAGTGCTGGATGCTGTTTTACCACTGGACTTAAAAAAAAATTTACAGGGGCAAATTGGTGTCATTTCATAATCAGCACCAAATAAAGTGGCCTGTAGCCCCTCTACATTTTAAACATACATATTTTTAGGATCACAGGAATGGCAATTAGGACATCTTACTTTTCCTGCTTAGATTCTGATGCCATTTGGCCTAGATGCAAGGAAAAATGCATAGTGAGAGATCATCTGTCTTATATGGGTGAACAAGAGGTATTTGAGGACATGCTGAAGCTTTTGACAAATCAATCTGTCTGGATCTAGCTCTGTTCAAGGTGACAACTGGACCACTGGCATTCCTGTTCTAGTAGGCAGTAACTTCATGTCACAGAAGAATTCTGACCTGCAGTGTGCTTGGAGTTCTCTCATACCGTGTCCTCCTGCACATTTGCTGTTATTATGGGCTGTGGTTTAAACCCCATAAAGTGGTTCCTGACACCTCAAATACTAAACTACCTTTATGACAAGCAAATATGTATATGATCTTCCTTGCAAGATTGTTTTCCCTTCCCTGTTCTGTTGCCATGCTCAAACCTGAGCAGTTATGCTGTCTTTGGGAATGCTGAGAAGCACCTTCTGTGTTTGGGTCTGCCCTGGGAGACTCTACAAAATACGCCTGGAGCATTGTGTTTCAAGTTTTGACAAATGCTCAGGGCAAGAACCTTGGTGAAGATTCCTCCAAGTAATTTTTATTAATGTCAGTATCATAAATGCAACGAGGTTGGGGGTGGGGGGAGTGGGGACAGGATGGGGGCACATGACCACCACCATTTTAAAGGGAAATCAAAGGAAAACAATAATAACAACAAAAAGAATAGGATGGAAAGGATGGATTAATGCCTATGCAATATTATTGTAGGGATCTTCAAACAAGCTTCTAGGGCACACCATGGAGCTTATCAGTGAAATACTAAGTCAGATCTGAAACAATATAGGTGCATATTAAACCACAATTTACACCTAATCCTTGAAGAAGCGATAAAAGTAAAACTAATTTGTGAAAAAAAGTGTTATAATTAAATTCAAGGAAGAACTGGGGTTTTTTTGGTAGTTTAAGACCACAAAGAGGTAATGTGAGAAAGTACTGATGGACTGAAAAGGAGAATTTTTAGTATGAATAATGGGACAACAGTGAACTGCAGTTAGCTGCTGCTCTCCCTGCAAAGCTGATTTGTAAATGTTTTTTCCATTAAATGAGGAAGAACCCTGCTTTGCAATTGCCCAGCTCAATAATCATCTTCATTTTAACCTTGAAAAAGCAGAGATACTGTCATTACTCTTTTCCTTTGGTAGGGCTTTAATGCATCTTTGAATTCCCATCTATAGGTTCCATGCTCACAGCTCCATTAGAATGGATTACACAAACTTTTTTTAATACCAATCATAACACATCTCTGAAAAAGCATTTTAAAAATGGTGGTTTTTGAAGTAATGAAAATTTCTTTTCTCCTCCCTATCCCAATATCCTTTGTTTAGCTCAAGAATTACTCTCAAGTCTTAACAATAACAACATTAAAATTTTGAAAAGGAAATGCAAGAACAAATTACAATGTAAAATATCCTTCAGATAAGAAATCTGAGCAGATACCTACAGGGCATGAATCCTGAGGAAACAGCCCTGAGTAAGTACCTGCTGAAGGGAAACAAATGACTTGCAGAACTCACCTGCCATTCCCTCAGCTTATGAGAATTGCATACAACTTCCACTTTGTTCTTCAAGGATGTCCAAGTCAAATCAATCATAAAAAGAACAAACCCAGCAATCTTTTTGTGCTGTCAGCTGAAATTTGAGAGAAGGGAGAGGTACTTAGCAGTTGTTATTAATACCTGTAAAGTTGTCAAACGAATTAACTGGTTCCTATAATATATGTCTGTCTAATGCCAGAGTTCCTACTCAACGTGGGTGTAATTATGGGAGGAGATACCAAAATTATTTACTCAGAGGAAATGCATGCTCTTGAATCCCAAGACAAAAAGAACTTCCTACAAAGATAATAGGTGTGCCATGAATAAGTTATCTTTAAGGATGAGGAAATGGGCAGCGTGGTGGGATGTAAAAGCTGTCTGAAGGAAAAAGGAGCATTTCCTGATGACTTAACTTCCATGTTGGTTAATATCACTTCTGGGTTTGTCCAACAGCTGTGGGTTGGTTTCAGAGGGGTTTTTTTGTCTAATATTATCTCCACTACCCTCTGACATATAAAATTATAAGCTCCCACTAGAAACAAATATCTGTTTACCTGTTAAGTTAGCTCCATCTATTAGTATTTCCCAGAAGTTTTATTTCAAAAAGAACTTGCAAACTAATAACTTTGAGTACTTTTTGTCAGCACAAACTTTAAGCCTTTCTGTTTTAAAAACCCTTACTATATTTCTTTTTGGATTTATGAATGTATTTATTTTTGGTTTTGTACCATCACTTTGTAAAAGAGTACAAGTAATAAAATTATGTAGTTTTGAAGAGGATTATCTCCTTAAGATTCTGCAGCCCCAGTGATCACGTTTTAGCACTCAGTAAAGACTTAAAAATAAATTAGTCTGAATTTTAAGTTACAGTGAAAGAAAAACAAACTAAAAAAGCAGCAAGTTAAGCTCCAGCAGCTGTTTCTAAGGTAGATTTTACAAAGGCTTCTTGTACCTTTTTGAGAAACTTTGTTTTTGTACTACAAAGACTAAGAGCACTTACTAATATGACAGTCATGCCAGCCAGCCCTATCCCAAAGAAAAACACTGAAGCTTTTCCCACTAGGCAGCAGTATCTGTCACAGCACATCTCCACTTACATTATAATTCAGCAGTTCTTCCTTCCCTTGGAAGTTTCCAGGATGTTCAGGCTGTCAAGACTTGTTCCGGGAATCACCTCAAATGGGTTTGATTGCTCTCCAGAGCTATTTCAGTTGGTTTTTTTCTCCTTTCTTTAATTCATATTCCTTGGAAACCATAAGAGCCACAAGCCTCTGATGTTACCTGATCTTCACACACAGCCCTAGTGACAAACCGCATCGACCAGTTCTTAAGTTCAGGCGTTCAGTACTTACAGTGATTGCCTCAGATGTTACACATTGCTCCCACTGGCATTTGACTATTTCCTTTCTTCTTCCTTACTCCTCACATACGTAATTAAGTCTCAGAACACTTTTTCTGTCTTGGCTGCAACCACCTCCTTTACCTCTGCAAGGCACGCCCACAGTGGTACTCACCGAGCCACCAGAACCTCTCTCAGACTGGCCTGCATCCCAAACTGGTACCTGCCAGTCTCACCTTCACCACAGCAAAGCACCAGCAGCTGCTGTTGTAATCCCTTTGGAATGCAGCAGTCATGGTTCCTAAGTGACTAATGGCTGAAGGTTGTCACAGGTGTTTTTCCTAACTCCATTCCACCCACCCATCATCCAAAATGGTTCAAAAGACTTTGTTCCTCTTTTCTCCTTGTATCATATTCTTGGAATTGCCCTTCAATTTGCCAACTTTCAGGGAAAAATTTTATGATTTCATTCATCTCCTTAACAATTTTGTCTACTGTTCATATGCCCAGGGTAACTAAATCCACCTTATCTTTGTCTTGTTACTACTTTTTACTAGAAAGAGGAAAGCAGCATAAATTCCACAAAAAAACCTCCCCATTTCAGAATCTCTTCTGTGAGTCTGTATTGGAGTTGTCTTTTAGTTAGACACATTAACTTCATGTGCATGGAGTGTTGCAGGGGAAGGTCTGATTTAAAGGTTTCTCCTGTTTCTGCTCATGCAATTCACTTGACTTTAGCACACTCTGGGTGTTTCACACACACAAGAGATGTAAAAAGAAGTCATTAAGCGTGTATCTACATTCTAAACTCAAGGCTGTGCTTGAGCTTGAAATCTACTGTGGTTTACTGTAGCCCAGAGGAGGCCACCAAGACAATCAGAGGGATGGAGCCCCTCTCCTGTGAGGAAGTCTGAGGGAACTGTGTTTCTTCAGCCTGGAAAAGAGAAGGCTTTTGGGTGATTTAATTGTGGCCCGCCAGTATCTGAAGGGAGCCTACAAGAAAGATGGAGAGAGACTATTTACAAGGGTGTGGAGTGACAGGACAAGGGGAAATGGCTTCAAACTGACACAGAGTAGGTTTAGATTGGATATTAGAAAAGAATTCTTCCCTGTGAGGGTGCTGAGGCCCTGGCACAAGTTGCCCAGAGAAGCTGTGGCTGCCCCATCCCTGGAAGTGTTCAAGGCCGGCTTGGATGGGGCTCTGAGCAACCTGGTCTAATGAAAAGTGTCCCTGCCCAAAACAGGGGGATTGGAACTAGATTATCTTTGAGGTCCCTTCCAACCCAAGCCATTCTATGAATCCATGATTTACACAATGAGAACTCTTGGCTCTGGCAAGCCTTGAGGAACATCAGGAAAAAAGAGAAGATACTAATATGGGTGCCTTGCACAGCCTCTCTGCAGCTCATCCCATTTTATGTCCATAAAATACTGACATCCTGTGACTGGCAGCAGGAAACCAGGGCGGCTGCAGGTGCCCTTCTAAAGCAATTCTGCAGGCTACAAGGACAAAAGAACTTTATAACCAATCTGACCTTGGACTCCTGAACAGTGAGGAGTCCCTGTGACAAGTCACAATACCCTGTGTAGTGTGGTGGAAGTTGGGGCACAGAGTTAAGATTTTATTGCTTCCTGGCCCAGCACTGCAATAGAGCAGCAGCTTGGCTTTCCAGCCACTTTACCTACACAGTCATTTTCAGTCAGAGCTTGACATACTCTTACACAGTTATTGCCCATAAACCAAGTCATTCACTGGGCTACCCCTACTTCACTGGAACCCATCATTTAGCTTGTACCAGTCCTCCCATAAAGGCTTTAAGTTTGCTTTACTAAACTCGAATCTAAGAGATGATTTTCTGACACATAATCTATAGTGAAGGACTCCTAACTGTTCTCAAATCAAAGTACCCTCAGGCTTAAGATTACCCTGCCTTTTATTCCCAAAGAAGACTTTCAGCAAGTGCAAAATACCAACATGCTAAAATATGTACACTGAGCTGGGCAATTACCCCAATGTTTGATGAATGGCTCTCAAATTGGACACCACCCAAATTCCTGTTGAACATTTCCTATGCCTCATTTGGTCACTGTGATTTACCAAAAAAAAAAAAAAACCAACCCCAGGAAAAATGTCAGGACAGAGTTTGTAGCAAAGAAGGCAAAGCTAAATGACATAAATTGTGCAAGTCACCCTCACTCTTTTCTAGTATCACAGTTCCAGTAAGGAGAAACACTGCTTTGGAAGTCCACTGGATAAGGTTTTCAATATGTAATAATGAGTTTATGAATGTTTGTGCAGAGACTTCTGGAGCCAGGAGGATTTAATTCCAAAGAAAGCCACACAAAAATCAGTCTCTAAGTAGAAGGTAAAATGTTCTTTTTAATAACATGGACACTCAAAACAGTAAATGAAGAATCAACCATTCCTCAGTTTATTTAAAATTACAATGTCAAATTGCAATGATTTGATGTTGGTGACCCTTTATCAGAGGAAGTGAAGATTTCTTTTGCTGATGATCTCATTGTTTTCTATACAAGATTTCTTATCACATTTTGTTCAGTTTATACACACACAGACCACTCCTTGTATATCTTCATGTTAGTTAATCACATTTACCATCTTAAAGGTCTTGATATCTGCAAATTTATCACAGGAGAAATTAACAAGTAGATGTTTGGGACCCGCCTCAGAAGGGATAAGTTTAAACTTGGTACTGGATTTCTCACTGGCTTTCAGTGGTGGTATGCTACAAAAAAGGAAACAGAGGGAAAATATAAGTTGAAAACAGGCTTATGCATCATGCTTGAGTTTCTTCACTAATCATCTTTCACCTGGAGTAAGAATTCTTATCACTCCAAAGTAAGATGGCCATGAAAAGACCACACATGACTTGGCTATCTGATAAGTATTTAAAGCCTCAAATCCATACATTAGGGCTCTCAAAAATTTGTTATGCAGTAACCCAGATAAGCCCACAAAGAGGGACATAATAATATGTGAGATAAGACTTCATGCAGAACAGAGGGTGTAAGACATTACTCAATCATTGCAAAATATAATCTGAGAGCATGAAGAATGTTAATTCCAATGCCTGAATTAGAATAGATTATAGCACCAAGAAAACCTCGGTGTTTACAGAGCAGGAAATTTTGAATGGAGGTTAAAATGTTTTACACCAGTGTATTTTGTAATTCTTGGAAACTCTTGTTAATGTTTTTCCCTTACCCTGTAATATTGTCTTGTCTTGCCTGAGGATAAAATTGTATGGGATAGACAACATGAGGCTGGTAAATTCCCTCAGGAGAGCTCATAAATGATGGGATGGACCATTCCTAATTGCTCAAGTGCAAATGGCAATGTTAAGTTGCTGTGTTTGTTTGTTTGTGTTTGCTTGTGTATTCAGTTGAAGAGCATGTTCCCATATCCCAGGTATTTTCCAGAAATAACTGCCTTTGTTAGGATTTGTTGATATGCTAAGCATGGAGCAGACTTGGCTTTGTGCTTTTCAGAGGTCCCACCCTGTGAGAGCACAACCTGTGTCTAAGCAGTATTAATTTTTGTTCCCAAAGCTGAGACTGGTGTATCTGCTTTTTACATGTATTTCTACCTGTCGGATATAAATATAATTTGTTTAGAATGCTGAGCACCCAGATTGGCACCTGCAGTCCGTTTAATAAAGTGAAAAAAAAAATCCTTGTTAATATAGGTTGTAATTTGGGTAAGTATGGACAGAAATAGTCATGTATCCTATTGTTGGCCTTTGATCAGAACAAGAAGGTGCAACCTGTCTAGCCTATAGCAGAATAGACAGCCTCAGCAACATTTACAGCTTGGGTAAGCATGAACTTTTTTTCCTGGAACTGTGTGCTCCTGCTAGATAGGCAGGAAAACAAGTTCTGTCCAATTATGACAGCAATTATTTGACCTCCCAAACCGTGGAGCCAAAGCCCAGCCTAGATGAAGGGCTGGTTCATTGCTGTGTGCTTTGTTATGAGATGTTACACACTGAGTGGCCTCCCAAGTTACAGCAAGAAGAAAATGATGTCTCATCCCATAGTCCAGTTCCAACTCATCCATGCCCACATTCTTGCTCATGTATCTTTGACAGCAGAAATCAGACGTTTCTCATACTTACCGTAACTCCAGGATTCCTCGGAGCAGGTCATTGCCTTCCACCTGCAGCACACAGTCCTTCACCTCTGTATTGGTAGGATTGGTAAATGCCACTTCCACAACCACCTCTTCATTCACTTTTGCTTCACCAAGTACCTGTGCAAAGAAAATCCTTGTGAGGCCAGGTTCTCAGTGGTCTTTTCTATCTGAGCCTTTTCAGGCATCAGAAGAGGAGGTATTAGGAGATGCTGTGATGGACCGTGGCAGAATGTGAGCAGAACATTTCTTTCGGGAAGAAAGTGCTCATAAACAGCTCACTTTCCCTTTTCTCTGCCACTGCAGTTACAGCAAAGGAAATTTACCTGTATGTCGATGGCAGGATTGTCCAGGGTGATGTTTCTTTGCACGAGCACTTGAATCCCATCTTCTACATGACACAAAGCTGTGACCTGGATTGTTTTGTCTGTAGTTAACTGCTGCTGGTATTCAGGATACTTTATCTTAATGGGAAATTGTTTTTCTGGAAGGAAAAAAAAAAAGGAATTGGT